>NW_024884844.1:13259169-13516017 GCF_019232065.1 Centrocercus urophasianus | reverse complement strand
CACGGCCGCCTCCGCGGTGACCGACGGCGGCGGCGGCGGAGGAGCGGCGGCGGCAGCGGCGGCGGCGGACGAGCGGAGCCTCTACATCATGCGGGTGGTGCAGATCGCCGTCATGTGCGTCCTGGCTCTCACCGTCGTTTTCGGCATCTTCTTCCTCGGCTGCAATCTGCTCATCAAGTCCGAGGGCATGATCAACTTTCTGGTGAAGGACCGGCGGCCGTCCAAGGAGGTGGAGGCGGTGGTGGTGGGACCGTACTGAGCGCCGCTCCCCGCGCCCCGACGAGGCGGCCCCGCACGGAGCGCTCCGCCGCAGCGCTGCCCGCGCCCGTCCGCGCCCCGCTCCGAGCGGCGCCGCGGCCCCGAGGTGCGGGGAGATCCGCGGTGCCGAAGTAAAACGCGCTCTGATGGCAACAGGTCTGGGCTGCTCTTTTCCTTCGCGTTAAGAGCCGGGCTGATCGCGGCCGGGGAAGCGGGAGGGAGCGGGAGGCGGCGGCGGCTCCGCGAAGCGGTCGGGATGCGGCGGGACCCGTCCGGCCCCGCAAATGGCCGTGCTGCCCATCCTAGCCAGCCCCGTGCTGCCCATCCAGGCCAGCGGCACCGACGCTTTTTATTAACGCAGCCGAAAGCCTCGCCAACAGGTGACTTCTTACAGCCGCGTTTACGGGGGAGATATTCACGCCCTGATAAATTTTTTATTCCGTCGTCCATTTCCTTCATAGGGATAGCATCTTTCTGTGAGAGGCTGGCAGAGCTATTTGTCACATCCCCCAGGGTTGCCAGCCAGAAATCAATGCGGCCACATTTGCTGTAGGAGCAGCGGACGAGGCAGAAGCGCTGGGGATGGGTGCGGGAGGGATCCGATCCCCGGCACCCCTACAGTGCCGCAGCAGCGCTCCGGGCCGGGCAGCTTCCTGCCGGAGCCGCGGGATTTTGGAGCTGCCCCGTTGTCCTTCGGCTTATCCCGAGCTGATCAGAGCACAAATCATTAAAGACATCGGCAGGAGATGCTGAGAGAAGTTTCCTCTTTGATGGTTCGTGGCTAAAGGGAACAGTCTCACCCAGAGGGTCGTGAGGCACTGGCACAGGTTGCCCAAGGAGGCTGTGGGTGCCCCATCCCTGCAGGCATTCAAGGCCAGGCTGGATGTGGCTCTGGGCAGCCTGGGCTGCTGGCTGGCGACCTGCACACAGCAGGGGGTTGGAACTGGATGAGCGTTGTGCTCCTTTGCAACCCAGGCCATCCTGTGATTCTATAAAATGTAGCATTTACAACGAGCGCGGGGGCTTAGGTCCTTTCTGGGCTGGGAAGTGGAATCCAGCTGGAGCCTGAGGCAGCCTCCAGACGGAAAGTAAACTTTTGGTAGCAAATGAAACCAAGCAGGATTTCGCAATGTGGTGTAATTCCCTGAGATGTGCAGAAATCTCAGCTGTGTACTCAGTTAAGGGAAAGAAAAAGAACAGATCTGTCTGTTCTCCTGGGAACAAATATGCTGTGGAATTTGTCATTAAATCAAAGGAAATGTTACTGAGCTATCCATCGACTGAAACAGTGGGAAGAAACGTAACCAAAGCTCTCCTCCCTTCTTTACCCCTTAAGGCTGGATAATGCAGCACTTAATAATACAGTAATAGGGATGTTTTGCTGATTACAAAACACCTCCAAGTTGTTAACTCGCATCACTTGGTGGTAATGCAGTACAGTTGCTCTGTAGCCTGCCTTGCTAGCAGGGCACTGCGTACCTGAGCACTGCTTGAGGGCTAGATTCATTAAGTGTTCGTTATTAATTATAGCAAAGTGTAAGAAGTATTAATTAACATTTGCCAGAAGCCACAGTTTTTTCCAATGCTGTAAATCTGAGGGATGGTAAAGTCCTGGCTCTGTAGCAGTGCTGTCAGCCCATCACTTCCAACCCATTGGTAAGCATTGGGTGTTGGATGGCCAAAGCCACACCAGCTCCTATGACAGAGCAGAGGAGTCCCCAGAGGAGGATCCTGTCATATCACGGTTAGCTTCAAGGCAATACTGACAACCAAGCCACTTCTTTGTGCTTGTCCTTGGTAGAATGCACTTGATTTTATCACCATCCAAGGGGTGATTCAGTGATGAGCATTCTGGTTCCTCTGTAATGTTTCCGTTCGTGGCATTCCCAGAGGGGCAGTGGTTGGGCTGAGTGGCCCTTGCTTGGTACAGACAGGTGAGAGCTCTCCATTGTGTGTGGGGCCCTGTGATGGCCATCGGCTCAGGGGGGCTTTGCAGAAGGGCCCTCTCACAGAGCTCACAGCAGGACATCCCTGCAGCCTCTCAATGGCTGGTTTGGAGTCAACGAGCCCCAAAATCCATACAGCCCCAACCAGAGAGGGACAGCTGGGGTAATTCCTTTCATGGTCACTCATTGAGAACTGTAGGATGGTGATGTGGTTTGGCTTGGAAGGGACCTTCAAACCCCTCTGGCCCCAGTCTGTGCTGAGGGCAGGGACACCTGCAGACTGGGTTCCCAAAGCCCCATCCAGCACAGCCCTGAGCACCTCCATGGGCAGAGCATCCTCAGCTGCACAACACCAGCTACTGATGCAGCAAATTAAAAAGCATGATCCCAACTCCCCCAAAGCAGGGCTGGAGCAGCCTCACCTTAGGCTGGTGCACATCTGGTGTGATTTACTCTCTCAAAGGTTGCACAGCAATTTTGCCTGGGTGAAAGCAGTGTCCAAGAGGTGCCCATGCAGCAGAGCCTTAGGCAGAGCTCAGTATTGCTGCCCATCTACAGAGCATCCTCCTGGGTCTGCACATCCCTGACTCACAAGCGGTCTCCTTTGCTTCCAGCTGGCTGGGATAGCAGGCTGGGAAATATGAGATAATGGATTTCACTCTTTCAGCTCAAAATGTGCACTAATATCCCAGAACAAAGACCAGGATGTACCTTAGCCACTTCCCCTCAGCCAGTGGTGTTCAATGCTTTAAAAGAGATACGCATATTACAAACTCACTGGCAGCTGCAATTGCCTTTAGGTAACTCTTTGGAGGTACTCAGGCTCAATCCCTCTCGATGGCCACACAATTTTAATTGTATGCTTCCCACACCTTCTTAATAATAAACAGTGCTGGAAAGGTGCAGCTGAGATCTGCATGATGCGGGGTTCACATTCAGGCCATGACTCTATGGAAGCATCCCCTGCGGACACCCAAGCTCACATCCAGGTGGGCAGACCCCTCCAAACACACAGGCTCTGAGCCCTTATCACATACCATTAAGGAATGAACCATAGCAGCTCACCTCACTCCCATATCTGTGCGTGCACGGTTCCTTCTGCTGCACTGATTTCAGCAGACAGTGATGCGCGGCCCCGAGGGACCTCACATCTCCCAGCTCTTTGATATCATAATGCAGCAGCATCCCTTCCATAATGAGGATTTAAACTTGCTCACTTTCCACAAGCACACCACAGTGTGCCCAGGGCTGCAGCCAGCTCCCCGCAGCCAGCCCAGCACTGCACTGCTCCCACCTCCTCTGCACCAACGCTTCCCAGCACCGAAATGGCAACGTGGGACTCTTGGACAAAAGACAAGAGAAGCCAGCAAGCAGCAAGGAATGGACAGCATGGGAAAAGCACTGTGAGCAGCTCTGTGATGCTGAACAAGTTCCTGGTGAATCGGGACTTCAAGTAGTGCCCATGTCTGGGAAAACAGTGGGTTTCCAAGCAAGCAATGGTATCCATGGGAAGCTGAGGCACCAGTGCTTGCTTGGGTGAGGATGATGCACACCCACATGCACTTTCAGCAGCTCCATCTTCACTCTTTCCTCCTGCACTTAAACCCAGAGCGAGCGACCTTGGAGGCCATGCAGCTCATCCTCCGCTATGGATCTAGAGGTCAGTTCCTCTTGTGGCCCACCTGTATTATTCTTAATGCCAAATAATAGAGAGCTTGTAGCTGGGTAGATCCCAAGGGAAGGAACTGGGGGGAGCTGGGCTGGCTTGGGGCGAAGCGTATCCATCAGCCCGGCCATGAGCCGCTGGGGACCCATTCTGTAGCTATGGAAGGTATTTTTAGCACATGGAAAAAAAGTGTCATGAGCACATGATATGAAAAATACACAAAGTCATCTATCACGTTTACGTCCTTTCTTCTAGCATAGGCAGGTTGGGTCTTGCTGGGCCCTGCTGCTCTCTGGGCTTCTCATGCCCAATGGGAGCCAGGCTGCCCTGCACCAGGCACTGCTCTGTGCTCATGTCCTGTGTCAGCATCTGCTCAGAGTGCATCCGTTTTTTGCTTTCATTTTAGCTGCCTTCATTTCCTGTTTATCACTGACATTGCAGACAGAAGGAAAAATGGCCATTTGAGCTGAAACCTCACATGGACTTAAAGGAGCAGTGTCCTTGTGCTAAGGGTTAATAGGGTGGGGAGGGTCAGGTGGGACATCAGGAAATATTTCTTCTCCAAAGAACAGTCAGGCAGTGGCACAGCTGCCCATGGAGTGGGGGTCACCATCTCTGGGGCTGTCCCAGAGCTGTGGGGATGTGGCACTGAGGGATGTGGGCAGTGGACATGGGGGGGGGGGGTGGGAGGAGGGTGGTGTTGGGTGTGGGGATCCCAGAGGGCTTCTCCAGCTTTCAGGATTCTGTATTTCTACGATTCCATGACATTCTTGACAATGGGAAATGTCAGGTTGTAGAGTAACCTCTGTTGGAAAGACACAAAAATCCTTTTACCCTGAGAATATGTTCCCTACAAGACTGCATTCACCAGAAGCTGCTCCTCTGACCCAACCTCTCCATCAATCTTAGGACATCCCACCACTCAGCTGACTGCTGTGTTTCAGAAGCTACAGGAACAAAAAATGCCAACTGCGCTGTAAATGTTAACTACATGTAAGAACTACTCAAAGGTTTTCAAGCAAAGAGAATGAGCTGAATCAGAACCAGCAAGTTCAGGCCATGGAGGAAGGAATCGTTCCCTTTAATTCACTCGGCTCCCCAGAACACCGACGGCTGTTTGACAGCAAGCAAGACACTCTCAAACCCGACTGCCAATGAGGGCATTTGGGTGTGTAGTGGAACTGCCACTCACAGCGTTCAAAATATGTGTTCAGAGTTTCACAAACCCAGTCCAGCGTTCATCACAACCCCTGCATCATTAACAAGGCCTTCATCTCCCTTTCCCTTTGCCAAATGTAAACTCAGAGGTGATGGAGAGTATATGTTTGAGATGACCTGGCTCTCTTCCCACCAGCTGAGCAACACGATGCTGCTGTTCCCTATGTGCCCCATACCCTGTAAGCATCACCTAACTCCAATGCACTGAAGTTCAAATGAAGTTCAAATGAAGGCAAAGAAAAGAGGAAATTGTGTGCTGTCTTCAGCAGTTTTGTCTCTGCATGCTCCATTTGCTTGCTGTCGCATTGCCTCCTGTCCCAATGGTACACTGTGACTGCTTTTATACATAAATACCACCTTTAATTTGAACAAAGCATGTCCATGGGATATCTGTAGAGTGAGAAATGTATGGCTTTAGGAAAAATATACAGCATTATTGAGAAATGGAGCACAGCAGGTATTAGCTAATGATACCTAACATTTGTCGTATCCTGGGCAGAAAATGAAACCACATACATTAATTAAATGCAGGCTTTGGGGAAAATAGGATAAACTTGTGCTACAACACAAATGCCATAAATGCAATAGCTCTGGAGCTGATGAACAAGCAGCGTCCTGCACCTCGGCCATGCTGAGCTCTCCCCTGTGTCTTGCCTTTGGATTGATTATAAGGAAAGGTTTTAGCAAGGCACCAACCCCTCAGAAACTGTGAAATTGAAACTGTGACTGCCATTGATTCCAGCTAGTGCTTTGAAAGTCCTGAAAGACTGTTGTGATGTCAACCAGCCCAAGTGGGGCCAATGGCCCCTGCTCCACCAGGGAAGGTGGGGTGCACGAGGCAACCAGCAGCACTGTGCCTGGTACCCAAGCAGGGTGGCAGTGATCAATGTGATAGCAAAGTGAGAGCTTTGTAGTTGTCAGAAGATTAGAAACACTCTTCTTTTTTACACAGCAAAACAGAGAAAGGAGAGGTTATAGCAGTACTTCTGGGAGGCAGGGGCATAGTGCCCATGGGCCTCCAAGTAGATATTAGAGAAGTGTTTCCACCTGCAGGCGTGTGCTGGATGGTACAGCACAAGTGGCATGGTTTGGTGGGCATGAGGTGATGGGTCAATGGTTGGACTCGATGATCTTGGAGACCTTTCCCAATGTAGCCCCAGCTGGAAAACCTTGAGGAAATGCAGCATCTAATAGCAACATGCAAGCAATCTGCCTGCAAGCAATAGGATTTGCCATGTGGAACCACAGAAACAAAGGGCCAGGAGGTCTGAAATACTAATCCATAACCCATGGATGTGGATATAAGTAGATTTTATTCATGTTTTAACAAGCATTGGAGTCCTGGAAAGCTCTTGCCAAGGAGCACAAAACTCCTTGTTTGAGGTGACAGCATCTCTGTAGGTGCATATTGAAATCTACGTGTTCACACACCACAGAGGTATCATCATTCCTTCTTTCCTCAATTCCTCCATTTTAAAGTTTGATCATGTCTAGAAAAATACTAAATATTGAGCTTAATTTGTCTCTGCAGACTGTGGAGACTCAGCACAACAACTCCAAAGGCCATCTGTGGTTGGTGTTTGGAAATTACACACTAGCTAGAGTCAGTCACAGACTTCTTTCTTAATTCTTAATAAGAGCTACATTGAAAGGCTCTCTGCCATCAATTTGCATTTCATGAATGAGACTTGCAAACTCAAAGCCTTGGAAGCTGGACACAACATTCCAGGAGCAGCCTCACCAAATCAGATACAGAGACAACACAACCTGCCACATAAATCTGTATCCCTCTGTTCTAAAAAGTGTATGGATGCCAGCTGTTGTTTGGTTTCAGTGTCACATTTTACTGTTACCTTCTGCTGATTGAATTGCTGAGACACAGAAAACCTTTCAAAACCATGGTTCTTAGGACACAGACTGAGATGTTACACGTCTAGCCTGCTTTCTTAATCCTTAAATAAATCTCCCATACTAAACAGCATCAAAATGCACATTTCATCAAGGGTAAATTTTGTCTGATAATTTCTGTCTTATGTAAAGCCATGTAGATCAGCAGCAGTTGTCTGGTCTTCTACAACTCATTATTTCTTTGTTTTGACATTCCTCTACCATGCTATGGATGCAAGGATGGACGGATGGATGGATAGATGGATGGATGGATGGATGGACGGACGGATGGATGGATGGACGGACGGATGGATGGATGGATGGATGGATGGATGGATGGATGGATGAACGGATGGTTGGCGGTTGAATGCTTGGCTGCCTTACACGTAGTTCTCAGGAGTCCTCCTCTGATGCTCTCCAAGCACTGGCCCATTGTTGGATGTAAAATTTCATTTTGTACTTCTGGGATTCTCTAAGTGCTTGTTCTGGAAATATGCAGAGCCCTTAGCAAGCTCAGTGCTTCTTTTCATCACAAATTTAACATTTCTGCCTCTGCTCCCAATGATTAACAGCAGTGCTGTTCCTATCTGGTAATCAAGTAACAATTCCATAGGCAGTGTTCTTTCTTTTAAGAAAACACCTTCCTTGAAAAAGCTTTGCTGCACTTGTTTCTAAATGCCTTTTATCCTTTATTGTACTGCAGTGACTCCAATTCTTCCCATCCTTACAGTAAATACAGTTTTTCTGCTTAAGACAGGCTTTTATGCAGCTGCTGTCACCAGTCTCTAGGTCAGGCTCAAATTGTACAGTGTGGTACACACAAGCAGACCCAGCAGCAGTCCTGCAATCTGTGCTGGAAGGACTGCATGGATGAAATGACCACAGAGGAATTCAGGCACACAGCCCAGGTGTGCAGCATGAGGTGTAACAGCACTGCTGGGGTGCTGTTCCCAAGCACCATGGCACTTAGATCTGGGTAAACAAACTGCTTTGCAAAGGTAATATTGGAGCACTGACAACCTGGTACATCCCTGCTCCAGACATGCAAGGTGGTATTGCAGCTGCAAAACAGGTACTGCTCTATTTCCCACCATAGAAATGTGGAATAACCACAAATCTCTGTGCTGTGATTATTTTGTTTCAGAAAAAGAAAAAAACATATTTTGTTTCTCCCCATTCTAAGGATAAAACTACTCACCGAGTAGCAAGAAAGCACCTCATGATTATGAGAAAGCCACAGTGCATCATGGAACTTGGCAACTAATTGCAGTGTTGTGCTATACTTGCCTTCCAGTCCAGATTTTGTTCATTTCTAATACATTTTAGAGAAATGATTGATAAGATGGAGACTTTAATCCAGCCCTGCACTGACTTAATGAGACTGTAAAACGAACATACTGCGTTGCTATAACCACCTGATAGGAGCACAGCACAAAGTACCCACAACAATATGCTGGAGCCAGAGTTCATTTAAGATCCATCATGCATTCAGCCACCTGAGTGCTGCTGCTCTCCTTGACTTGATGATGAAAGCCTCAGCTCTGTGGTGCGACCGTTTTGTTGGGGATGGAAATCCAAAGTGGGAAGATGGAAAAAGTGGTGGATGGTTGGACTAGATGACCTTAGTGGTCATTTCTAACCTTAATGATTTGATTATTCCATGAGAAATGTGGCAGGCAATTGTAAAACAGGCTGCCCAAGGAGGCTGTGGATGCCCCATCCCTGCAGGCATTCAAGGCCAGGCTGGATGTGGCTCTGGGCAGCCTGGGCTGCTGGTTGGTGACCTGCACACAGCAGGGGGTTGGAACTGGATGAGCCTCGTGCTCCTTTGCAACCCAGGGCATCCTGTGATTCTATGAAAGCAGTTCTGGGAAGCAGGATATGCGCAGCTAAAAGAGGAATGCTGGAACGGCTGCGGAGGTGATGGATGGTCACACTCACGTACCAGGCACCCTTCCAAGGAACAGCAACCCTGGAAAAATTCCTCCCAGAGAGAGGGCTATCTATGGCTCCGTGTGCAGAGCGGGGCACCAGGAGATGGGAGAGGCGCTGAATGAGACCCGTCAGGGCTTGGCGGGCAGAACGTGGCAGTCCTTAAATGGAGACAGAAGTGATGATGTGCATGCAGGCTGGGTGGCCTTCGCCTCCCCGTGAGCCTTGGGTCCCTTTGTCTCCTCCTCCACGACTCACCAGCCGAGGGGGCCCAGCTGGGAGTGGGCTGGGGGCTGTTTGATGGCAGGGAGATGGACCGTGCCATAGCAAGGCTGGCCGGTGAGGGAGGTGAGGGGAGACCATTTCAGCTCCCAGCTCTGAGAGCACTGAGGCCTGATGGAGAAATAGCGTACAGTGGGATGGGGGTTCCACAGGGTGGGGGAATGAGAAACAAATTGCACCAGCCCACTCCCCCAGTTCCAGGCAGGAAGGAAAGCAAAACATCTTAAATCAGCTGATGATTTTTTCACAGAAATGACCAAAGGAATGTGCCAACTGAGAGCATAGCACTCTGACCGTGTATTGCGGATGGGCGCTGCGCTGGGAAAGTGATTCAAGCTTTGTTTATATTCCCAGCAAGAGCTTTGCCATCCTCCAGTCCCCAATGCAGATTAATGGGGAGAATTAATGTCGCTCTGGTCCCGCTGCTTCTACACAAAATGAGGAATCTCAGCACTTCTTTTCCACCTTAAAGCAGCAGCCCACAACATGTGGCCACAGAAGCAGGGATCAGCAGAGCTCCATCCCTACCAGTAAACAGGTTCTGATGGGAATAGAAAGGCTAAATGCAATCCAAGAAGATAAATCCACAATTAAATGAAACCGTTTTGGGAGATAAGAGTGAAAAAATTCATGCTTTTAAGGAACAAGTGGATGAGAGGGGATAGCCTCAAGCTGCCCCAGCAGAGGTTTGAGTTGGATTGACATCCACATCTCTTCTCCAAAAGAGTGGTGAAGGCTGCCCAGGGAGTGGAGGGTCACCATCCCTGGGAGTGTCCCAGAGCTGTGGGGATGTGGCACTGAGGGATGTGGGCAGGGTGGGCTGGGTTGGGTGTGGGGATCTGAGAGGACTTCTCCAGCCTTACTGACTCACTGATTCTAAGAGCTGCCTTATGTGTTTGAAAGAGGCAGACAATCAGTGTATGCACAACGGCTGCAGGTAAAGCTGCTGTAACTAATTCGTACCATTACAGATGAACCTGTCACCAGAACTGACACTGAAAATTAAATTCTCTATCTCCCTGCAGCCACACCAATATCAGCTGTACTGAATCTGTGTTTCAAATAGGCTGAGATGAATGGCCCAGCACGTTGATACCAACCAGCTTCCCACCTGCAGATCCTCTCCTCCAGTTCCGCCCCGCGAGCGCTGTGCAGGAAATAAGATGAGAGCACCAAACATCAAAATAAAAGCATACAGCGTGCCCAAATCTTTGATGTTAGAGGTGCATACCTTCCAAAAAGGAAAGGGACTGTGTAAGAAAGTAGATTTAAGAGGGGACTGGCATGAATATTTCTCCTAGATACATAAAATGCCTACATGCATGTTGAGAAAGGAAAACGGCGCCTGCTGGGACTGAGATGGCTGTGATGCTGAGCAGTCTTTGCATCTCACATCAGTCCTAAGCAGTAACTGCAGGGGAGCTGCTTGCAGCCAGCAGGAGGCTGGGCTGGCTGTGCTACAGGCTGGAGGAAAAGCTCCTGCTCTGAGAAGCCCTCTGTCACCTGAGCAAATCGGAAGGGATTAGGTGTCGGTGCCTGACCTGCAATAGCAATCGTGGGAGTGCATGTCTTCAGGGGCTTAAAACAACAGAAATAAATGCAGAGAGCACCCCATCCCACTGGCAGCTGGTGGAACTTCATACGGGGTGAGGTGTGTCATTGAGCAATGCCAGGAGATGGGAAAACTGAGCAAAGCAGCCAGAAAGCTGAATGTGGATTAAAATAAAAGGGAAAAAAAGGTAGAAAGGAAGAAGAAATGTAAAGGTGCTGCACTGAGTGCAGCTACAACACCCCATCCCACTCCCATGTTGTTCAGTTTGTGGCAAGTGCTCTTGCCCCCTCTTCCTTGAGTCCTGCACCACAAACAATGTCATTTGTCCTCCAGCATGTCCTCAGTGTGTCCCTGATGCACCCACAGCACAGCACCAACTTGCCCCCAGCTCCCAGCCATACCCATGTGCTATTGCCTGCAGCATCACCCAGTATCCCTGCACCACCACGTTCTCTTGGAGCAATCCCAGGGCATGGCATGGGCTGGAGTTGCCATAATTATACACAAGGATGTTTAAAGGAGCACTTCCTAGACTGGCAGCCTTGCATTGGTTTATAGACTGATTAAAGCTGGAAAAGGTCTCTAGGATCATAGAATCCTAGAATGGCCTGGGTTGAAAAGGACCACAGTGATCCACAGTTCCAACCCCCTGCTATGTGCAGGTCACCAACCAGCAGACCAGGCTGCCCAGAGCCACATCCAGCCTGGCCTTGATCTCCAATCTCAACCCCAACCTACCCCACCATGCCCACTCACCACATGTTTCCTACAGCTCCTGCTGCATTTGTAAAACCATTGCTAAACTCACACGAGAGAAATAATGTATTTTTCCTAGTTGGAAATCGTTAATCTGAGGAGCAGATGGAAACTGTTTGTTTGTCAGCCAGACACTGTCAGCTTGCCCTGTAATGGATACGGTGCATCTGTGCAGCATACACAGTTTTCAGCTCCTTGCTGCCACTGACTTCTCAGCACATATTTAAAGACCATTTGCAAACATTACAGAAGGAGCTTCGGGCGTTTGCATATCACAGTGCTGGGGAAGTTTGCCATCAGCCCTCTTGATGCTTTTTGACAATGCCATCGCACCATTGCGGGCAGTTTGTCACTCTTCATTCATCTGGAATTCACTAATGCAGCAGCAAAGCCTGGACAGCAAAAGCCATCACAGGATGGTGGAATTATGGCACCATTTGGGTTTGAAGGGATCTCTAAAGGCCATCTGCAATGGACAGGGACATCTACAGCTCGAGCAAAAGAGAAAAAAAAAAAAAGAACACCAGCAGTTTGGGGCAGCCTGCTGGCTCTCACATTTCATTTTAAACTGAAAAATAAGCTATTACTGCGTGGACTTCAGCAAAGGATTAGAAATTGTCCAGGATAAAGAGGAGATGAATAAAAGATGGATTTTACGACAGAAGAAAAATGAACAATAACACAAATCCGCTGTGGTCCGGCTCTCTGTGGGAAAGAGGTGGCAAATGTGTGCTTTGGGAGGCTTTTTGCTGACTGTAATGTAATTTCTCAGGCATGTTGCTGGCTGATAACTGCAGCTGAAGTGTTTGTTTCATAAGAGTTTGGCATGGTCAGAAAGCTGTGCCTATGGCGGGCTCACATCAGCTGATGAGCACCTCGGGAGGAATGGAGATGCTATCTTTGCTGTGAACACAGCTTTCTGAAAACCTCCCTGTAATAATTTTACTGAATAACATTCCCAAATGCAAAGCCCCACAGAGAGCCTGCTCTAAGCTGAATTAAAAATCACAGATCAGAAGCTGATTTGAATCACAACTCATTAGCACACGTAGAGACAAAAGGGTGAAAAATGAGCTCAGATAACCATGATACGATTGGGTTGGAAGGACCTTAAAGATCATAGAACCACAGAATGGTTGGGTTGGAAGGACCTAAATGATCATGGAACCATGGATCTGTTGGGTTGGAAGGGACCTCAGAGCCTCCAGCCCTGCCGTGGAATGGCTGTCCCCCAGCTCAGAGCACATCCATGGCCTGGGGCACCTCCAGGGATGGGGAACCTCAGCTCTGGGCAGTGCCACGGCCTCACTGCAGTCTGTCCATGGCCCAGGCTCTGTCCTCTGTCTGCACTGAGGAGGGCCAGGCTGGCCCCTAAATAGATGAGATTGCCTCTTGGATGAGGGCTTTATTCTTCAATTTCTTAAATGCACCTGAGATCCCCAGGGGACTCCTGAGCTGAAGCTGGTCATAGGTTTGTGTCACTGCTCATTTAAACACATTGTTCAGATGCAGAAAACTCCTTTTCCAGGTATAATACTTTTAAGCAGAAAGTCCAATTAGCATTTGTTAGAATTGTCAATTTGGTAAAACGTTTCAAGCAGTAGAAAATCTTAAGAGTGGCCTACTTTAAACTGAAGAGTGAAATAAATTGCATCGTTATAAGGCTCAGAAGAGATACAAGAGGACTGGAAAGCATTCTGAGGGCAGACAATTCCTGGCTTTCCATCAAGGTTCACATTTTCAAACTTGGCTGGCTGCACACACTTAGAGAAATGAAACCTTGTGACCAGAGAGAGTAGTGGGATGGCAGCAGCTCTTAGATGAGCTGACAGGAAATGATCATGGAATCACAGAACCATTAAGGTGGGAAAAGAGCTCCAGGATCCCCATGTCCAAGGGGGCCCACCCCCCCCCATGCCCACTGCCCACATCCCTCAGTGCCACATCTGGGACACCCCCAGGGATGGTGACCCCCACTCCTTGGGCAGCTGTGCCACTGCCTGACTGCTCTCACTGATGAAGATGCTGAAGCAGTCTGGTCAGACTGGAAGCATTTTGTTTCCAAAATCAGAGTGCTGTCCAGCACTACATGCAGGAGCAGAGGAGATGCCCAGCATGGATACCAGCAGTGGTTTCCTTGGCAATTGTAACTATGAAAAAGACTCCCATTTCCTTCTGTCTGCTAATGTAAGCAAATATTCAAGCCTATCATTTGATCCGTAAAGGTTAGTCCAATTAAAATCAGGTCACCTCATTAATTTGCAATCACAGTGCTGCATCCAGAAAAATGGTGCAAACATGTACACACCTGTGAGCATTTCAGCAATCCCATGCACTTTGCCTGGACTATTCCCAGTTCAACACGTGCATTTCCTCGCTCAGAGTTATTCACCATACAGAACAGCCAGCATAGCTGGAGGTGGCCCTGGAAGGGCTGTGCAGCCCCTGCTGGGTCCCACCAAGGCAGTTCCTGCCCCAAAGCAGTGCCACGCAGTGCAGGTTGGAGAGGTCCTCAGCTATAGCTGTATGGGGATGAGCAGGATGTTGGCTCACATTAGTTGTTATAACTAAAATCATTACCTCTATTAAGTGACTCAGAAGTGGAGGTTCCTGCCACCAGCCCTGGTCATCCCCTACAAGCAGCAGCTGACAGCAGCTATGCACCCAGAGGCAAATGCTGCCACAGGTTTTAAGGCTGTCTGTGAACCCCACACTGGTAGCCATCGCTGCCATTTTCCTGGAGCACAAATTGCATTTCAGACTTCCTACGAGATGTTTTGAAATGAGCTCTCCAGCTAATTTTAATTAAAAGGAAGAAAAAGCAGTCTTGATTTGATTGACAGCTCAGACATGGGCTATAATTAACAACCCAACGGTGTGCTTGGGAAATGATGAGCAAAGCAAGCAGTGCAGGAGAGAGTCTGTACTAACACAGCTAATGCCTGAGTGCTTGGGGTGCTTTGCTGAGACTTCCAGCAGCCTCAAGGCCCCATTCAACTTGCAGAGAAGAGATGATGGAAATGCCATAGGCTGGATCGAATGGGGGGAGGGCAGAGTCACCCAGAGATAAAGCTACCAGTGTGAACTGATAACGATGGAAGCACCTGCAAACTGGTTTTGGGAGAAAAAATGGTCTCTTCAGGTGCAGAGAAGCTGAGCCCAAGCAGCTGTGCCTCCCCAGCACAGCACTACACTGCACACTGCTCCCACTTAGCCGACCCAAACAGGACTGCTGCCAGGCACACAAGTAACATATCAGCTACTAGTCTGATTTTCGGTCATTATGGTGACCATTAGTCAGGAAATAATACCTAGCCATTTATCCTAAGTGTTTGGCACAGTAACTGAGGTCTGTGGGCAGGCTGGATGCAGGCAGAGCCTGTGATGGCTTCTTCATGGAGATCACCAGGGCTGATGAGCTCCTTAATTTCCGCGATTATTAACCCTAATGAAATTCCGCTCTCTAATAGCTGCACAGCTATCGATTTTTAATTGCTTTGTTTGTGCCTCGGATTGATCGATGCTGACGCGGGGTGGTGTGCAGCAGGAAGGCTGCCTGCTGGCTCTGCTCCTATTGCTGTCACCTGGGAGCAGGGACAGACATCCCCCATCACCCTAAACTCCTCTCAGGAGCTGCAGGGAGCGATGAGGTTTCCCCCTGATCTCCTCTGCTCCAGATGGAGCCATCCCAGCTCCCCAACGGTTGGCATTTCCAAGTCACCTGCCCAGTTTTGCCATGATTTGTGCTCAGTTCCCATCTGGGTGGCTCAGCGGAGCATGGCTGTGGCTGTGAGCACTGGTGATGATGTGCATGGAAATCACTCCTTAATGTCCTTGTGGGAAATCAAAAGGAACAAACTGATTGTCACTAAGGGTGTACATACAGCCAGGCTGCTGTCTGCATTTATTGCTATTCTCCTGAGCATCCCTGAGTCTGTCTGAAATAAGAGAAAATCTTTGTTACGTATGCAAAATGTTTTTTCATTTAGATGAACTGACAGACACAGGGAGAGATGACCCACCCAGAGGTGAAGAAGCAGCCCAGGCTCCCTATGCAGGGCAGCTTAGGGTGGGAGCCAGGAAACATTTCTTCATAAGGGTGGTAAGGAATCGGGATGGGCTGCCCAGGGATGAGGAGTCTTATCATAGAATGGCCTGGGTTAAAAAGAACCACGAAGATCATCCGGTTTCAAACCCCCTGCTATGTGCAGGGTAGCCAACCACCAGACCAGGCTGCCCAGAGCCACATCCAGTCTCATCTCTATCCTGAGAGTACTGAAGAGATGTGTGGGCACGATGCTTGGGGACATGGTGTGGTGCTGGGCTGCAATGGGGGGTCTTCATTTCTGGGTCTTTTCCAACCAAAGTGATCCAGATTCTACCTGGCTCATTCACAGACCCCAGACTTGAAAAAAGTGCACACATTGGTAGGTTTTCTTCAAATGCAATAATCATCAGGTCAAATAGAGAAGCTGGGCTAAAAAGCATAATTAAAGAGATTAATGTCCGACAACAAGAGAGAATTTCACTAAGATTCCTGTCTTTTAATGAGAAAATGACTGAAAATCACCTTCTCCCTCTTCCTTCCTTTTCTAATCTCTAATGAAGTGATGTCAGATGTACACTACAGCAGTGTCATCCTTCTCTTCAACTCCAAACAAAACAAATCGTGCCTTCACCCAACAAAGGGAATGGGGGAACTACGGAAGCACAGTTTTTGGTCTTTGCACCTCGTGCAGCTGGGCTGGAGGGGAGGTGATGCCTCCATGCACCAGTGGAACACATAATCCTGCACGTTCCCATGCCACTCACTTCTATTAGCTGTTATTTTGTTTTTGGGGATGAGGCTCCTGCAGCATCTCTCCAGCTGTGTGATATTCTGAGAGAGCTGCTAAGGCTCTTAATATAAGGGACACCACTATGGCCCTCCCTGAGTCCATTTAATTCATTCAGGCTGGCCGGAAGCAGAACAGCTCTAGAAAACATGTCATCTGGTAATGATTGGTAATTAGCTGATTGCAGCTCATTCAGACGAAGCCACAGTAGTTTGATCAGTGCTGAACAAACCCTCTGCTGGAAGATGCTCACATTTGATTCATGCCACTTGCATCCCTACCATGCTTTCATGCAATAAAAACTCCCATCCACCTCAGTGGCCCCTCAGCTTGAGCAGACCCCTGGTTAAAACTAATAAAAGTTGCAGGATTTGATCCATAAACCTTGCATAAGTACCAAACTGAAGAGCACTAAGATGATCAATTAGCTCATAAACGAGGCAGAGCATTTTATCTGAGCATTTTTCAGCTCTTCTAAGTGCAAACAAGAAGAATAGCATGTGCGAGGAGCCCTGCTCTGTTCTGAGGCAATATTTCTGCTTTCTGTCAGGAAAACAACTGGCAGAAATGCAATACATCACCCTGAGATTAAGCAGCTCACTGGCAGCACATCTGGCTGCAGCACTGCTAGGGGGCTGAGCCCTGCCCAGGGCATTAATTACTGGAGATCACCACCTGAGCAGCCAGATCCTGCCCTCTGTGAGCAGCTTTGCCTTGCAGTGAGCACACCAGTGGCAAGCCCACGCTGCTCACACCCATGGCTGAAGGCATCACATTGCACCAGGGAGGGTCAGGGTGGGTATGAGGAGCAATTCCTGCTCCAAAGAGCAGTCAGGCAGTGGCACAGCTGCCCAAGGAGTGGGGGTCACCATCCCTGGGGGTGTCCCAGAGCTGTGGGGATGTGGCTCTGAGGGATGTGGGCAGTGGGGTGGGGATCTCAGAGGTCTCTTCCAACTTTAATGAATCCATGATTCCTTTCTATGATGTCCAGCACGCCTAACCCCTAGGGTGAAGGCTGGGGTTTGCTGAAAGCCAAAGGAAGCAGAGATTTGGGGCAAGGCTGCTTGAACTGACAAAGGGCAGAAGAGTTCCAGCTGCACAGAAGTTACAATTCTGGGTTTGCAGCTGGAAATGATTCATAAAATTAAGCATTTAAAAATAGTAAGTGGGTATTCATTCCACAGCGAGTTGTAAACAGAGCACTGTAAATATTAATCATCATAAAAACATACCAGTGAGACTTAATTTTAATACACGCTCTCCAAATGTGACGAATTTTGCTTGGAGATCACTTGCTTTGCCAGCTGGGCATTGGTTCCAGTGCTTTATTAAGCTATCCGTTTACACCACCATCAAAACAAATAGCGCAGAGTGAGAAAGGGAAAAATGCTTTATCAAACCAATTACCTCCACCAGCTGCCAGCTGCTGTGCTTCGAAGCAGCTTCACTAATATACCCACTGTTGAGCCTGGGGACTGGAATTCCCCACCAGTTCTCTCATGCTTCCTTCTGAAGGGTCCTAAACCCACGCTGCTACGGACAGCCATCCCTACAAACCACTAACCAACCTATGTGGAAAGCACGTTAAGTGACTGATGGTAACCTACTTTTATGCTTTCTAAGGAGCATGGTGCTGCCTCGATTCTGCAAGAAATGTGATTTAATCCCCGCAGGTGACGCCCCTGACCAGCACCACTCCAGCTGGCCTCCTCCCAGTTTAACATCACTGGTGATGTGCAAATCACTCCTGAATCATTAACTGAATGACAGCGATGCCCAGTGCTGACTGGGGCAGCTGTAGGTCTGTACATTGCAGGGACACCCGGAGCAGAGGAGCTCACTGCTCCCAACAGCTTCTGAGAGGAGGCTGGAGCAAAGGGGGGAAGGCAGCCTCTGCTCCCAAGTAACAGCAAGAGGTGAGAGCCTCACGTGCCAGGGGAGGGTCAGGGTGGGAATGAGGAAGCATTCCTTCTCCAAAGAGCAGTCAGGCAGTGGCACAGCTGCCCAAGGAGTGGGGGTCACCATCCCTGGGGGTGACCAGATGTGGCACTGAGGGATGTGGGCAGTGCGCATGGGGGTTGGTGGGGTTGAATGTGGGGATCCTACAGAGCTTCTCCAGCTTTAACGATTCCATGAAAGAACCCGTCTCTCACAAATCTTCATTTCCCATTCAGTCTTGCAGTACCATGCTATAAAGAAGAAAACTGTTGCTGCAGTGCTTCCCCCTCCATAAAGAGAAGTTCTGCGCCTGTTGGTACTCACCCTATTCCTCAAAACTCCACAGCCTGGCACTGTGCTGTGAGGCTCTGCACTGAACCCATGCCCCTCACGGCCCCTTGCTGCTCAGTGCAGTGTTAAACAGCCCCTCCTGCAGCCCGTGCACTAAGGGGGATGTTTATGGCTGCAGGAGCCACGGGAGGATGGGCAGAGGGAGCCTGCAGACCGCCGCCAGACGGGCTCGGTGCCTGCGGTAACAGCGCAGATCGATGGCACTTGGGGTTCTGGAGTCCATCCCCAGCCCAGCTTCTGATTGCAGCTGATTTATGGTAAATGAGTGCCACCGATGGGAGCTGATGCCTCGTATTGGAGGGAGGGGGAGAGAGAAGGTTTCTGTGTGAAGGGGAGCACACAGCACCAAGGTAGCGTCTGGAACACGCAACGTGATTTGCTCAACACGAACATCCTTCAAGCAGTTCAGTTGACTGCAGAGCAGTATTTACTGATCTCACAGCATCTCCTGTGCATTACTACGAAGCAGTGCCACCAAGTCCCTCTGCCCCCAGCCCCATCTGCACAGTGGGCATGCAGAACCACCAGCATGCAGCCATTAACATGGGACCAGACTGGTCTGAGCTTCACACGTCTTAACTAGCACTTAACTGGAAATAAAAATTCTCAGTAGGCGGAATGAACAAAAACAGCACAGTGCAAAAAGGCTCAATGTTTGCTTCATTTCACTATAGCTATTTCTCTTATTATTTGCTAAGCGAGTGAAACTGCTTCTCAAAACAAATGGGCAAGGAGCACACTTCTCCTTGAGTGACGTCCATGGGAAAAATAAGGCAGAAGTAACAGATGTCACTCAGGCTCCCCTGTTCCCATCTCTAATTAAGTCAGGAACCAATCAGCTTTTATTAACATAATTATTTCTTGAAGCTTTTTTCCCCCTTAGTTTAAAAATATCCCATCTCTGTTGCACAAGCACAAAGAGCTCAGGCAGTGTGTACCTATGGACACAGCCATGTGTGTGTTTGTATACCACAACTGTGGGGAGGGGGATCAGCAGAGAGCTCACCTTGCTGGCTGAGCACGCGGAGGGTTCAGGCCTGGCAAGAGGGGAATCACCCGAGTTGTGCATCATTGGAAAATGTCCAACAAACCAACCAACTGGCACTTCTTCACACAAGTGTTCTGGTCCTGCCTTGGACGAGGATCACACCTGGCAGTTTCTAGAAGTAATCTGATGACTCCAAATACGTGGCCAGGCGTTACCGAGCAGAGCACTCTGCTGCCTCGTATGGCAGCACTCACTGTTTGTTTCCCAAATTATTTCTCTATCCTCCTTTACTCCTCAGCAGCATTGATTGCAGTTATGTATCTGTGCAGCCTTGCAATTAGCGGCAGGCAAGCGAGCACAGGTCGGAAGGAAAGGTTAATGCTGGTCTGCCTTCCCTCCCAGGGAGGCCAAGAAGGGCAGTGCTGGAGGAGCTGCAGAACCACAGCACTGCAGGGAGAGCATCTCCCACAGACCCCGAATGCAGCTGCTGGAATCCATCTCATTTAGCCGCTTAATTAAACATGGCCACTGCCTCGAGGACCTTGCTGGGAGAGGAGGTGAAGCTGCCATGTTTCCCAGAAATGAGCGCGGATGCAGCAGGTCTGAGCACAGATGGGAGCTACCAGAAGAACCTTGCTGTGATTGCATTTCCCCACTGCCTGGGGGGAACAAAGAAATGGAGTTTTGCAAAATTATGCCTGCTCCTAAGGTGAAAGGGAGTGAAAATGAAATAAGAACCCAAACAAGGCTTCAAAACAAGCAAAGCTCTGTAACGTCCTTGCCAAGACAGTCAGAATGGGCAATAACGAATAAAAGCAATAATGATCCAAAGAAGCAGAGTTGCAGAGTTTAAAGCCTTGACCTGATTGTGCCAAAAGAACTGTTGACATACAAAGATGTAATGAGAAAGTGAAGGGCAAGAAGGAAAGGACGCTTTACCAGAAGCAATGACAAAGCAGCTAGGAGTGCAGCACTCAACAGCTAAAGGAGTTCACAAGTGATCTGCAAGCAGTAGAGGGGAAGACAGCGATAGCCCCGATTGCTCTGCACTTGTCTCTGCCCATGAGCAGAGAGCAGATGCTGTCTCACTGCCTGGCCGCTCGAGCAGGCAGTGCTGCCAGCAGAGCAGCTGGGCAGCTGCCTCTGTGTGAAATGCATCCCTTTGGTTGGCTGGGCACAGCTGGAGCACAGCTCCACACCCACAGCTGGCCAGCAGCTGCTCACAGCCTCCCAGTGCAGAGGTGCCCAAACGCAGCTGGTCTGGGGATGCTGGTACACCAAAAGGACACACAGCTGGAAACAAATGGGAGACGCATCTCAAGTTCTTTGGAAGTCAAAGTGCCATAAAGGTGGCCACAGAATGCTCTGCATTGAGAACAGCAGAACTCTCCAGTATGCAACGAGCCTTAGTACAGATTTAGCTGTCTTGGATAGCATCATTAAATTTCAGAATCATTAAGGTTGGAGGAGACCTCTAGGATCTCCACACCCAACCCCTCCCCATGCCCACGTCCCTCAGTGCCACATCCCCACAGCTCTGGGACACCCCCAGGGGTGGTGACCCCCACTCCATGGGCAGCTGTGCCGCTGCCTGACTGCTCTTTGGAGAAGGAATGCTTCCTAATACCCAACTTGACCCTACCTTGGTGCAATCTGAGGCCATCACCACTTGTCCTGAATAACACTATAGAGGACACCAACAACAAATTAACAGTATTATGAATTCACAAAACACGGCCCCAGCTCTCAGGAATAACCACAGATATTTCTGCACTACCGTGAACACTCTCACACTTACTAGTTGTGACAAATGAGGACAGTCTCTATCGAGTCGTTTTCAGCTGGCACACAGCTGTGAGCCACACAGCTTCTCTTATTTCAGGAAACAACAGTCTTTTCAACAGATAAATTTCCCTATTTAGTGTTTTGAGTTATATTTCCTTTCTAAAATACCCTTCCTTTGGAAAAATCTTTGGACAATCTTACAAATCCCATTTCTGCTAACGGGTAATTAGGCATGCTGATTAGAGAAAAAATGCAGCACGCATTCAGTGCCCCATAACGTAATAGATTGTGTGGCAATTTACTGTAGCATGGCATAATTGCTTGTGACAAAGTGCTTCCATGTGTCAGAACGCAGCGCAGCTTCCCAGGACAATTGATTTTAGAGAGGGAGAGAACCTGAATTTATGTAACAGTGGCCTATGATGGCATTCTCTGTGCTACTCGGATCTCCCAGAGTTTCTCTGCTCTTTTGCATACCCATACGAGGAAAACAGAAACAGGAAACCTGCTTTATTGCAGAGGCATTGCATAGAAGCACACAACAGCTGTAGCACGGCCTCATAGGGAATGGCACAGTGCTTGTTGCAATAAGCTGGTTTTCCCCCCTTGCCTGCCTTGGAGTTGCACAGAAAAATCCATTTGTTTTCAATACTGCTGTAGGGCAATTATTTTTTTCCAGGGCCCTGTCAGCACAGAACATCCCTGCTTCCCTTGGATGTTTTTCACACCGATGTCTGTTTGAAAAGCCTGGCTACTGCATACAACCCAGAGCCTCAGGGCAACAACCCCTCCGTGGGCCCACAGCTTCCAATGCCTGGCGGGAATTAACCACCAACTCTTTCCTGAGCCACTCTCCAGAGCTTCGACGTGGCAAGCAAATTGCTCTGCCCGTGGCTGGAGAGCAGACAGGCACCCACAAGCTGGCATTTTTCTGATCTTCCAATTATTCACCGCCCGTGCTACCAGGGGGCTTCAATCACTGCACACCCCCAGGCTGCTTTGTCATGATGGAATGTGTGCTTTGACAGGCTCGGAATTTCATAGCATCACAGAATGGCCTGGGTTGCAAAGGAGCACAGTGCTCATCAAGTTCCAACCTCCTGCTGTGTGCAGGTCACCAACCAGCAGCCCAGGCTGCCCAGAGCCATATCCAGCCTGGCCTTGAATGCCTGCAGGGATGGGGCATCCACAGCCTCCTTGGGCAACCTGTGCCAGTGCCTCACCAGCCTCTGGGTGAAAAACTTCCTCCTAATATCCAACCTAAACCTGCCCTGTCTCAGTTTAACACCATTCCCCTTGTCCTATCACTGTCCACCCTCACAAACAGCCATTCCACCTCCTCTTTATAGGCTCCCTCCAAGTACTGGAAGGCCACCATGAGGTCTCCCTGCAGCCTTCTCTTCTCCAAACGAATCTGGATATCTTCAACAAAGAAGAGAGAGTCAGGGGCAATTAAAGCCCCAGTCCTACTGCAAAGAGCACTACTGAATAAAAAGAGACTCCAAATTCTATTATTTTCACATCGCAGTCAAAAAGCAAATCTTGAGAAAAAATTCACTGTTGCTGTCAGATGTTTGTTTTACACAGGATACACACTCCACCAGTAGCCTCCCATTGCCCAAGAACCTCTCCTGATCCAGAGGGACCACAAGCAAAACCCTTACCAATCTGCTCTGCTAATATTACGTGTATTTTCCCCTTATGTTGCACTATCTGCCTTTGACAGCTTTCTCTGCTTTTAGTTAAATGTCAGGGCCCCGCATTGTGCAAGAGCAGCAGCAATCTGCAGCAGGAGCCTTGGCACGGGGTAATTTCCTATCTATTTGTTTTCATGTACATAGGAAGACCACTGAAGAAACAGGCACACATGATGCAGAAGCTTTTCTTGCCTTGCAAATTAACAGTGCACTAAAATAAACGGTCCTATGTTTTGTCCTAGGTTGGAATAGAATCATAGAATCACCAAGGTTGGAAAAGACATCCAAGGCCATCCAGTCCAACGTCCACCTGCCACCAGTATTTCCCTCTAAATCACATCCCTCAGTACAACACCTAACATTCCTGAATGCAGTCTTTGTTGAATACACGCATACTGTGGCCAGCTTTTCTGCCCAGACATCAGGGCTGAGGTTCAGAACCAGTAACACCATCAGCGTAGTGCTAGCCTAGAGGAAAGGCTGATTCTATGTGAGTTCTGGAAAATCTCTGCCCTTTCTTGACAGTAACAAGAGGAGAAGCATGAACGCTTACCACAAAGAGGGTCTTAAAGCATATCCAGAGTGGTGAGGTGCTGGAACAGCTGCCCAGAGAGGTTGTGGATGCCCCGTCCATCCCTGGAGATGTTCAAGGCCAGGTTGGAGGCCCTGGGCAGCCTGGGCAGGTATTAAATGGGGAGGTTGGTGGCCCTGCCTGTGGTGGGGGGGTTGGAGATTCATGATCCTTGAGGTCCCTCCCAGCACCATTCTGTGGTTCTGTGATTAACAGATCTCAGCAATGAGCTGAAGAAGTCAGTGTGACTATTCAAGGACAGTGTGAAGAAAGCATCACTGCTTTCTCCTTCATTGGACAAGATACATACGGAGGTGAGCTACATAGGACCATAAAGGGAACTTCAAGGTATGTCCAATCTGCACTTAAAAGTAGCCTTTTCCATTCACTAAGAAAACTCAAAAGCCTTCAGCTGCTGATCGTTTGTTTGCCTATTGGATGCAGCGTTTGTTTCTGGGATGGCTCTCAACCAAAGCCATTCCTGATTGCTGTGGGCTCGTTCTGCCAGAGGATGCAGGCATTTTTCTGGGGAGAACCTGTGAGACCTCTGGCAGCTGCTGAATATGGAGATTAATTTTCTATCAGAAGGTGACACAGAGAACATCCAGATAACGCTCTTCCGCTGAGCACAGGAGCATTGTTTTAGCCTCATTAGAGCTGCAAAATTAACTGGAAGTCCTGTTTCTGTGACAGGTTTATGGCTCACTGGCGGGGCTTGGAGCAGAGCAGCAAGCAGAGCACAACTGAGGCACTGCTGCAACCAGCATCCCCAATGGTGGGGCATATCAGAGGGGCCAACAGCTATTGGGGGGAATCACAGCAACCATCAAGTTTAAAAACAAAGCCTACATCCAAACAGGAATAATTTCTTACATTTCACTCATCTGGTTTACAGCAGCAGAGCTCAATGCCACATGTGCTTTTCCAGAGCAGCGCTCACACCATGAGCCGCCCTGTAGCAAAGCAGAGGTTGCACTGCAGGGCCTCTGCTTTGCCTGAAAGGAGAAGGAAATAGCATGGCAAAATGCAAGAGAAGCCCAATAACATGAAAAATAGAAGTTCTACTGAGTTTCTAAGAATGGAATTTATTCAATGACATCTTATAAAGAAAGCAATCAAGAGCAGCACTACAGAGCTTGACCTAATCCATATAGCAGTGTGAACCAGGGTTATATTTTCTGAGAAAATTCATAAGAACAATTCAAATCTGAGCAGGCATAGAATTCAATGCAAACACAGACCTCTGCAGTCACAGCTGCATGTCCAGAATCCCAAAGAGCATTTAAGAGAAGTCTGGAGAAGCCATGAGGCAAAGCTTCCATTGTTCATCTAAAGAAATAGCTATTCCCCATGAGAACGGTGCAAACAAAATCTAAATGCAACAGAGTTAGTTTCTCCTTCTCATCTGAGGCCATGAACAAAGCTGGGATGTGCCATGGAGTTGGGATGAACAGAGCAACACCTGGAGCACCTGAACCTCCTCCATTTGGCTTTATTTGAGAAATTCTACAAACGTGTAAGCCATCAACCACAAAAATAAAAACCAACACAACATAGTATTGTTTTGAAAAAGAAATTAACATTGAGGTCCTGAGGTCACCTGCCTACATCAGCCCCTGCTTAGGGTCTGCTCCTCTTCACAACACGTCCTTCCCAACCACAAAGCTGTGAAGGTCACAGAATCACAGAATGGTTGGGTTGGAAGGGACCTCAAGGATCACGAAGCTCCAACCCCCTGCCACAGGCAGGGCCACCAACCTCCACATTTCATAGCAGCCCAGGCTGCCCAGGGCCCCATCCAACCTGGCCTTGAACACCTCCAGGGATGGACGGGGCATCACAGCCTCTCTGGGCAGCTGTCCCAGCACCTCACCACTCTCATAGCAAAGAACTTCCCCCTGACATCCAACCTCAATCTTCCTTCCTTCAACTTAAAACCATTTCCTCTTGTCCTGCTGAAAGTTGTGTTGAAACTTCTGACCTCCAACGGATAACAGTACCTTTTGCTTTCCATGACATCCGGGCAGTTTGCCCCTCCTCCAGCTTCATCCCAAAGGATGTGGAACCACTAGGGTTGGAGAAGACCACTCAGTTCAACAACATAAATGAAGCAAAGCACAGCTGCCTCTAGAGCCTTTGAATGCAGAGGTTAGACAAGAGAGATCAGGCTGTGATAAAGTACCATCAGATATCCAGGAAGAATATTGTATCCTATAAGAGTATGTTTTTCTGAAAGTTGCAGTCAGAGTGTTTACCATGGGGAAAAAAATCCAACAGTTATGCGAAGAAACTCGTGTGTAAAAACAGAATTATTTATCACACTTATGCTCCAGCAAACTAAAAATAGACACAGCTGTTGGAAGAGAGGAGTGCTTTTTCCCCCCAGGTGAAAGCATGGGAAAGGTGCCAAGCTCATCCCTGGATCCACGCCCGGAGCAATGGCCGAGATGGATGCAGCAGGCAGCTGCCAGCCCCTCTGCTAAGTGGGAAATAGCTGCCTTCCCTATCTCATAGCCAAAGCTTCACTTCCAAGCAAAGGGACTGGACCCCTGGAACGGAATCAATCCCACAAATGGCTGTACAAGCACTGCTGGTGTCAGTGGTCGCCAACCAGCAGCCCAGGCTGCCCAGAGCCACATCCAGCCTGGCCTTGAATGCCTGCAGGGATGGGGCATCCACAGCCTGCTTGGGCAGCCTGTTCCAGTGCCTCACCACCCTGTGTGTGAAAAACTTCCTCCTAATATCCAACCTAAACCTGCCCTGTCTCAGTTTAACACCATTCCCCTTGTCCTATCACTGTCCACCCTCACAATCAGCCATTCCCCGTCCTGTTTATATGTCCCAGCCATTCAGTGCAGAGATGCTACAGGTGTGCCAGATGCTGCAAGCACTACTGCTTGGAGAGTGCTGAAATAGAAGGAAAAACCCAGCACCTTAAAAATAGATTTTATCTTTACAGAGTGTTCACATTTACTTGGTAGAATAAAGCTTCCCTTATTGAAAAAAAGAATAAACTAAAACAAAAGGTAAGTGGTTGCTTTGGAGAAGGAGATCCTTGGAGAAGCAGCTGTTTGAAGAAGCAAACACGAGTAATAACTGCCAAACCCACCCTCAGACTCAGAGGCAGAACTGACACCTGATGTTGCTTCCACTGGTCGTTGCCATTGGCTGAAGGCGATGTCCTTTAGTGCCTCCTACCTCGTGGCAGCTCTTGTTTGTGCAGATGAAGATGACAAATTAATTTTTTATCGTTACGGTCAGACAGGCGCGTTCCCTCTCGGAACGGCTTGAAGCAAATGAACGGCTGTAGGAATCACAGCAGTAACATCAGAGGCATCACCTTTATCACTGCATTTTCATTTTCCATGAAAATTCATCATTTCCAGAAAGTGTTCCAGAAACTGTTCTGTTTTGTTGCTTTTTTTTTTTTATTGCCAACCTCCAAAGCCCTTCTCATTATACCAGTGTCTTCTTGATTTACCTGAGCTTTGCTTCAAGGAAAATATTCACATTCAAATTAAGATAAAGTTCAAGGAATAGTTCTTTAATGGAACTGATTGGGGCCGCTAGGCAGCATTTTAGCAGCAGAAAACAAATCTCATTCCTTTAAGAGCAGCTCCGGGTGCAGCAGAGGAGGAGCGATTCAGTCCTACAGCAAAACCCAAATCTTAACACACTTCATGAAGGCTTTGAGAAACAAACATCCTTCCCCATTTTCATTCTTGTCTAATTGAATAACTACTGCATTTATTTTAATGAAGGACTTCATTTAAATAGCCATAGCAATTAGCTGGAGGGAGATGAATTGGACATCCAGCTCCAGCAGGATAACCATGCTCAGGCCATGATGCTGCCCCTGTGCCATACCTCGTAACATTACAGAGAGAGCGGTGAGGTGCTGGAACAGCTGCCCAGAAAGGCTGTGGATGCCCCATCCATCCCTGGAGGTGTTCATGGCAGGTTGGATGGGGCCCTGGGCAGCCTGGTCTAGCATTAACTGTAGAGGCTGGTGGCCCTCCATGTGGCTGGCAGTTGGAGATTCATGATCCTTAGGGTCCCTTCCAACCCTGGCCATTCTGTGATTCTGTGATAATCCACATCCCCAACTCAGCTTCCACCCATCCAACACCAATGAACACCTCCCTCCACCACCAGATGGATACAGAGAGTCTGGAGAGAAGGTGAATATTTAAATTACCTAGTACGGAATTATTAGTGTTAGGGCAAAGAATTTGCATTTTGGTTTAACAGCAAAGGGAAGCAGCTCAGGATAAAACCTGTTTTCAACCGGCATGGATTAATTTTTTCTGAATCTATTTTGATTTGATCTGGATATATTTTGTTTGGAGAATAAACGTGATGTTAAATTTAGCCTGTTTGTACTGTCTATCCTTAAGAATTAATTGCTACCGTTGATCTACCCAAAATGTTTTAATGTAAATGCTTTGAATGTTTTTTGTGTTTTGTTTTGTTTTTTTTTTTTTTTAAATCAATCCAATATTTGTTGAAAGAAATGTGAGAGCTCCAGTTCTGTTAAGCTCAGTTAATTTACACATAAGAAAACACAGACAAACTGAAGTTCTCCAGTCAATGGCATTCTACTCTTCTTTACTAAGTTCAATACTTCTCTGCCCAAGAAAGTTAATGCCCAATATCAAAACGCAACAGTTGATAAAACCATTTTTGCAGAAGCACGTCTTAAAAAAAGGGCTGTACCACAGAAAGGGTTTGTGGCACATGGCCTACTGGTCTGGTATTAAATGTGGAAGATGATGGCCCAGCACGCAGCAGGGGGTTGGAGCTCCACGATCCTTGAGGTCCCTTCCAACCCAAGCCATTGTATGACTCAGGGACCACAGAGTCAGAGTGGTTGGGACTTGAAGGGACCCTAAAGCCCACCCAGACCCAACCCCAGCCCTGGGCAGGAGCGTGTCTCACTGGCCTTCAGCACCTCCAGGAATGGGCAAGGAAAGAGCCCACGGAGCACCACAGAGCTTCAATCCATCACTTCATCAGCAAAACACCACCAACCCTCCATGTATCATGTTCTCACTGCAGAGAAATTTGCCCAAATCCCATCTTCTTCCTCCAATCTCAGCTCCCTACAGCCCAATGGCAATTTAATGCCATTTTCACAATTGACAGCAAGCTGCAATGATGCGATATTGCATCAGACTCCCCAGAGGGCACCCAGCTGGGGAGATAGCACTTTCCAGGTGGCCCAGAGCAGCTGGAGCCCATGGAGCTGTAGTGCAGGAGCACCCAAGGGAAGCCACATCCTTCACCATAACCCAGCAGCTGTGTGCACAGCTACACTGCCCGCTATTCCTGCCTTATGGGATAGAGGGTTATGCAATTCCACAGCCTCACGTGGCTTACCATACTGTAGTAGAACACAATAAACTCTATAAAGTGCTTTTTCTGCCTTACATCCCAAGGCACTGTACAAATAAAATTTAAGAGATAAGGCCCTTCTCAGTTTTATGAGAAGATGGTGCAGTAAGCCAGGACTAAACCAGGCACCCTGACACGGGTCGTACATTACCCACAGCCCACACGGAGCAAGGGCTGCATCATGCCTCGAGACTTTGTGTCTTTTTCTCCCTTTTTTTTTCCTTTAAGTACATAATCCAGAAGAAAAATTGCACACCTGCAAGAGCCAGCACGAGATTTAATAAACACATGGGCAGCATGAAGCATCTGCCACAGAACAGCTCCAACCTGGCAACATCCCCACACGTAAAAATAAACCCTCCAGCCACTGTCAGCAGCACCTCAGAGGATGGAGTGGGGCAGGGGGAAGGTGGTGGAGGTGGTAAGTAGAAAAAACGGTGTGACCGAATTACTGCTAATAAAGGGAAGTTGACACACCAAGGGCAGCAGCCATGAGCACCACCTGCAGCAAGGCTGCTGTCAGATTAAGACTGTACACTGCTGTAGTGGGCATATAGAGATGTCCTTGAGGGATTCCACATCATGCAGAGCAGCATAAGTCCTATTAACTGCATTGCAATACATTGCCCTGCGAGGAGGAACATGCTTGGGACAAATACACCCTGCCTTTCAAGCCCTGTGCAGGAAGGTTGAAGCAGAACTAGCAGAAACCAGAATGCATTGGAAAGAATTCTATTTCCCATCACAAACTATGGCAAAAACAACTGAAATAGGAATGGCAAAACCAGAGGTAGAGCAGTGGGCCTGCCTTGTGTGGGATTTGTTTCATATTGCAGTTTGATGTGTAGATCGCTCTGAGACACATGTAAATACAGCTCTGTTTTACAGTGCAGTACCAACTGAGTAAGAAAAAACCCATGCACATTATCAGGGCATGTTGGCATGGCACCACTGAGAGCAATTTGAAGATTGATGTTTAGCTCTCTCACTGTATACATCACATCTTGGGAGTAAAAAAACCAATAGGAGATATTGTAGTAAAAGAACATTTTGTTCGGACTACTTTATTACCTCTGGAGGTGAATAAAAGCAGAGCCACGTGTTGTTTTCTGTATTACAACGTACCTTCCCATGGCACAAGCAGCTCTGTGCTGTTTCAGTCAGCAGACACACCTGGAAGTCGCTCCCCTTCCCTCTTCATGTTAGCCAACATAACCCATGGTGGTGGTTGGAGATCAGCAGGGCTGCATTCTTGCACGCATCCACACAGCTCCGTTGTGCACCTATGTTTGACTTTTGTCACAAAGCGGGGAAACAAACAAAACAAATTCAAACTGAGAGCTATACACAAACTAAAACAGAAAAAAGGCACTGTGCTTTTGGGCTAAAAACATCCCCAGCTCACACCCATGGCATATTCACCACATCTGCCCTGTTTGCCTGCTGCTTCACTGCGTGGCTCTTCTTCCAGAACAGCCTAGGGTTGGCTTTGCTTTAGGGGTCCCCATGCATGCTGCCATCTGGGAACACACTGCCACTGCTTATCCCATCTTTTTCCAGCCCATTCCATTAGCATTTACATAAGGAGAAAAGCAAATTATTTCTAAAGCACAGGAAGTTTCCTTGGAGTCCTTTCCTACAAGGACGCTTGGATGTAGGAAAACTTGCTGTTTGGCAAGGGCTCTGAAAGGAATATTTTATCCTGCTATTTGCAGAATAGAAGATGCTGCTGAAAGGCATATCGGGTCAGGTCCTGCTCCCTCCTCGTCAGTCATATATAAATCACTGTTATTCCTTCATCCCCTGTTGAGTGCTCCTTCAGATTGTCAGGTAATTTGAGCTATTAAAGAATGCCAGATAAATTCCTGATGCCTTGAAATTTCTTTCCACTGAGCTTCAGAGAGCCTGCTCTCCTATCTCACTCCCTCCCCCTCACTCTTAATGTCCCCAGGTAGCTGCAAATGAAACCCCAGGATTAGAAACAGAAAAGGGGAATAAGATGATGCTGCTTGAGAGGTTTTGATCATTAACGCCCAATTAGCCAGCTGAACACTGGCTGATCTGATGAAGCCAGCCTTGGCAATGCTCAGCTTGTGTACCAGCACCAGGAGAGTGGAACTCATCCCATGCCAGGGGAGCAGTGCTACACCCAGACTGTGCTGGAAGGAGGCAGAAGGCTCAAGACTGAAGCAGGATTTGGGCAGCATTCAGCCCAAGCAGAGACTGCAGCTGATTTACAGCTGTGACAAAATGAGTTGATGGGATTGCAGCGAGCTCCTGGTGGCTGAGCTGGGGCCATGCTGCTGCTCCCAGCTGTGATGCTCAGAGCTAGCTGAGGCACCACACAGCATACCAAGCCTAAACAAAATGCAGAAAGCCTATGATTTCCACAATTACTACATAAGCAAGCCTGTCTATAACAAAAGAGCCACATAAAACCTGAGCCAAGCTCTGCACCTCCACCAAACAGCAGTTACTCATTATCCAGATTGGGAAAGGCCAGGTCCTTGTGGCCACAGCACTGTTCACCTGCTCTTTCTTCTACCTTTTCCCCCCCTGCATTCTGCAGACCCCTCTGCTGTGTGCTTTGCCACCCGCAGAGATGTCAATAGGCAGCAGTCTGAGCACCAACCAAGCTGCAGTCCGCTGTAATTCACTCACACAAAACAAATGCTAAATACAAGGCAGAATAAAACCAGAGCTGTGAGGGAGCACCAGGAGAACACCTGCTGGGACCCAACTCAGACCCATGCTGCATGTGAGAGGCTTGTGCTGAGCAGAGCTGTCGAGCAGCACCGATCTGAAGTGCAGCTGGCAGAAGCCATCGATCCTGACACGATCGATGGGGCTGGTTAATGACTTTGGGCCCTTTTTTTCAAGGGGGAATTTCATTAATGGTCAGTACACCACAACCCCCAACAGGGCAGCTGTAAGGTGCAGCACAGAGTCAGCAGCAGCGCGCTTCGTTGCCTTGCGAAGAAAGCTCCCCACCAGCAGAACAGTGATGGGGAAACAGAGTCCCAACCAGCTGCAGATCCAACACAGAGTGTTGAAACACCACCAGGCTCACGGTGTCAGCCCTGGGCACAGCTCCCTGCCCTCCCCACCACCATGGGTCAGGAGGAGTGGCAAGGAATGCACCGGGACAGCACCAAATCACTGCAGCCCTGCAGCGCAGAAGGGAGCAGTTGATGGTCACCACCAGTAGGATACCACAAAAAGGCTGCAGGGATGCCATCAGATAAAGGAGCAGATGGTGGGAGCCATGCACTGCTTGGGGCATCCGTACCTGTACGGTTCCTTCCCACTCTTTACACATTTTGCCCCATTTACCTTAATTTTCAGTGTCAAGGATGTAACGCTCCATGTAACACACCAGGGAAAGTACTGTACTGTTTGATGGTTGCATATCCCAGAACATCCACTTTATGAATTACAGCTCTTATTTCAGCCAAACGGATGCTTTACTTAGGGAAATGAAAGTCCATAAACCACTACGCCCTATTTTACTCAGAGCATCTGGAAATTATTATTTTCCTCACATTTTCATCTCAGAGACCACACAGCAATTTATTCATAGGTCTCCTATAATAAAATTCATAGTTGACAAGCTGTCCATCAAAGCGTTCTCATCTGCAGCAAGGTGAGTCACACAGCAACCAAAGATCCTGACACATACGAGCTTGTTTCTCGGTCTTGTCAATTTGCACCCAGCTCATTTGATGGACTACGAAAGTTTTTTCTCAGGAAAGCAAATATTTTTCCTGATTGAAAGTTCTATTAAATCAAGACCAGCATAGAAATGGCTTCTTCTTCCCTTCCATCACTGCTCGTTTTTATGATTTTATTCACCAAAAGTTACTAGACTGCAGCAATATGACTGAACTGAACACTCAGTGACACATCCCTGGTGTAATTTGTTCTGCCAAGGGAAGAAAAACCTTCTACATCACAGTTAATTACACTGACGACCATCAGCTCTCTTAACCCAGGGGAGACCACATGATGAAGGCAACCCATTAAAGGCTTGTACACCAGAACATCATCCAACATCCTCTAAAGAATACCCATCAAATGCAAACTGAAAGATGAATGGCAAATATAATCAGATGAGTTATCTGAGCTTGAAAATACAGAAATAAAGCCCAAGACAAAGGGCCATACGTGGCTAGCATAGGGTGTCTTCACCTGGCCAAATGCAGGTATAGGAAGGCTAGCGGTGCACATACTGACATATGCAATCTGGTTTTAAAGCCTGAAATTCTGAGAGCTGGTTCTTGTCCTACATCTTGCACGGTGTTCATGACAACAGGAAAAAAAAGAGACACCTGAAACATTGAGAAAGCCACAAATATCAAACACTGCACTTTGAAGGCTTAAGCGAAAGGCAGCTCCTCGTCATCAATCTGAAATTGCTTTGTGTGAGTGTAGTCCCTAGAGCTTGGGGACTTATAACGCACAAAACTCCCTTGAAGCCAATGATTGTCCCTGCACTGACTGCAGACAGCATGAGCACAGGTCTGTGTGAAGGTCGCCATCCCAAAGGGTTCCCATTTCTGCACATAGATTTGCTCTTTATTACTGTCCCTCCCAAAAAGAGCAGCGAGAAAGACAGGATGGTAGGATCAGCTTTACAGACAGGAACGTTCCTTTGGTAAGCAACAGACAGGTCTGCATGTGTCAGAGGTTGTCAGTTAAATTGAAGACATTAGTAGAAACTCATGGAATTGCCTTCCATCACCTCCAATAGGACTTGATGACCTTTAAGGTCTTTTCCAACCTGAGCGATAGGACATTGGAGCCAGGTTTGCCATATTGCAGCTCTCAGCAGCAGCAGATTATTCACAGCACTCATTTCTAATCAGTTCCACAAGACTCATTTGCAGAGGAAACGTTCCATTTTGGATACCACATGAAATGTCACATCCTTCAAGATAACCTTATCAGATTAAAAGCAATTAATAAGTGCGAAATTCTGACCCTGCAGAAGTCCATTGCAATGAGAACCCTATTTCATTATTCCACATCTGAAAGTAACTCTATGCCCAAATCATTAATTATAATCAGGTACAAACAAATACAAAGGAATGTAGTCCATGGGAAAGGTGCTCTGGGAATACAAAGATGTGATCCCAGAACTTGGAATCCAGATCTGGAGCACAAATGTCCCAAAGATTTTGTTAGAGTCCTGTCACACTGAAGCAAAGTTCTAAATATCTCAGATTCCATCTATAAATGCAATAAAACTGGGACAAGAAAGCTGTGCAAAAGATGAAGCCTTTAAAGGAAACACGTGTGAAAGGGTCACACGTAAGAGACAACAGGCTCATTTCCATAGAGAAATAAGGGCAATTAGTGATCATCTCAATCAGCCATTGGGCAGGAGGGAAGGAAAGGTAGCTGCAGAAGCAAGGAGCTCTGGTCCTGCCAAAAATGAGCTCCGCCTCCCAAATCCCACCATCATCCCTGCCTTCCATACCCAATTACTCTGATTCTATCAGACCAGCAGAACTGTTTATCCTGGAGTCAAAAAGGATGTGAAACTAAAGCAAGCTGAAAAACAGCTTAATGTTGAAATCACCTTATCAGCCCAAAGAACTCCAGATGCTCCCTGACAAGCATTTATCAAATTCTGAGGAAAAGGAGAATTCTGTAGTTCTGCGGGTTTTATCTTCTAACCTTTAAAACAACCACTTTCCTGTTACTTCTTATTGCAAAAACCAACCTACAATGGCAGAACATTGCCTTGACATGACCAACTGCCATCATGTCATCTGCTCTGCTCACTGAGGTGTCCCTGAAACACAGAAGGAAGGAATTTTGCTCTCTGGATCCAAGCAGAGCTCCTCCAGCTGATTACAGAGTGTGCAGAAGACTCCTGAGCTCACACTTTTCACACAAGTAAGAAAGGGATTCCCCTGATGTACAGAATTGTGCTGATCTTTCTCTGCTCCACCAAGACAACCACCCAACTAAGTGCTTTCACTTCCTCTCAAGAGAGATGATCCTGTATTTCCCAACCGATTTCCAGCATAGACTCAAGTTCCTCAGCTCGTGGTACAACCATTACAGAAGAGGCACCCAAGGGCAGCCCAGGCCGTGCCATGCAGCTTTCACATCTTGCACTCATGTTCATTATCTTCTAATAAACAAGCAATCTGCTAGCATAAGTTCATTCCTGAAAAGTAAAGGGAAGTGTTGATCACAGTAACAAAGCATGCTTAATAAATCCACTTTTCCCACTCACCAAACAAATGTGATGCAAGCCATGGGGAGCATCCTCTCCCTTTAATCAACACCGCTATCATTACGAGACGTCGGAGAGAGTAAATCCAGGCTGCACCACACGCTATTTGGAGTTACTGCTCCCTCTGGAGAGAACAAACCCCTTATTCAGCTGTGTCTAATGGACATTTCGTGGAAAACACTGTGCTTTCCTGCCCAGCTAATGCAGGAAGCAGGGATTTATCAGGTTGCTTAGCTCAGACCACGCTGTCTGGCTCTGCTCGCTTTATCAAGGCTGGGACAGCCAAGTGAGTGCAACCACCCCAGCACACTCTGATAAACCTCACACACAGCCTTTGGGATTTCTGAGCAAACTCGAGATGACCGAGTAAGGCATCTGGATCCCGGCTGAAGCAGAGCTATAAACTATACAGTGCTGTCCTCCAATTCCAGGTATTTTCCAGTCATTAAAGCACAGAAGGCACACAGCCTGCAGCTGACTTACAAGGCCTGTGACATTCCCAGATGTGGGAAACGAGTTCCTCGTTAGGAGTGCTTGCAGTCAAACCTCCACACCAGCAGCCCTGGCTGAACGTTCACAGGTGACACCCACAGACGCTGCCACATCACAAGCTCACACTGAGGCCATGCCATCAGCACAATGCATTAGGAATATCCCCATAACATCCCCATCTAAACAAGTCACAGCAATCAGGGCAGATGTGCCCAAAGCACTGTGAGGAATGACAGCTCAGTCTGTAGGTCTCCTCTGGCACCTTCTGGTCATCAGATACGTGCAGCTTGCAGAGCCACAACCATTACTCACAAGCACACATCTATACGTGCAGCACAGACTCCATTAGAGAAGAAGCTGACATCCATGCCTTAATTGCACTTTCTATTACCACTGCTCAGAGGCTGTGATTCTCTCCCTCCTTTCCGGCCTCACTGAGGGCTGTGCCCCTCCCTACGTCACTCCCCAGCTAACCCACATCAGCCTATAGGGATGATCCATGACATGTTTTTATTGCCTGGGTGCAGTCCTCAAAGCAATGTGCCCAAAGCTCTCCCATAAGCTCCACGTGCAGCCGCTGAGCCCTCCCCATCCCACTTTGTGAGTGCAAGCCAGGAATGAGCAGCAGGTCATCCCTTCTGCTGCTGAGCCTTGCTTTGGAGAAGTAACTATAGAATGGCCTGGGTTGAAAAGGACCACAGTGCTCATCTAGTTCCAACCCCTGCTGCATGCAGGGCCACCAACCAGCAGACCATGTTGCCCAGAGCCACATCCAGCCTGGATTGTAATGCTTTTTAAAAATCAAATAGATATCCGGACATTCTCACATAACTACATTTCTCAGTGAAACATTATGGTGTTCCGAAGGTGAACTCCATCTGATTTTTGTGTATTCATTTTAAAGTTGGAGTGCTCCGCTGTTGCCTGTCAAGCCCTGATAAGTTCCCCTCTGTTGCCAACAAAGTCCTAATTCATTTAGCATCGATGCTAAGAACCAATTCCTCCCAACAGCACAGCCTCAGGTCTAACAATGCCCAGCAGGAAGAGCTAATTGAGCCGCCTTCTGGCTGAGGCAACATTTGATTTTCTTTTTTCAAAAGCCATTAGCACCAGCAGGTGTTTTGGCCGCTTTCTGGGAACAGCTAAAGGCAGAAGTGCTTCCATTGCAGATAGGCACATTACCTCTGATGAGGAAAAGTGTGTAGAAGAGAAGGAGGAAACTGTGATAACAACAACCTGGGAACCTATACACAACTCAGAGCTGCTCAGCCAGACAGAGGATGTGGACAACCATTAATACCAATGGCCAGCAAGTGATTCTGAGCAGAGAGAAGGTCCGGTTTAGTAGAAGTGCTGGCTACCAGAGGGCTCACTTTATTTAGACTGCTCATATCTCCGCACCCCACTCGAGATGAAAAATGCATGACTTATTCTTGGTATTTATTTTTCAGCAGCAAGTATCTCCTGTTTGGTCATAAAATAAATTCCACTTCGGACTCGCATGCATTGTAAGGCTCTGCATCTACAGGGGATGTATGAGAGCACAAACTTTGTGCCAGAGGGAAGCAAAAAAAGCTGCTCAAGAATTTGATTAACTTGTGAATCTTACTCTTATTATAGGTGATCAAATATAACACTGAAAAGATTCAAACAAATGCATACAGTCCCAGGACTAAGAAAAGCTTTCTCGAACTGCACAGAGGATGCAACACGCCATCCCATTATTTCCATAATGCACACAATGCCAAAGCAGGCTGATGTCAGGAGCCTCTTCTCTGTTTATTTTCAATGGCAGAGAGGCTTTCTGTGCCAGCCTACATGGCTCAGACCCCCAGGACCTGGGAGCTCTACAGCCAGGCATGCTTCAACCCAACACTTGGTCCTCTTTTCTAAAGCCTCTGCTGAAAGCAGCTCTGCTCTGCTTGTGTCAGCTGGCCAAGTTCCAATAGAAGCCCACTTTGGGCAGGATATTTGCTTCTGGCTCTCACTCCAGAACAACAGGCTGTTCTTTGTCCTCGCTTACCTTGTCCTTTGTTTCACATCTGATTTTTATTGCTCACAAGAAGTGCCAAATGAATTCCTGAGAAGACGCAAGCATGCTGCCTGCTCCTGGAACAGAGATGTGCAGTGGGAACTGAAAAAACACTGTTTCTTCCCAGGCTCTACATGGAGAAGGCTACATGTGGTGCCTTTTCCACAGTCAACTTGTGCCTGTGCTTCTCCAGGACCAGGAGCACCACAGTGAAGAGCAGTACAGCTCAAAACAACTCATCCACAGCTGGGAACCACACAACACAGACGTTGGTTGTTGTATGAGCACAAAACAGCCCTTCCTTTCATCTGGTGACAGTTTCCTTACAGCCAAAGCTTTGGGAGAATCCAGAAGAAATCCCATGCAGAGTTACACCACTTTTTGGCTAAACCTGTTGCCCCATAGAACTCAAAGTCAAATTATGTTGTGAAGTCAGTAGATCCTATGCATTAGGATGAGTTTACTCAAGGGTGAGTGCTTCCCATCACTTGTGCTCCATCCCAAAAGCAGTTTGTCAGAAGAGCAGCAGCATCACCCTCACTTGCACCCAGACAGTTACCCCATGCTCTACAGAGGGACACTGCCTCACCCAGACAGAGGGGACACATCCAAGAGCTGAACTGCTGAGCTGAGGGCAGACGAGCCAGGCAGAGCAAAGCAGTCCCTAGAGAGGCTCGTTACAAGGTGCCCTTAATTACAAAGGAATAATTCACCTTCATCTTCTCTCCCACCACAGCGCAGGCAATGCCAAGCGCCAGGCATGGATCTGCACTCCCTGAGCAGACGGCTGTTGAGAGTTTGCCAGCTTTATCACTTTCCCCGCCTCTAGCTTTGAGCAGAGGGTTTCAAGTGGGAAATAAAGCTTCTGGGAACATTCTTATGATTTATGCTTTCCTGGAATCCTGATGTGACTTACGTGTGCTCATTAAAATTTAAAAATAAAGCATGCTTGCTGCCCACGTAGACCAAGCAGGTAGATTAAGCACTGTCCCCTCCGTTATTGACACTGCTAAGGCTCAGAGCATCCATCTCTAATCGCTTTCTGAATCATCCCTTCCCTGGGGAACAGGGAAGAAACCATTCAGCTATTTTCTGCTTTTTTACCGTTTTACCATTGCCACCTGCTGTGCAATATATTAACCTCCATTTCCTCCAGTTGGGCTGTTTCAGGGAGGGGCGGGAGGAGGATTTTTGTTCAGATCTGTGATGTACATGCATTGCTACAGTGATGGCCAGCTATGAAATTGTGTTAATTTAGCACAGGAGCTAGCAGCCACATGACCATATGGAGAACAAGGTGACTGTAACCACTCTCCCTCTATTTCATTAAAAAAAAAAAAAATAAATGACTTATTGCCTCCATACTTATGTAGTCATAAAGTAGAGACTCGTTAACAAATGCAGGAGAATGTGCCTGTACCTATAGCTACACCAAAGCAGTGTCCAAGAGCTGTGACCAGCCCAGGGTGCATCTCTGACTAATGATCCACTCAGAGGGTGGTGAGGCACTGTTACAGGCTGCCCAAGGAGGCTGTGGATGCCCCATCCCTGCAGGCATTCAAGGCCAGGCTGGATGTGGCTCTGGGCAGCCTGGGCTGCTGGTTGGTGACCTGCACACAGCAGGGGGTTGGAACTGGATGAACATTGTGCTCCTTTGCAACCAGGGCACTCTGTGATTCTATGATTCACTGCAGCCATGGAGCTGCATTCCCTGTTTTGGGATTGCAAGAATTTCTCCTGCTGTACCTGGGTGGAGAAGAGCTTCATTTCCAGCCCTAATGATGAATCTGATGCCTGAAGCCCTGTTTTCTTCCCTTTTGGACTTCAACCAAAACAAACCCCACAGAGCCTGTCACTTCCTTTATAACCCAAGAAGAATTATTACAGCAGCTGCTAACAGTATCCGCATCCCAGAATAGTTCCTCAAAACTGCACATCCATCTTACAGGAGAAATCTAATGATTTTACCCTGCCCCCAAGCACGCATTAGCTTTACACAGCTTCAAAAGCCTATTTTCTGTAACAATGATACTGCTAACAAGATAGCCTTGCTCATCACACTCCATATTGCACGGACATGACAGCAGCCCTCTGTTTCCAGGATGGCATTCAGAGAGATCTCAACAAAGAAACCATGAATCCCTTCACCATCATTTAGCAACCCCTAAAAGAAGCAAGATCTCCCATCATCTCCTCGGGAAGCATACTTATGGTGAGAAATAAGAGCAGATTACTGACAGACTGCTGGTGCTGTGATGGTCACTTGAGTCTCAAGCTCCAGGAAGTGGAGGGTGACAGTAAAGCAAAGCAAGAGCTGGGTGAACAAGAAAAGCAGTTTCTAACATCCTTTTATTGGCACGTACCTGGTGCTCCACCTGCTTACCACCCCCCTCCGCTCGTATCACTGAGAGCCTCATTAGGAACATCAGAGTCTTTTAACATCTTCATTAGTGCTGCCTAAACAGCCACCTCTGTGCAGCAGTCAGCACTGCTGCTGTCACGTTTCTCCAGATAGGAATGGGGCAGGATGGCAGAGCCCTACCACTGCTCAGCCTTCCTTGCACCAGCAGCAGCATGGGGCAGGCAGGGCTCCTTGAGACCTCCCTCAGTAGAGGGAGAAGCATTCAGATCAATCCCAGCACCCAGAAGGCTGAAAGCAAAGCCCGCTGCTCTACAGCTCAGCAATGCATCACCAAAGCCTTTCTTTGTGTCCAGCTCAGCCAGCAGAGAACAAAGAGACCTGGGCAAGTGATGTAGTCCTCAGAAACAACTACAAATTCACTTGGGATGCGAGATGAACAACAAATATCTTTCCTTTCTCTCACTTCCTCAGGGCTGCTGTGAATGCTGAAAGGCCACTACCCCAAAAACTCCTCTTACAGAACCTCCAACACATGGGTGTCCAACTTGTGGGCCTGCTAGGGCCACACTGAGTGAAGAGGAATTGCCCTGGGCCACCTTGCTCCAAAAGTAGTGCCTCTTATCTGCTTTCACAGAAATGACAACAGATACAAAGAACACAACAACACAGTTGGATAGATCAAATTATCAACTACAAATTGCTATTTTTCAACAGTCATCGCCTGTTACAAGAAAGGAATTGGACTAAGGTGAGGAATGGTCTGCTCAGATGTAACAGCAGCAGGGAGTAAAAGGAAAAAAAAAAAAACTGCCTACCTCAGGAAGACCCATGCAGTCCTTAGGAAGGTGGAGATGTCAGAGAAGATACACTCACCTCTATGACCAACCCTTAAATGAGGTCTATCCAGGAAGGGTTGGATCCTGGCTCCACCCCTTCCAGTCACTCAGGCTCACTGCATGCACCTGAGCTTCCCTGGGTTGGCCCTGCCTTCCACCAGGTGCTCCATCACTGCTTCAAGCCCTGACTCTGCATTTCCACTGCATCACCATTAGCTGTGCATTTTTTGCCAGCAATGAACAAGAGCCTGCAAGGAGTGCTTGTAGAAGTCAGTGTTGGAGGAGGTGACCTACTGGTGCTGACACTCAGCACCCCTCACTGTGCTCACACCCACCAGATGGCCCCATAGGCACCAATGAATGTCAGTAGGTGTCGTGCTTGCACACAGAGGAATTCAATCCCATCCACTCCCATGTCAGACTCCATTTGGTCGCAGTGCCTCTCTGCTGCCATCTGTCACACAGCCACAGCACCTGATGGGATGGATGTTGGTGGGAAGGTTCTGCTCTGCTGCTGTACCACCAGCACCCACCTCTGACTGTGTGAGCCAATGTAATGAAATACAAGGCATTACTTTTGGAGCCATTACCATAAGACCACTCCATTTTGGAAATGTGGATGCTCGATTATTCTCTCTTCTATGGTCTTTTGGAACACCAAGCACTGCTTTATAGAGTGTCTATCCCAGAAGTGTGGGTTGATGGAGAAAGCCAACAACAGAGAGACTAACTGCTGTCTAATTGCCAGTTAAACAGCAGAAATAATGAAAAGCTACTCCCTATTAGAAATACCATCTCTAAATAAACTTTCTTTTAAATGTGTATCTAAATCTTCAATGAAAATAGTCCCATTATAAGCTGCATTTAATTACTATGCATCCATCTTTAAATTACTGCAAATGAGGAGGAAAAAGAAAATATATCACAGTACATGGAAACAAAGGAGCACATTGCTAACACTGTGTGCAGCTTTGCTGTCTCTCTGGTAAATCAATACTCACACATGACCCCCTTAAAACAGACCAAATCCTTATGCACCATACGGAACAACACTGCTCACGCTGGCTGAAAGCTGCTGTTAGTGCTCAGTGCTGCAGGTTGTGTGGAGGCTCTTATTCCCTTTGTGCACCTGATGTCTCAGCCACAAAGCTGCTGGGGACTGTTCAGACCCAGCTAAGGAAATACCCCAAAGCAATCCTTGCTCTGCAGCCCAAGCTATTGGGGTGCATCTCCTTGTGGCCAATGGAGACTGGCTTCCAAAAGTCAACCTGCCCTTCCCAATGGTGGCTTACAGCAAACAGGCAGGCACCCCAAGCTGCTGACGTGGGGTGTCACAGCCCTTTTCTCTGCCTAAAACAAAGGATGGAGCAAGAAGCCAGAGTTCTGCCTTGGAGGGGGCAGTCTGGGATCACAGCTGTGCACAGACAGAAGGCTCTTCTCCCCCTGTGCATCCTTCTATTCAGAGACACCTTCCACCATCCTATCACGCTGCCACTGTAAAGCTCCACAGCCTCTAACATATTATGTCCATGAAGCACACCACCACACAGCCAGGTTTCCACCTGAGCTGCTCTCTCAACCCCTCCCCAGCCAAGAGCATCCTTTCAGCTTCTGCAGCTGCCCCCACAAACACACCAGCAAAACAAACCCATACCCTTAGCACTGTTGACAGGGAAAGCCCAACACAGCTGCAGACCCTACACCCAGGAGACCCTCCTTCCTCCCAGCCTGACTCCTTGTGCAGAGCTGCTACCCACAGGTGCAAGCAGTGCTCAGCCCACCTCCTCCCTCATGACTGCTAGAGAGCTGTTGGCACAGAGTGGGGTTGATTTGCTGCCCAACACTCAGGAAGCACCAAGTCCTGCCCTTTGCCTTCCCTTCAGGCACCCAGAACAACATGGTCATCATGATCCTATATCATTTTTTATCTTAAAGTGAAAAAAAAACAACCCAGCATCCAAGATGCCTGAAACTTCCAAATTTACAGACCCACACAGTATTTGTGCAGGTGATTAATCATTAGCAAACAACTTGTTAATTAAGGTTGCTGATTAGAAGATGTAAACATCAAAGCTGCACCTGCTTTCTAAATTGATCGCTGTTAAAGTGTAAATATTTTAGCTATACGAGATGGGGAAACAGAATGTCACCAGTGTTTAATCTGTACCATTCATTACAAATTTATATTAACCTTTAGAAAAGCAGTGACTAAATCCCTGCGTTCAGAATGAAGCACTGTTAAGGATTAGAGCCCAGTCAATTACAGACTGAAGGATGGTGCTTTACCAAAGGCAGGAGGTTACTATTTCTAGATTTCAGGCGCAAGAGGAACAGATACGTGGGGCTCAGCCCTGGGAATGCACCTTGTATGTTGGCTGTGCTTCTTTCCATGCCACCCCATTACCAGAGTGCACCTCAGTGAGCGTGCCAGTGCTGGCAGAACAGAGCTGTGCTGAGGACTGGCTGTGTTACAGACTTTCTGGATCTGACAGCATCCTGATGCAATGCTTCAGGACCCATAAAAATGAAGAGATGCAGGGATGAGATAGTAGTGCATAATTACAATGTCAGAGGGTAAAACAGCCTGAAAACACAGGCTAAAATGAGTGTTATTGCCTAGTGCACTATCTTGCAAACCCAAAATGACAATAGTTTTACTGCATAATTGCACTTTTATTGTTTTATTGCACTCATTAGGAAGAGCAGTCTTTCTCTCTTTATTCCTTTCTGACTACTCATCTCCAATCCTGCTGGCCTGCATCCCTCACACTGACCTCTCTGGACAGCTGGCAGTGCTCTGGGAGCTGCTGGCTGCTCCTGTGGTCTGCAGGATGTGTCACTGAGGGTGGGTGGGCTTGGAGATCTGAGAGGTCTCTGTCAACCCTTATAGTTCTGTGATTCTATGGCATCTTTTCTTTTGGGACATATTCCTCCCAGATTGTGCCCATGCGGATCTGTCTTTGGCATGCAAGCTGTCAGACGTGGTAAATGACAAGGTAGTCATGCAGTCAGCATGGTGTAAATCTCTGTTCAGATTAACTGCAGTATTCTTGCTTGTCCAAAGGCCAACACAGCCACCAGAGCCAGGTACATGGAGCACATTGGGCACCAATGAAGAAAGCACAGCTATGAAGGGAGCAATGAATGCCCACCCTCACATTTGAGATCACATCACAGAATCATAGAACCACAGATCATGGAATCATAGGGCCATCTCTGCTGGAAAAGACCCTTCAGATCACCCAGACCAACCATCAGCCTCACACCACCAGGACCACCACCCAGTGATGTCCCCCAGAGCCCAGGCTCTGTACCTGCAGTCAGCAAGAGGAGATTTCAGGTCCTTCATGGCCCTGTACCAAACCAGCAGGGATACTGCAGGCACTGAGAGCTGAAACCACAATGCGCTGACAGAAGTGTTTGTAACACCTGCTCACAATAAGAAAGGCTGTCATTTCGTTAAGCATCATTTTAAATGGGACCCTGGACCAAATCTGTGTGCACTAACAAATAGATAAATTATTGACACTAAGTGCATGGCTGTACTTGCTCTGCTAGTCTCAAGGGAACCAAGGGACTATTAAGATGCTAGTGCTTATGCAGGGTTGAAGAGCACTCAGTATGAACACATACGGAAACAAAGCAAAGATAATTCACCTGGCCACGGTAAAAAATGACCTCTTGAAAGAGGTCTTGTTGGTAAAATGCAGTCAAATGTGAAATGTTGCAGCAGAACTAGCAAGCAGCCTGCCTGCATCAGAGCACCCGTGGTGCGGCTGCAAGCTTAGCCCTTGCTTGTGCTCTACTGCACTGATGGAAAAGCAGAAGATTGTGTAGCAAGATGCTGCAGACAATCAGCAGGAGCAGCAGGAAGGACCAGCTGAGTCCCAGCCAGGATGCAGCCCAAGGGACCTGGTCTGCCTACATAACACTTCAGAGGAGTTGTGCCAATCTGCTTGAGAGTGGGGAAGTTGATATTAAGGACACCAGCCAGGAAAGCAGCAATACATTATTCAAACGGTTTCTTGAGCATTCATGTCTCTACTAGATGCCAAGGCAGCTGTCCAGATTTTTATTCTTTCAATTTAGAGACGCAAGAAGGAAAAGAAAAAAATCACATCAGTAATCAAAACCTATGCTCTCCACTATGAAAATGAGAATTTGGTGTACCAAAGATGTACGCTACGCCATGCCCTCTTGCTAAGCTTTGTCTTAGATTTCACACTCTCCTTGACCAGCCTTTGTAAAGGCCACTCTCTTGCTAAACTCTAAGACACATCACTGGAAGGCACTGAAGGTTTCAGCCAACCTAACCAGGTCACATCCCACCTCAGGAGGTCAGATTTGAAGCCAACATGGGGCTTGTCCAGCATAAGAAAGACATGGAACTCTTGGAGTGGGTCCAGAGGAGGGCCACTAAGATGGCCAGAGGGCTGGAGCACCTCTCCTACGAGAAAAGGTTGGGGGAACTGGGATTGTTTAGCCTGGAAAAGAGAAAGCTGCAGGGAGACCTCATTGTGGCCTTCCAGTACTTGGAGGGAGCCTATAAACAGGACGGGGAACGGCTGTTTGTGAGGGTGGACAGTGATAGGACAAGGGGGAATGGCTTTAAACTGAGACAGGGCAGGTTTAGGTTGGATATTAGGAGGAAGTTTTTCACACACAGGGTGGTGAGGCACTGGAACAGGTTGCCCAAGGAGGCTGTGGATGCTCCATCCCTGCAGGCATTCAAGGCCAGGCTGGATGTGGCTCTGGGCAGCCTGGGCTGCTGGTTGGCGACCTGCACACAGCAGGGGGTTGGAACTGGATGAGCACTGTGCTCCTTTGCAACCCAGGCTGTTCTAGGATTCTATGATTCACTGCACTGAGATGTTGCACCCACTCCCCTGGAGAAATACTGGGAGCTGGAGGGGCACACAGAGCACTGGAGACAGCGCGTAGCTTCCTTAAGCACTCAATAATTCATTAGGAACTGGACCGAGCTTTGATCAAAGCCAGTAATCAGTATTTGATAGCCCAAAGCCCACAAGAAACACTGGCAGGCTGAACTGCGAGGCTGCATCCAACCCGATGCCTTTAGCAGCTAATTGAAAATAATAGCTTCTTTGTGGTGATGCTGATACGCTCAGAGCTTTCCAGACGGGTGTGAAACAAGTCAAAATGAAAGCACAATCAAATAGCTCATTAAAACCCAGCAACAGAAAAGGCTGTGGATGGAAAGCAAGCGCTCCCAATCTGATCCACGCACTAAGCCTGCTTTTCAGGATCGTGGACATTGTTATGGGATTTTGGCAGCACATGCCCAGCAAATCCTTTCACTCCCTTTGTTCAGACGTGCCCTCGAGCTCCAGCTGAATGCTGCTGTGCCCCTGGCACTGCTCTCCTCTGCTTCTCAGGGCTCCCAGGAGCTGCATGAGGGCAAAGCCCGCCAGAAGCCAACTCTGCTAACCTGGGACTGCAGGCGGAGATGTTTGAATTCTCCCATCTGGGAGAACAATCTAACCAAAAACATCATATTAATGCAGCCCTAACGTATATCAGATATACTACAACATTTATTTATACCATGCATTGTATTACACTCCCATGTAAGTCCATATTCAATCATTTGCTACAAAGCTGGGAGTTTTTTAAATCACCAAGAGTGTGCCTAAAATGAACTGCTGCTGAGTTAGCCAGCAAGCCAACCCAGCAACCCAAGCCAGACTGCTTTCTGGGTCTCCTTCCAGCAGTGCATGCACAAGTGAAGGATTTAAGCTCAGGGCAGAAGAGCCAGAGATAAACAAATAGGTTGCATAGATGCTATTTATTGCAGTGGTGATGAAGCAGCATTAGGGCTCTCCCACTCAGAGACTCTCCAGACATTTTCAGTCCCCAGAGGTTCCTCCAGCAGCAGCAGTGATGAGTGTGCCTGGCCCTCCCTGACAGCGCATCAGACTTGTGGTGGGAATTGCTGACGCTGGGATCCAATTCAGGTTATTGCTCATGAACCGTGCACCCAATATTCATAGAACCATAGGAGCATCAAGGCTGGAAAAGCCCTTTAGGATCCCCAACCCCACCCACCCCCCATCTGCCCACATCTCTCAGTGCCACATCCCCACAGCTCTGGGACACCCCCAGGGATGGTGACCCCCCACTCCCTGGGCAGCTGTGCCACTGCCTGACTGCTCTGTGGAGAAGAAGTTGTTCCTAATAGCCACTCCGAAAGCATACCACCATGCCATTGCTCATCAGCCAACTGGGATGGAGAATCAGTTTCATTATGCAGTTAAGCTTCAAATAAAGTCTGGATTTGACTGTGAGAAAGATCTCCCTTTGTCATATAGGCTTTAATTTGTAGGTGAAGCCCTTCTGAGGGATGCTCGTCTCTCATTTATCACTGAATCTGTCCACATATTCATTTGCAGCTCTGACCAAATTGCCAACAGCTCTGAGAGCACAGCAAAGGACCCCTGTGGCAGCAGAGAGCATTCCTCTGCTCTCCTCTTGTGCATCACACAGAGGGACCACGAGGAGAAGGGGGGAAACACACAACAAAGGACAGGAAAATAAATCCCTGCACCAAAAAGTTTTGTAAGGAAGGGGACGGGCTGAGCTCTCCTGCCAGGATCCAATACAGCCCACATTGCCCAGTTCTTTGCTATGAGAGTGGTGAGGTGCTGCAACAGCTGCCCAGAGAGGCTGTGATGCCCCGTCCATCCCTGGAGGTGTTCAAGGCCACGTTGGATGGGGCCCTGGGCAGCCTGGGCTGCTATGAAATGGGGAGGTTGGTGGTCCTGCATGTGGAGGAGGGGTTGGAGCTTCACGATCCTTGAGGTCCCTTCCAACCCAACCATTCTGTGATTTTGTGATTCTGTCAGCATTCGCTCCTCATTGATGCTTCTGGTTTGCTTCTGTCACCCACAAACACATTCTGTTCTTTACAGATGAATATACAGGTGCTGCTCCACTTGTGGCTTTTCAGCTCCTTCTTGTTTAGATTCTGCTGATGGAATTCCATTAGGATTAACAGCAAATTTTATAAAAAGAATTAAATTTTAGGGCCTTTACAATGGAGATAAAATTAAAAGACACAGACGTAGCTTTCCTTATGCCAAGGACTGCAGCCAAGCCTGATTACAAACTTTCTGAACAATAAATCTCCATTCTTTCCTCCTGCTATTCACAGCAACAGGCAGTGAGTGAGAAACTCTGCTCCTGAGTCTCCTAATTGGGCAGCACAACTCGCCCCTCTGATTGCTCTCAGTAGGACTCAGCAGCCCTGCAAACATCCATCGCACCATTTTGATGGCCTGGAGTCTTTTAATCAAGCCTCACAGTTTGCAAGGGCTGCAGTGTTAGCTGGCTGTTACAAATAGCTCATTGTAAGACAAAACAGGGAGCTTCTGAGATATTTATTTTAAGACCTAATGAAGTTAACAGCACTGCAGTAACAGAGGCTGCTCCTGTCCCTTCCTTTATGGCTGCTCCAAGTCTGGAATCAATTCCATTAAGATCCAGAGAAAGTTGCTCAGGTTCCCAAGTTCTTTGCAAATGCCAATACCGGTTTTATAGCTTGCAATCTCAAATGCTGGAGCAAAAAAGAAAAGCTGATTTACTGCAGCACAAGAAGAACAAAGATCTGTAAATCAGCCCAAGGCACTGCAGCTCCCAGCAGCCCTCATTGGAAGGACAGATCCCAGTTGATACAAAAACTTTTGACTCAGTGCAGGGTGGAGCAGCCTGAATGTTGGACATGCTGGGCCCTTGGCCTCTGGGTAAGGGCTGTCCCATGCACCAGGAGCCCCAAGGATCTGCTTGCACCAGCCCCAGAAATCATCTGTTCCATTGTGGTGTGAGATATTGGAGCAACAGGGTGGCTTTCAGGCAGGTCATGGCACTGTAAACTGTAGGATATGCTCTATTTAAAAACATACACATCACACACAAATATAATACGCTGTATTTAAAGGAATATCATCCTTGCATTAAGCTACTGGCTTAATATGTTTCCTATGCAGCTTATGCTTTTTGAAATAGACCAGTGCCTTATCTCTTAGGCACACAAAGTGCATTGGGGTGCACACCTTATGAAACTGCAGGGGAAATGACCCTGAGCAAATGCCACCAAACACAAAAGATGAGCATCCCAGTAAAAAACACACATCAGGGAGATAATGCATTCCAAAAGATACAGCACGAATGTTAATCCAGCAAAAATGAAAGACATAGAATAGGAAGCATTACCAAAAAGGTGGCTGCTATCCTCTGTTAATCCCCCCTGAGTGTGGTAAATGGTCTGATTGTCTCCCAAATCAAACTAATTACAACAGGAAAATTGTTGCCATGGATGCCACTGAGGTGTACTGATCACTGCCTGCATTTCTCAGTCCGTTTCGATGATCTTTGTGCAATATGGATGGAAGCACAAGCAGAACTCAGATTAAAAACAAGCACTTGGATGACAGAGGAGGCAAAATCACTTTGCAAATGTAGAAGGAAGTCATCTTTCTACAGGGGGGACTATTTTAACCAGGACGCCCTGCTTGCAAGCAGCACTATGGCACTGCTGTCTATTTTCTGGCTTCAACAGAGAAGCAGGGCTGGTCAGCATGTAAGTAAACTCTTCAGAGACAGCAGTGCTATGAAGTGTCAACCCAATGTGTTTTCTTTGCATAAAGCCATGGGACACAACCAGTGGCACAGTGGGGAAGGGTTGGGGTAGGACTTGATGACCTCAGAGGTCTTTTCCAGCCTTAACAGTTCTACGACTCTCTGCTTTTCCTTTGGTTCACTTGGTTCAAATTTCTTTGGCCTTCCGTCTCCTTTCCCACCAAGGAAAGCAGCACAGCCTCGATGATGCAAACCAAAGCTTGGTCCAAATAGTTCCAGCATGTGTGTGCATGTGAGTAAGTCACTGCTTAGGATATTATAGCAGAGTTTTTGTAGGTCATGGTTTGCAGTGACAGACGTTTCGCATACAGCAACTGCTTTAAATTGCTCCATAGAGTGAAATTTAATCCAAATCTGTGAATTATTGAGAAAAGCTAAAAATAAACTATGAAAATCCCCAGTGAATGTTAGGCACACTTGGCCAAGCACAGACAACAATTCCACACACTGTGTAATGCAGAAACAGTGAATCATCTGCAAACACTGAAACCATTTCAAACTTGTCCAAGAGGATGAGATGGCGTGGAACGGTCATGGCTGAAAGAGCACACTTCCATCCATAGCTGAGCTACAAAATAAAGAGAAAGAAAAAAGGTACAGCACTGTGTGAGCACGATGCTGCTACTCCTCCACTCTTTCAGCTCCATGGTCTCAGAGCTCCCTCAGCCCTGCACCCCCATGAGCTGGGCAGACACATCCAAGCTACAGCAGGAAGCTTACTGTGCTCAGAAGGGTGTAACACTCTGTAAGGTATGGTTCTACAGTACCAAAGGCAGCTACAGACTGTTCAACATTCCCAGGGCTGTGCTGTAAGAGACCCAAGTGCTCTGCAGTGCATTTCAAGACAAGAAGGCAGGGAAAACAACAACAACAACAACAACAACAACAACAACTAATTGAAAGGGTAGATAAAAGCAGGAAAAGGGAAATGGTTTTAACTTGAGGGAGGGAAGATTTGGGTTGAGTATCAGGGGGAAGTTCTTTGCTATGAGAGCAGTGAGGTGCTGCAACAGCTGCCCAGAGAGGCTGTGATGCCCCGTCCATCCCTGAAGGTGTTCAAGGCCAGGTTGGATGGGGCCCTGGGCAGCCTGGGCTGCTGTGAAATGTGGAGGTTGGTGGCCCTGCGTGTGGAGGAGAGATTGGAGATTTGTGATCCTTGAGGACCCTTTCAACCCAACCATTCTGTGAAAACACTGGGGAAGTTTGTGTGCATTGTGGGGAGAGAGCACAGTCTTCCTCCTGCGGTGGTCCCACCACACACTGTCCCACCTGCCAGCAGCTGACTGTGCAACGCATCCATCAAAGGATTTCTTCTTAGAAGATGTGAACAAAAGCATCCACCATCACAGCAGGGATTTTGTGACTGGCAGCTCAAATTAGAAGGTATAAAGGTACATTTTTATGAATACATGCAAAGTCTGTGAAAGCTCTCATCACATTTTGTGCTTCTATCCAGAGCAGTCAGACGTGTTCTGTCCTGTTCTTTCCCAGCTGCAGAGGTCACAGGTGGGACAACAAACTGCTGCTCCTGAATCAGGACTCTTAACTCTCATTAATTTGAAATATTTGATGTAAAAATACATTTTACAGCCTGCTTCATTTACTTCAAAAGGCGTTTCTATTAAAATACATGTTGAAGCTCAGACGTGGCTCGCCAGTAAATGATGCACTGAGTGGTAGCATTCTGTAGGGTTCTTTTCATAGAATCACAGAATGGTTGGGTTGGAAGGGACCTCAAGGATCATGAATCTCCAACACCACCCTCAGGCAGGGCCACCAACCTCCACTTTTCATAGCAGCCCAGACTGCCCAGGGCCCCATCCAACCTGGCCTTGAACACCTCCAGGGATGGACGGGGCATCACAGCCTCTCTGGGCAGCTGTTCCAGCACCTCACCGCTCCCCTGGTAACTTTCCCTGAGTTTTCACACTCTTACAGCCACACTCCACACCCAGAGCTGTTATCAAAGCAAAAGCCCTCCTTGGCTTAAGGAACAGCAAGGTTGTTAACAACCTCCATCAGCAGGTTCCATGCACGCTCTCCAGAAAGAGCTGGAGCTGGGCTGACCCAGCACCTGCATCAGACACTGCAGAATATGGGAAGCATGTCCTGCAGAAGGGAATCAGGGCTCTAACACAGCCAAATCCATTCACATACGTTCACCCAGGCTCCTTCCTTGGTCTCCAGCAGACAGTACTGTTGTACCCACTAAGAGCACAGCCTTGCACTGATGGGCTCCAGAGATTTCTTGGGTGCTGACACGGAACAGAATGGAGGAGAAACAGGCAGCAAATGTCATCATCTCATAAGCCTCGTTTTATCAGAAACAAAGCTAAGCCAGCCATCATTTACAGGCTTTGCAGGATTAGGAGCTCAGAAATCAGGGGGATTCCTCCAGCTTGCCATGATTTACTGGCACAGCACTGGGGTCACTGGCCCAGGGCAAAAAGAGATGCTTTCGGAGCAAGCCCTTCAGATAGCTGTTTTATGGCATCCACAGCAGCAGCCAAAGAGGAAAAACACAGAAAACACTTTTACCCAAACAATAAAACATTTTCAGGTTTCTGCAACAATCCTAAATTTAAACTCCTCGGTGGCAGATGCCAGTGGTTCCACTGGTGCTACTGTTCAGCATAATAGAATACAAATTTAAACTCAAATTTGACCAAAAAAGCACAAAAGAGGAGAACCTTGCATCAAAACCTGATCACACATTGACAAGAACAAGCATCAATTAAGCACTCCCTCCACCGTCTTCCAGGCAGCTGTATGATCTGTATGGAAGCAGACAATCTGCAATCATCTCAGCTTTCTGACTTGGTGACTGTGTTGCCAAAAGCCATTAGCAGCAATCTTTGTGTAACATGGTCAGAATCCAATGCTCGATACATCGCACACTGCAGCTTCAGTCAAATATGAGATGTTTATTTATAAGACATTATCTTCAGGGTCCTGCAGCGTCCTGCCACTCTGCTCTCCTCCCAGGTTGTGATGGTGACAATGGCTTTAATCTGCAATCAGTGCTGTTTGTGCCCACTGGGACACAGGCAGACTGAGCAATGTCTTCACATGGATGCTGCAACCAAGAGCTCTTTGCTGTGTGATGCTGTGAGGACTTTCAGCTGGGAAAACTTTTAGCACTTTAAGCAACACACTGGTGCAAAAGTAGGAGCCCTAAAAGCACAGTGCCCTTAAGAGCAAAAAGCCCATCTGTGACTCCATGAGTGCCTGAGCCCACTAATCATGGGCAGATCACTGCCACAGCTGCTGCCCACTTTGCTCTGATCCAAAACAGCTGTTTTAATGCTCTAAAGCACCAGGGAAAAAGTTCATTGCCACATTTCTGTGCACTAGCAACAAAACAGCTCAATCCCCAACACCATGTCTTGTCCTTGTGCCATACTGGAACTTTTGTATCTGACACCTTTGAGCTTGCTTATAAGCATTAAATAAAGCATTATATTAAAAAAATTCTTCAAGGTCTCTCCTGTAATTGTGGTTAACCCCATAAGCTTAAGAAAATGCTCAATTCAATTAAGCAAAAACTTCACAGCGCTACAGGCCATCTATAAAAAAGCCTCTGTAGGAAGGGGTAGGAGCAGTAAAAGTTTATGTTGAAGTCAAATGTGACACCCCTGAATAGCCAGACATTTAAGTGGAATATAAATGTGGCAGGAGGACCAGGCAGCCTTCCAACAGAACCAGAACAGAGCTCACTGGAGAGGAACACCAGGACACCCACCAGAGCAAGGCCAACTCACTGCTAGGTAATATTTCACTACAGGGAAACTGGTTCTCCAACCTTACATCTTCAGTACAGCCACCTGAACTGGTGTAGAAGTCTGCAACCAACGACTTTGTTTACTGCCACGGTAACAACACCATCCTGGGAGGGAAATGAAACAAAAATAAGACAGCTTCTTTTTAGGCAACAGCATGATGAGTGGTAGAACCTACTTTCCATGACCCGTTAGACCAAAAATGCCATCTTACACCAGTGGCACTGGTCTGCTTGCTATCCTGCTGCTCCTTACTCACTGCATCCCCTTTTATCCTGTGTGTAAAGGCTCCAGAAGTCCCTACAGCTGGCCGAGGGACTGGATGCTACTAAACAGATGTCATTACTCCCTTCGTTTTTCTCTTGAGGGATTTTTTCCCCAACTTTAATCCTCTCTTATGACTTCAGGATTTGTTTTTTCAAGCAATAGCACAGAGTACATTTTTATTTCTAGCACTTGCTAGTAATGAAATACGGATTATTTGTCTTAAATCCATGAATTCATCAGCTATACAGCAGTTGGATCAAGCAACAAGCATTACTGATCTGTGTTTGATGGCATGATTCCTACAAAACAAAACAAGCACATGAAAACAATAGCGTAGGACACAGCAATATTCAGTGTAAAATCCCTTATTAGCTGTATCAAAATTGGTAACCAGGCACCAAAATGAACTTTAACAAGGACTAAAAGCACAATGGGTGGGAACACAAGCTCTGCAGGCACACCAGTTGTTCACTTTGCAGCAAGCTGCCCAAAGCAAACTGCATTATTTCTTGTAACCCCCTCCTGCCCCCCCCAAAAAAAAGAAAAAAAGAAAAATGAACTTGCCACAACACCAAGTTCAAACTGCATTTTTAATAAACCAAATCAATTTGGCCCTTGAATAAGTGCCAAAGCTCCAATAGAAAAACAAGCTGTGCTGCACGTGCCATGCAGCAACCAGACTGCAGCAGAACAAAAACCCAAATTCACACAGAATGCCATTTTGCCCATTTTTTTCCTAATGCCCAGATTGAGTTCAAGAAATCTTGCTATTAGAAACCAATAGCTCTAATCTATCCAGAAACCCCGGCTGTAGTTGCTAAGGCAACCTTGTTTTTCAGACCCATTTGCTCGTTGCTTGACATGACAGCAACCAAAATCATTTTTACCAGTGCACATAAAGCAGGATGGGATTTTTCCCCTCTGAAATTGAAAAAAAATATACATCTTTGAAGTGTTCTTTTTTTTCTTCTTCCCTTTAACAACTGCTCCTGGTTTATGAACCGAGTCCCAAGACTCAGCTGGCAGCAGCACTAACGCTGCCCTCAGCTGGGCAGACAGGAGCCCATTCCATGGACAAGGCTTCACCCTGCTGGCCATGGCTGATCAAGAGACAGGAGCAAGCCATTGCCTGCTTCACACACACAGGCCAGAGAGGAAGGTGTGGTGAAAGACAAGTATGCACACACATAAAACAGATGCAAAAGGTCCCAAAAAGGGAGGAAAAAAAGATTTAAAGACTCCAGACCTGGGATTCCTGTGCTAAACACTGCCACCAGCGCTGGGGAGGGGAGCTGCTGGGGGATGTAAGCAGGCAGCAGATGCAAGAAGGATCACGGCTTGCAGAGGTGAAAGCACCCAAAATTGGGGATGACATACCTGCACAAGAGGGGACATCTTTCCTATGTCCTTCTTCGGGAAGATATGCCAGAGAAATCAGGAATTAAACCAGCATTTTACCACAGTAAGTTTTATGGTTGCAGAAGGTAAAGTGCTGCTGGGCAGCACTAGAGGAAGCCAACTCCTCTGCTCCCAGCCCAGAAGGGCAGCTCTTCCCTTTGCAAGAGGTAATCAGGCCTTGTTTGGACAAAAAGCAGCTTCAGGCTGAGCAGGATGCTTTAGCAACACCATTAACACCAGAAAGCAAACGTAAGATTTATAAATTTAACTTCATCACAGGAGGGAAAAAAATGATTAAGGCAAGGTCTTTTACTTTTTATGTGTTAGGACACTTAATGTGGGCTCTGCTGGAGTGCCTAGGATGTAAATTTAGGACCTTAACTTCAAGGTGTGAACTTTGTCAGATGGTGACTGGGGAGCTATTCCACAAGCAGCTCAGCACCTCCATCCTGCAGTGACAAACCAGCTTGGTGGGGGATGGAAAGAACAAAAGCACTGCCTGCTCAGTTCCTGTGCTGTTACATGTGCTGAATCTCACATCATTTGTAACACATCTGGGGCACGTGAGAAGCAGCGTGCGAAGATGGCTGTCTTCCCCAGCATTGAAGAAGAACACATGATTAGCAAACGTATCACGGATACCAAGAACCCCCAAAAACCACCCTGAAGGCTTCCAGCCCCTATGGCCAACTCTACCACACCTCTCATCAACACAGCTGGCTTCCTGGGGACCATCTGACTGCTAATCAAGCTGCCAGGTTAATGCAATGTATCAGCATAATCAGCAAAAGATGTGCCCACACTCCACAGAGATTAAGAGCACCCTATCAGCTGCAGCATTAGTGGGTCAGTCAAACAAACCATTCAACTTTACAACAGATTTTTAAACAAGGGATTAAATAAATTCATGTCTAGGAGCACTCCTACCTCTGCTGCCTCCAGGATATTGTCTACAAACATCACCTGCATCTGCCTTCTAAATTTTGAGAGCAAGGTGGTAGTTTATAGTGTTTCTGTGTTAGAAAACTATTCAAGGACAGTCAATGCTTCCTCAGCCCCCAGCAGAGCCTGCACACCTGCCCATGCACATGGACACTCCTTACCAGCAATATTTGCATCTCGATAGCTGCTCCAACCACATCTTCAAGAGATAGCAGTTATAAATAATTTTGAAGCCAAACTTCCAATGCTTTTCTGATACAGACCATCATATTTTATTCACCTCTAAACCATTCAGATGACACAGGTGAGGAGGATCAGCAACTTGTCCATCAAGACCCCAGGCTTCTCAGGTGAGGACGACTCCTCCTCACGATGAACACCAGGTAACAGCTTTTCCCAAGCACTGTGCTGCCTGCAATTGGATTGGTGCCACATTGCATAGCTGTGTGCTCACCCTGTTTACATGGAAACCTGGCCAGGAAAGCATCAACTGAGGTGTTTGTGAGACAGAAAGTTAGATTCAGTCACAATGAAGATGGATGAAATATAGTCATTAAAGTACACAGTTTTGCACTAAAAAAAAACCAAACAATTTCAACTGTAATAATCTTAAGCCTTAAATAATACAGTAGGACACTTCAACCTGAAAGGATGTCAGTTTTAGGAAGTGATGAAGATACAGCAATTGCTTGGTATGACAGAAATCAAGGTTTAATATCCTGTCCACAAACTGCCTCTTCTTATCACACAGTGATTAAACTCACAGAATTTCAACATGACAAAAGTGCATACTAAGGCAAAATCACCATTACAAACCAACAGCTCAATCTTCCTGTGTTACTATTCATGCTTTTACATTTCCTCCTTTGGTGACAATAGAAGTTAACATCAATTTGAGCATATTCAATATACAGCATAGCAAAATGATAACTGAGACTCAGTCAAAAAAGACAGGAAAGGTTAGAAGCCAAGGTATATGGTTCGGGTACCATCTGCATAATACTTCTGTGTCCATCTTTCAAACAAGACTGTGAAAATGTACTTTGTATCTTTAAGTCTTTATTATCTTTAATACACCTGTGAAAACCAGCTGAAAGTGCCAAGATAACACTTACCTACAGAAATTTGATGGAGATGCACACAGTTTGCTGCTCTCTGCACATGTATTTAACTCTCACTGGAGAGCTGGTTGGGAATTTTATACCTTATTCAGATGAGACCTCCTAATCAGATATTCTCACATGGGCCCAGTGAAACTAGGCATTTCTTCAGCCTGGAGACAGCGTATTTTAAAACCCTGTAAGCAAAATTATCTGTGCATCTCACAGAACAAATTAAGCTTACATATGTGAGCTGTTCTTTATTAAGAGATGACTAATTGACTTCACAGATACATTTGGCTTTAATGAAAGCTAGTGGCAGAGCTAGAAACAGATTCTATCAACAGATTTCAGGATCCCTTAAAAGAATGCCACTGCAGCAGTAGTCTTGTTCCAGTCACATAAATGATAGCTTGTGATGTTTGTGGGATCCCAACTTGCAAAAGCCCTATAAATCCTCATACTCATACCTGGCAATAAGTTCAGAGCCTTCAGCAATGAATTCAAACTCTTCAGCAAACTGGTATTTTGTCTAGGGAAGACTGCATCCCCTAGATAAGGAGGACATCTGGGGCCTAATAGCAGAGCCTCAGCACTTCACCAGCCTTGAGGAGGTACACTGTAGTGTTGATGATATAAACACCATAAGAAGATTGATGTGCTCATTACAAACTTAGTGGTCATGGTTTTATAAACAAGTTCTTCACCAAATATGGGAGCTGGGCTACATGACACACAGCCCTTCACCTGGACAGCACTTCGCAGTGGAACCTCACAACCACCACAGACCCCCTTGCAAAAACCCCATATTAACACAGTGTACATGTAATACTAGATTTTAATTTGTATACCAGTTCTAGGAGCAGGTGGGCAGTCTGAAAAACCCTATGAATATTAGTGTACTAAAACATACGAAATCTGTGTGCGCTCACATGGTAAGGAGCAATCCCTCAGGCACCAAGCACTGCAATAAACTAATATCTGCTTTCTGATCACAGAATCACAGGGTTGGAAGGGACCTCAAGGATCATGAAGCTCCAACCCCCCGCCACATGCAGGACCACCAACCTCCACATTTCATAGCAGCCCAGGCTGCCCAGTGCCCCATCCAACGTGGCCTTGAACACCTTCAGGGATGGACGAGGCATCACAGCCTCTCTGGGCAGCTGTTCCAGTACCTGATCTGCCGTTCATGCTGCCAAGGTTCATTCCTGGATTTTGGTTGCAAAAGGGAACTTTGGCCTACAGTTGAACAGACTTGCTAAACAACAAGAGCAGGGCACCTGCAGAAATGCCTTCACATTTAGAAGCCATCACACTTCTAACAGCGCTTATTTTGGATAGCACATCTAAAGGGCCACACTCACAACTGGCTGTGAGAAACTGCAGCCGTAGTTACACCAAGCTCACCTGCATGGATAAGTGCCAGGTACTAGGAAACAGTGCTGGCATGCTGACACCTGGAGATACACAAGTAAAAAGGCAGTTAGCACAGTGCATATGGTTTTCATCTGCATAAGCTCCACGTTTTTAGTGGAGTTGTGTTCTTATAACAAGCTATATGGAAGAAGGCTTTGAGGAGACCTCACTGTGGCCTTCCAATACTTGGAGTGTAGAAACAGGAAGGGGAACAGCTGTTTGTGAGGGTGGACAGTGATAGGACAAGGGAAATAGTTTTCAACTGAGACAGGGGAAGTTGAGGTTGGATATTAGGAGGAAGTTTTTCTACACACAGGGTGGTGAGGCACTGGCACAGGTTGCCCAAGGAGGCTGTGGATGCCCCATCCCTGCAGGCATTCAAGGCCAGGCTGCATGTGGCTCTGGGCAGCCTGTGCTGCTGGTTGGTGACCCTGCACACAGCAGGGGGTTGGAACTGGATGAGTAATGCAGTCCTTTGCAACCCAGGAAAGCCATTCTATGCTCTCATGATATGACCGTATGCTGCAGCATTCCACTGAAGACCAAGAGCGGCATCTCACACCATTTCAGTCTCAGTTAACCACGCAGGGAATCATGCCAGCCTGCAGCTTTCCTTGCCCTGGTCTCCCTGCGCTCTCCCGCTCCCTTCCATCACAGAATGGGCTCAGGCAGCGCGGGGCTCCAAAGCACGAAGCCTCGCGATTCTCCACAGCTCAGCCTGCAGCAGGAAGCCGGGCACACACCGGTCCATTGCACGCCCGGCCGCACAGCCCCGCTTCCACCACGACCTTTGGCCGGCGAACAGAGCGCTGCGCGAACACGAGGGAAAAGCTGAAGCGGCAACCGCTACAACGGAGCGACCCAGAGCCGAGCAACCGCACCGGCTTCCGCACCGGCTTCCGCTCCTCGATCCGGCCCACAGCCCGCCTCCGGAGGCCCCGACCACGCCGCGCTGACGCCGGGGGCCGCGCCCGCCTCGCCGCGCCGCCGCAGCCCGGCGCGTACCAAGCCAGCGCCGAGCGGGGGGGAGCCGCAGCGAGGCGTCGAGAGGCGGCACGCACCACCGCCGCCAAGCGGAGGGGAGGCGGCTGCATCCTCCCGTCGCGCTGAGGCGGGCGAGGCGGGAGGCGCACTACGACACACCCCTATTTGCGCGGCGCTCTTGGTGCCGCCCGCCCGCAGCCCACGTGAGCGCTTTCCCGGCGCTCCCTGCGCTCGGCCCCCGCCGCAGCTTCCCCCCGCGCCAGCTCCGCGGCCCGGCCCCGCACTCGCTCTCCGCGGCCCGGCCGTTCGCCGCTTATCTCCGCTCGGCTCCGCCGCGGGCCCTCCAATCCTCTCCCTAACCGCCCGCTAATCCCCGTTCCCGGCCGGCGGCCGCCAGGGCGGGCGGGAAAGGGCTCCCGGAGGCGGACTCGGCGGCCAGGATGTCTGGAGGGGACTCGGCGGCGGCGGCGGCCACGGCCTCCCCGCAGCCGCTGCCGTTCTCCCTGCCGAAGCCCCCTCCCCTCATGCAGCTGACGCCGGGGGACGCCGTCCGTCCCGTCGCTTCGGCCGCCGACCAATCGCCGAAGGGCACCCGGCTGGCGGGGCGCCCCGATTGGCCGGCCGGCAAGCCGGTCAGCCTGCTGGCCCCGCTGCTCCCGCCCCGCGGGGAGCCCGAGCCGCTGATGCCCTTCGGCCCCTCGTCGCGGCAGCCACTCAGAGGGCGCCTTCTTGGCAGGTGCGGCGGGGGCAGCTTGCTCAGCCCCTCCATGCGGCCCGGCGCCGTGGACCGCAGCTCTCTTATGGTGAGTGCGGGGGGAGGGCAGGGCGCGGTTCCGCCCCGGGAGGCGGCGCGGTTCTGCAGGGCTCGGGGCGCTGCGGGGCGGGAAACCTTCGTGTGGTGCTGAGGGGGGGGGAGGGAGGGGGAGCCTGCAGGTCTTGGGTGTCTGACTTTAATGGTTCTATGACACTTTTTGTTTGTTTGTTTTTCCTGTAATGATCCGTTCTGGAACCGTCATTTGTTTAGGGACTGTTTTCCTATTAGCAATTTTAGGGCATTTACACGCATACAGAAATATAGAGCTAAGCCTTGTAGTTTTCAGAGTAAAACCCCTTCCAGCATGCGTCCCATTACTACAGCTGGTGTCAATGGCTAGAATGGAGTCGTAGAGCATCCTGATTCAGAATGGTCATCGAGTCCTGCTCCTGGCTCTGTGCACAACCACCCAAACACAAGGCTTCTGCTGCATTTTGATATATATGCATACATATATATCTCAAACATTTCCCCATCGCCATACCAGGTACTGGAACAGCAGAAAGCCCCATGTTTGAAGGAAAATAAGGTAGTGATGATCATATTTGGTGTGATTTGATGTATTTTGGTCACAAGGAGCAGGAGAGATGTTGCTCGTCCCGCAGGGTGACTTGCATTGATCTAAGTTCAGTGTGTTTTTCTGTGACAAGCCATAAGATAAATGACTATCAGAGTTTTGTTTCCTGTTTGCGTGTTGATTTTGAAAATTTGAATGCCCTTGTTAGTTCTCAAACTCTGTCAGGAGGATGGATATAGGAGACTGAATGCTATTTGTCGTTACCTTCCTTGCTGCCAGGCAGGATTGAGCTAAAAGCCAAAGTGAAGTACATAACTTCCAGCTCGGCGTTGAGCATCTCTTTGTTATCAGTGCTTTTTGAGGGACGGGGGGGTTGTTGGCTTCATGCTCACTTTTTGTTTGTTGCTGTCTTTCAGATGGGACACCCGGGGATGCCGCATTACCCACCCATGGGAATGCACCCCATGGGGCAGAGGCCACCAAACATGCCCCCAGTTCCACATGGCATGATGCCTCAGATGATGCCCCCGATGGGAGGACCACCAATGGGGCAGGTGAGACATTTTTATGATTATTTTTCTTTTTTCTTGCCATAATGATGTCAGGTCATCCAATGTAGGTAAGTTGCATACAGTAGCTTGCAAAGGAGGTTAATAATTCAGGGTGTTCTGTGCCACTGTTCCTATCCATGCAGAAAATGCTGAACCTCTTCTTGTTGTAACAGGTAACTGATGCACTTTGTTTAGAACTTTGGTTGTAAATAGATGTAGGTATTTATCTTTTTTATTATTTTTTAATAAAAAGCTTATTGCTAGATTATTTTTTTTTAAGATTTTGAAGAAGTAAAAACATCATCTTAATACATACTGGAATCAGAAAGCTTTGATTCTTCTCAGATGTTGAAATAAGAGAGCTCCTTGTTTCTCTAATTCCTGGCTGTTATGTGCATGCGGATGAAGGCTATTAAGGAGATGCAGGGAAGAATTAATTAAGACTTGAGATTTGCAGAATTCCCTCCTGAATCCTAGAGAGTGAATTGTAGCTGTGTAATATACTGTTGTTGCTAACATATTATGCAGTTTGAAAAAGAAACTTGGCCGTTCAGATCAACGCCAGTGAAAGTAAGCTGACAGGTAGAGTAGCCAGAATCAGAGCTGTGCCTTTTGCACATTTAAAACTTTATTCTCAGTAATGACAAAGCCTTTGTGCTTTCTGATTTTTGAACTTGTGAAGGAAGCAGTTCTCTTTCTGTTTGTTAGGAATGCTTCAGTAGTACTGCTGTCATAGCAGCTTGCCTTAGGAGAAACCGAGGGTTATCAACTAGATGATGGAGAAGAGAGGGTGATGTGAGTGATTAATGCTCTGAGAAGAGCCCTCAGGGCCCTGCAGGCAACTCCTTGCTTGTTTTCCTTTGCAGTACCTTGGGTAGAGGCTGTGGATGGGGCTTTTTGTCTTGCTTGTGTGTAAAAGCATGAGAGGAGCCTTCAGCATCATTCTGCAGCCTGTTAGAATGGCAAAAATAATGCAGTAGTAGATTAGGAGAACTTGACCACTGGTATGACAGTTAACAGTGAGTATTTTTCTTTGTATTTATTAAACTCAAACAGCAATTTTGTTTTATTCCTCTGCTTAAGAGGTATGCTTGTCTTAACTTCTGTTCCACTGTGCTTACTCATTCTGTGAGTATTTCAGTCTGCAATATTTTAGTGAGCAACAGTGATGGAGAGCTCAAGAATAGAGTAAAAAGCTTTACTGTAGAGTAAAAGGCTGCAGGTAAATGGCTTGGCAGTGAGGGGCTCAGTTATCCTATGGCTTTGAGGATGGGACAGGACAGTGGCACACTCACACCAAAAGTATGAAAGCGTCAGCTTATGTTGGCTTGTTTCCTTGGGTGATAACCTCTTTCTTCCAGCATCTGTCTGAGGTTTATTTGTAAAACTTTGCAGGATGGAACGTTCCTGTAGCTCATTCTTCTCCTTTCTGAAGAGAACCACTGCAGGGCAAGTGACTGCACAGGCAATAGCAACAGTAGTATGACCTGGCAGCATCGTGCAGAGCAAGGCCTTATTTTTTCCTTTCCTGTGTTGGGCTGGCATCACAGAGCCCAAACAGTGTTCAGGGTTTCTGGAGGACCTGGGCTAGGGCTTTTAAGAAGCTGCAACAGTCTCACAGCCCTCTTAGATGGAAGCAGCAGTGGGGTGAGTGCTTTCTGCTCCAGCTTCTACAGGATGGCGAGGAACAGGAGGGGCTGTCTTCATGTCTTTCTTTCCTTCCTCATCCTCCCTAGAAAACCTTGTGGAATGAGGGTGGAGCTGCAGCCCTACCCCATATCCCTCTCTCTGCACAAAGTGCAAGATGAGGAGAGTGGTACCCTGATAGTCCCTGAAGATACAGGGGGATGGGGTCACTTGGCCACCCTGCCAAGGACAGTGAAGGTAAAGGGACATAACTGAAAGGATGAAGAGGGTTGATTTCTAGAGTCTATCTGGGGTCAGTGAGCAAAAAATCCAGTAGGAAGGGACCTGAATTAAATATTTTGTTCTTTTTGTCATTTTCTTTTAATGGCTTAGTAGTTCTTAGAAGCCACATCAGCAAAAAAGTAATGGTAAGCATGCAAAATATTAAACTTCCAGTACAACTTTTCAGTATATATCACTGCAGTGCATAGCTTCTGCATAACCATCCCTTAGAGACTGTAAGCAGAAGTATCTGAGCAAAGCCAAGCTTATCTGGGTAGCAGCTCTGTGGCTCTTCTTTTGCCTCATCAGACCTCCCAGCAAACTCAGATACAAGTCTAGGCTCAAAATTTGTTGTCTGTGATACTATATGTATCCCCATTGCCAAGTTCATATTGTGTATGGCTTCATATTGAATGTCCACACCGAGGGGTTTTGTTCAGATGTTTTGATGTTTACATGGAATAGATCTCTTCATACTGAAGTCATTTGGAGAAATGCATTCTTCCAGTGTCCCTGTCAAGTGTTTCTTCTTGCAGAGCTAAGAGGAAAGGGAGACAAATTGAAAGCAGCAAAAACTTGTGAGCAGAACTAATCAGAGTTTACCTTTCCTGTGTTTAATTAATTCCATGTGGCCTTGGAGTTTTGAGGAGATCTTTACAAACCTTTGTTTTTCCTGTTTTAACTTAGGATTTCAGTCACAGCTCATCTAAAGGATGGCACATTGTATTTGTTGTTGCTCTTCTGTAGTTACAGTAGCTGTGTTTGTTATTACTTCATACATGACTTTGGAATGGGGGGTTGTGTTGTTCCTCATGTAGATTTTGTAGGAATCAGAAGGGAATCAGAGTTCTGCAAGCTTAACTTATGTTGCCAAATTCTTTGTAAGTGGTTTGTTTAGAAGTGTAGTGTCATTTAATTATTTGAAACCAAAGAAAGAACTCATATTAAATGTCTGAAATATCATAGAATGATAGAATGGCCTGGGTTGCAAAGGACTGCAGTGCTCATCCAGTTCCAACACCTGCTGTGTGCAGGTCACCAACCAGCAGCCCAGGCTGCCCAGAGCCACATCCAGCCTGGCCTTGAATGCCTGCAGGGATGGGGCATCCACAGCCTCCTTGGGCACTCCTTGGTGCACTGAAATGCTGTTTAATTGCAGATGCCTGGAATGATGCAGTCAGTCATGCCTGGAATGATGATGTCTCACATGTCCCAAGCTGCTATGCAGCCTACGGTTCCGGTGAGTTTAATTTCACTTCTCCCTATGGTGACAGGTCTGTGTGTCTCTTGGATTAGCACAGCTATGTCTTTGTTTTTCTTCAGCTAGGTACGAGAAAGGTGGTGCTGATGGCAGCAATAGAGAGGACACTGCTCACGTTGAGGTGTGCTGGGTGACTGAGTGTTGGTGCTAGGGAAAGGATGTCAGCTGAAGCGTTGGGCCTTCATCAAGTTCCTGCCTCTTAGTTACAAGTCTGCTTCTCACTGCTGCTGTTTGGTGTTTCAGGAGTTGTGTGTTACACTCAGTGTCATTTGAGTAAAGTTTAAGAACTCCAGGGGTAAATTCATGGCAGCAGTGCTCTGTTAGTTCCTGTGCTCATGTCAGTACTCACTAATGTGCTGAGTGTTTCAAAAGCTGCCAAGCACAGAGCATGTTGGTGATTCTCCTCTGTGCCCGTGGTGAAGTCGTTACGGATTTCTGATAACTGATGCTTGTGGAGAAAGACTCAGATATTTGGAGATGAATCTGAAAATGCTGGAGCCAAAAGAAATTGGAAAGGAAGGGAGGAAATCAATGCTAAGCTCAGTCTAATTTATTTATGTTCTGGTTTTTTTTGTTATTGTTGCTGTTTTTACATATTCTGGCAGATTGCTTTTCTGGAACTCAGTCAGGGCTGAATTTTTGTTCAGTAGGTGGACATGTGATGTTCATGAGGCAGAGAAGCATTACAGAGGGCTCCAACTTGTAATTGCACGTGTAACCCCCTTGGCAGAGATGGCAGGAGCTCACTCACACCTTTGTGCACGTGTGAGACAGTGTGTCTGTTACAGCAGCACCCTTGTACCTCTCTGCAGTGGCAAGCACACCACAGCCTGCAAAGCATTTTAAAGCAAAGTAAAGTTTTTACTATTTCTTAGCTTAAAATAATCTGTAGGTGGAAAAAAAAAATCATGACTTTTTTGTAACCTTGATGACTTGCCTGGTAAAATTCCAACTTACTGAGTTAGTGTTGGCTGTCTCTTGGACAATGCCATCTCCAAGTCCCAAATGTAATCTGAAGGTCACAGAGGCCAGCAGGATTGTTATATTCCCATCTTTATTCCATAGGAGTGTGATGGTCTTTCACCCACTGCTGTGCAGTTGGCTCTGTTTCGTGATCTATGTGAGCAGTCATTTGCAGGCAGCTGATGAGAAGCAGTGTGATTTATTTTGCACTTGCCCTTGTTGGGAGAAGCACTGTATGTACTGATGGAGCTACAGGTGCAGTCAGCACTTAAATGTCTGTCCTTTGTTTCCACAGCCAGGGGTGAACAGCATGGATGCACAAGTAGGTAAGTAGAAGTTCTTTGTTGCTGTTTCAAAGCATTTCCCAAAGTCTTGAAAAAATGTGTCCATTTCTCTGTGAAACATCATTTATCTTCATTGTTTCTTAGAAAAACATACTTTCATTGAAATCTTTTTGCATTCCTGTATGAAAAAATAAAGCAACCAAACTTTTCTTTTTATTGTTTCAATTAGGTGTGACGCCTCCTGGAACTCAGGTAAGTGGACACCAACATTCTGGACATCTGTAAGTGTGGTGTTGTGCAAACATTGCTTTGCAGATGCAAAATAAAACCTTGTCTTTCTGTTTTTTCTTCTTTGCTGCTCTGTCTGTGACTTAGGTTTCATTATCAATCTGAAATTAACACTCAGACTAATAGCTGCTGGTGCTTTTCTTCTGCTCTGTCAAGTACAGATGGTCGCCATGACTGTTTTTGTGACCTTAGCATTTTCATTTAAAGGGACTGAGCTGGAGCTAAAGCAGAAGGTGCTTTCTGCTGCATTTACATCCATTCTTTAATGGTGAAATTATTTATTTCTGGATTTCCAAGTGGAGGTGGCAGCTCCACGTGCCCTTCTTTAGGTATTTTTGACTTACCTGAATGGCATGTGAATTACAGCCCAGGTACTTTAAAGCTGCCTCGTTTCAAATTAAAGCCTTTGCAAGGGACTGAAGCAGAGTGAAAGTTGCTCCTTTTTTTAATCCCTGAATCCCCTCTGTGTATCACTGAGCACTTTATAAGCAGATTTTTATCTTACGTTGGGGTAACTTCTTACATCTGCCATACTGATGAACGTTTTGCTTTGGCAGTTCCAGTGCACGTGGCAGAAATCTGTCTGCAGTTCTCGTGCTGTTCCTTAACACAGGTGTGCTTTGCAAATGATGTTTACTGGAGGCAGTGCTGACTCAAATGCTGTTGTTCTGCTGCCTTTCTGTCGCTACTGAGTGGTTTAGTGTATTTAATATGCACACTGAAATGAAAAACAAATAGTAACCAGAATGTCTTTTCAGAGCTCTGTTTTGTTTCACCCTCAGACAACACATCCCGTGGTTTGTGCAGCTCAGCAAACAGCCACGACCAACAGTTCAGGCAGCGAGGAGCACTCTAAACAGGTTTATCTGCTTTCCATTTGCACTGAATTTGTTTTAGTGGCTTTCAGCAGCATCCTGGTCAGCATTCATCATTAATGCTCTATTTCACTTTCCCAGAAATCGACGTGGACGGAGCACAAATCGCCTGATGGCAGAACCTATTACTACAACACTGAAACAAAGCAGTCCACATGGGAGAAGCCAGATGATCTTAAAACACCTGCTGAGGTAACAGTTCAGACTGCTGTGTGACTTTGTGTGAAGGCACAGTTCACTACCGTGGCTGCCACATGGCAAAGCTGTGCCAATGGATTTTCATCAGTGGGAGCAAATGCCTATACAGGTTTTTTTGCAACTTTGCTAATTTTACCACCCTCCTTACATTGGTGCACCTTGAAGCTGCAAACTAAACAAAATTCTAAGTGTTTTTTCCTCAATTCTAAGGTAAATTTCCTTTACTGAAAGGATGGCACTGGCACTGGTATCTCAGTGATGTGGTTGTGTCACTAGAGAGTATCAAGGGTCAGTGAACACAGTGAACATGATCCCTTGTGTTCGTTGGTCCTTAAATTATCACTTGGCTGAGGAGTATTACAGGCTCACTTCTAGCAACCTCTTTAGTTTTAAAATATTACTGTAAGTTTGATTTTGTGTCTTTGTTTTTTTGTCCATTAGCAATTGCTGTCTAAGTGCCCCTGGAAAGAGTACAAATCTGATTCTGGAAAGCCATACTACTACAACTCCCAAACTAAGGAATCACGCTGGGCAAAACCCAAAGAACTCGAAGATCTGGAAGGTAATGGCTGTGACAAGGATGAGCAGAGGGGATGGCAGAGGATTGCAAGCTGTGCTATAGCAAAACTTTGTTATCAAAGCATAGGAGTTACAAATCTGTTAGGCAGTAGTTAGAATGTAGCCTGTGATACCTACAGAGCACCACGTTGTGTTTTCTACCCCACCAGCCTTTCTTCCTTTATACCCTTCATTTTTCCCTGCGTATGTAGTAGCAGCAACTGCTCCCCCTCGTGTCCATAAACGGGAACTGAATTCATATGGAACTAAGCTTGTTCAGGCTGGGTGAATGCTCTGTCATTGCATCAGGCAGTGCCTCAACTCTTTCTTCATTTCAGACCCACTGCAGACCCGTTTTTCCTTACTTAGCAGTCAGCCCTATAGAAACTTTTAGTAGGACTTATGTTCAGGTTGGTGAGGGAAGGCAAGAATTTAGGGGCCACTATAGCAATCCACCTTCACTTGGGGCAACAGGATGAAAGGTGCTGGATTTCTGTAGTGCTGTAGCTCATAACTGAGTAAGAATTACTTACACTTTGTTGTGGTTTCTTGGAAGAATTTGAGAAACAGTGCTATGCTTCATAATGAAAACAGAGTTTGCCTACTGAAAGGCAGAATTGTGTGCAAGGCTTTGCTGTGGTGTTATTTGCTTATGTGTCTTGAAATTATTTGGAGCAGCTGGGAATGCAGTTGGTAGGTACACTTGTACTGCTCTTCCCTGTTGTAAAGAAAGTGTCCCTTTTCTTCTGGCCTTCCAAACATAATGTGCTCTTGTTCTTCACTTTTAGCACAGTTTGTGTGGTGTTGGGAGGGAAATAAGATCTTGGCAAAAAAGAAAAGCTACAAAATCAGCTGAGTATGAAATGAGTACAGAAAGGTCTCCATAGAATAAGCATCAGTGACTGTTAGAATAAAAAAGAAAGATGCATTCCAGTAAGCCTGACTTTATCTGTTCTTTAATCATGTCTGTTGAAGTTGGAATAATTATTTTAAATGGAGAAATGTACCTTTAATCTTTACTCAGTGGGATTTCTATAGTTTGTTTTAGGTGGTATTTTTTCCAGTTTTTAAAGGGGAATAGGAACAAAAATATTTAAAGCCAAATTGTGTCCACAGCAACTTTTTACAATGCACAAAACAACTTTTTCTAAAGCTGTGTTTTAATTGTTGTTTGTTTTTCCCTTTCTCTTCTAGCACTGATCAAAGCTGAAGAAAACAGGTGTGTTGTCACTTTGATACTACTGTTGTGTTTTATAATAGGCTGTCTGTTACTTTTTTAAGAGTAGAATCTTGTCTTTGAATCCTGAAACATGGCCCTTGCAGATTTTCATTCCAAATAGTGCCTTAATATATAGAAATTCTTAATTATCACAGAATGGCCTGGGTTGCAAAGGAGCACAGTGCTCACCCAGTTCCAACCCCCTGCTGTGTGCAGGTCACCAACCAGCAGCCCAGGCTGCCCAGAGCCACATCCAGCCTGGCCTTGAATGCCTGCAGGGATGGGGCATCCACAGCCTCCTTGGGCAGCCTGTGCCAGTGCCTCACCACCCTGTGTGTGAAAAACTTCCTCCTAAGATCCAACCTAAACCTCCCCTGTCTCAGTTTAAAGCCATTCCCCCTTGTCCTATCACTGTCCACCCTCACACACAGCCGTTCCCCCTCCTGTTTCTATTCTCCCTTCAAGTACTGGAAGGCCACCATGAGGTCTCCCTGCAGCCTTCTCTTTTCCAAGCTCAACAAGCCCAGTTCCCTCAACCTTTCCTCATAGGAGAGGTGCTCCAGCCCTTTGGAAGTGAAATGGCTGGTCTGCATAGATAAGCAGATTCAGTAAAGCATTTCCTCTTTCCGAGCTCCTCTGAGGCATGCCTTTTGTACAGCTCCTGAACATCACTAACTTCCTTTAGCTGCAGCCTTCCCTAAACTGTCACCTCTTCCTGAGCTTAAATGTGATTGTTCCCACTTTTTGTACCTGCAGCACCAAGACTGAAGAATCTGCTTCAGCAGCTTCTGCTGCAGGCGATGCAGCCAACACAGCCGCCACAGCCACGGCTGCTGCTGAGGCTGCCACAGCTGGTGCTGCCGGCGCTGCTGCAGCCTCTGAAACAGAAAGCACTGCTGCCTCTGCTGTGGTAGAAAACGAGAGTGCTGCTGCAGCCACAGCTGAGGATCAGGGGCAGCAAGCAACTTCAGCTCCTGCAGCTCAGGAACAGAGTGCAGAAGGTGCTGCTAACGCAGCCGATGACTCCAAGCAGGACGGTTCAGCAGAGTAAGTCCTGTTGTGTGGGATTCTGCTCTCCTGCGGTTATTTCTTTGCAGATTTGGTTCACCTCCCATTCTGGCTGGCTGATTTGCTTTGACAACTAGTTAGTGAAACATGAGCATCAATCTCAATGGCAGTGGAGAAGGATGAATAAGAGGAAGGAGCATTAAACCTGTTTTTAGGAAAATTAATGCCTTCCCCTTCCCGGCCTTCACCCAAAGCTCCTAGAGAACTGCCTGTGGTTCAGACACTTGATAAACTTTCCATAGTGCTCTGGGATAATGTGATGTGTTTACCTCGAATGGCTCTTTGCTGGTTCTAACTTCAGAAAAAAATGCTTAAATACTAAAATCATTAGTTTTTATTTATAGTGCTTCAAAGAAGGAGGGCGATGATGCGCAGCCAGTTAAAAAAACCTACACCTGGAATACAAAAGAAGAAGCAAAACAGGCATTTAAAGAACTCCTAAAAGAAAAGGTATTTCGGTCAGCTTTCTTTCTGCTTTATAGCTACCAAAGCTGCATTTACTAGGAATGGCTCGAGGTCTGTTGTTGATGTTGTTAAAGAGTTGTTCACACTGAGGGGAGAGGATTTACATACTAGATGAGAAATCTGAGAAAGGAAGCATGGATGGCTTAAGCCTTTATCAGGAACGTTTTGAATGAGGAGCAAGGTGTCTGATATTCATCAGAGCTCTCAGTTGTTTTTCTTTTCTACCTTTCACATGATGCATCATAACCACTGTAATGTAAACTAACCTCTGTAATGTATCACCACTGCAATGTGTCACCACTTGGTGTTTCTCCAGAATTCAGTCTGGGGCAGTGAGTGATTTGATGGGCACCTTCAGCAGGTGCTTCAGAGACAGGTTAGAGATCATATGGAAGGATGACAAACTGAAGTTTGGGATGCAGCATTCCCATAAGCTGGTCTGTTTTAGAGATAGTCTCTTCTTCTGTGAAGTCAATTTCAAAACAGAATGTATTCCTAACCCCAAAAGTGTAGTGCATTTTCTCTTTCACTGTTGGATGTTGATGCTAAATGTGATCAGTAATGATGCAATGTCTTGACAGCGAGTACCATCCAATGCTTCTTGGGAGCAAGCCATGAAGATGATCATTAATGATCCTAGATACAGGTACTGCTTGGTTCTTTACTCATAATATCTGTAAATGAGGGACTGGACTGGTGTCACTGATGTGAAGTACAACTCCTAGCATTAATTCCTGACATGGGAAGGATGTGGCAGTTGTCAGTGCTATTCTGTACAGTCGATGTGGTTTGCTTAGGAATAAAGACACACTTTTGATCATGATGGAGATAAATCCTTTCTAGGTTATTTTGGAATGGATGCCTGCCATAAACATTCACAGAAAAGGAGCTTATATCCACTGTAAGAGTAGTATTGCAGTGTGAAGTGGGTGAATATAAGCTGTATATCCCTGAGGGGCAGGCAGGGCTGTGACTGGTGGCCTAGATCATATTTAATTTCATCTCAAAGATTTGGGTTACTCAAATCTGTTTCGTGCTTCGGGTCTTCAGTTTTGATGTTTAAATGTAATTACCTTTCCTGTAATTCATGTTTTCTTTTTGATACGAAGTGCTTTGGCAAAGCTGAGTGAAAAAAAGCAAGCCTTTAATGCTTACAAAGTTCAAACAGAAAAAGAAGAAAAAGAAGAAGCAAGATCAAAATACAAAGAAGCTAAAGAGTCCTTCCAGCGTTTTCTGGAGAACCATGAGAAGATGACATCCACAACACGATACAAGTAAGGCACCCTGAAATCAAGTTCTGGTCTTGATGACCTCGACAGGTTTGTCCCAAAATCTTTCCTGGCAATGCTTACCTTGCTATGTGCTCAGCCTTGTAAAGCCTGTACCTAAAATATTGATAGGAAGACACGTGTGCTCAGTTTGAAAGAATGTAAGTAAAATTCAGGTTGGTTTTTTGTTTGTAAATCAAAGAGAGAAAGCTGTCACCCAGGCTGTCCATGACAGAAATTAGGGAGATGTTGCACAGAAGAATTACTGCTTATGAAACAGTTGATTGACGTGATTGCAAGCCAGCGGGGCATTTAAAATCAGTTATGAGCAAGAAATTATTGGATGCTTTTTCTTTGTTTTGTACAGAAAAGCTGAACAAATGTTTGGGGAGATGGAGGTGTGGAATGCAATATCTGAGCGTGACCGCCTGGAGATTTATGAAGATGTTTTGTTTTTTCTGTCTAAGAAAGAAAAGGTAACTTTCTTTCAGAGCTTTGACTTGCAAGTAAATTGATCAGTTACACTGAGTACACAAATCTTGCAAGCAGTGCAGTTCTGTGCATTGCTCAGGGACAGTTGAAATGCAGGCAGAAGGGAAGGAATTTGTAGCACAGACGTTTGAGAAGCAGATGAGAGCATTGCTGCATTACTGCATTTTCTTTGCAGGAACAAGCCAAGCAGTTACGGAAGAGGAACTGGGAAGCTCTGAAGAACATCCTTGATAACATGGCCAACGTCACTTACTGCACTACTTGGTCAGAGGCTCAGCAGTACCTGATGGACAACCCTACGTTTGCAGAAGATGAGGAACTTCAGAGTATGTAGAAAGACCATGCATTTATTGTGAATGAGGGAATGGCTTTGTGGGGATTCCTGGTTAAGGTTTGCTCTCCTGCAGTGCAGCTGTGACAGCCTGTGAGCAGCAGGAATAGAGAGATATGATGTGTTACTTTTGGGGGAGCTGAGTCAGCTTCAGAAGGCATTGTTGATGCACCCTCAGAGATACAAAAAAGGAGTTCCTTTTTCCTGGAGATCCAGCTGCCTTGGTATTTGTTACCCCCTGAAATTTGAAGAATTATTTGGCAGCATAACCAGTGTGGCAGATAGTTGGGCTTCCTTCCGTTAGACTGAGGTCCTGCTGTGTTTGTTTACTTAAAAGTAACCATTACTCCAGAGTGAGAAAGCAGGCTTTTTCATTCTGACCTGATTTTCTCATAAATGGGTTGATCCTGCATTTTAAGAGCAGCATTTGCATTGGCACAGCCACGGAAGTATTTGACAGATGCTCTGTGTTCTGACTTCTTCCTCATGTTTGTAAGATACCTGGGGTAGTACAAGGCAGATTGTTTTTCTCTTCAAGACTTCTGTGCTCTGTACTGACAGTGAGAATTTGGGCAGGTTGGAGGGGAAGTGGGTTGGTTTTGTCGCTGCTTTTGGTGTTTGGTTTTGTTGTTGCTGGGTCATTTGCTGCACAGGTCTGTCATACATTTCAGTGGCCAGTGAATCTTCCTTCACTCCATCACCAATAAATTTGGCAGCAGTTAGTCATCTCTTAAGAAACACTGTAGAGTTGGTGTCACAACTGGACACTTACTACTCCGTTGTTACCTGTTGCTAGATATGGATAAGGAGGATGCACTGATCTGCTTTGAGGAACACATCAGGGCATTGGAAAAAGAGGAGGAAGAAGAAAAACAGAAAAGTTTACTGAGAGAAAGAAGGCGGCAGCGGAAAAACAGAGAATCTTTTCAGGTTGGTGGACCTGCTGTTTGTCTCAGACGTGTGAAATGATTACACAGCCTTTGCTTTGTATTTCTTGGGGATAAGCTAATGAGCAGTGCATGTATTTCACAGATATTTCTAGATGAGCTGCACGAGCACGGACAGTTACATTCAATGTCCTCTTGGATGGAGTTGTACCCAACCATAAGCTCTGACATCAGATTCACTAACATGCTTGGTCAGCCTGGTAAGAATATTTCCAACCCTGTAAAAAGTAAGGCGTAAAGCTCTCAGGTGCAGGCAGTGTGAAGCAGGGTTGTTTGTATGTTGTTTTAAAATTAAAAACAATTAAGAAAACGCAGCTCTTGTATTAGAGCTAGCTTTTGACTTATCTAGTTTCTTTATCAGGATCAACAGCGCTCGATCTCTTCAAGTTCTATGTTGAAGACTTAAAAGCACGTTACCACGATGAAAAGAAGATCATAAAAGATATCTTAAAGGTGAGAGGGGAAATTGCTGTCTTTCTTCTAATGACAGATCTCCCTTTCTTTTGGAAGATATGCCCTGAACACAGTGGGAAGCCCCATGCTGTGCTATTAGTGTGACAATTCCTGACTCAGCCCCTTGCCAAGAAAGTAAGTTTGTTTGTTTATTTACAGGATAAAGGATTTGTAGTGGAAGTGAACACTTCTTTCGAAGACTTTGTTACAGTCATCAGTTCAACTAAGAGAGCCACCACTTTAGATGCAGGAAATATCAAGCTGGCTTTCAATAGTGTAAGTATGAATAATAGGAGTACAATATGAGATCCCTGTAAAACAGCAGCCAGCACTTATGTTCCCTGTACCTGTGTTTGAGAAACGCCGCTGTGTGCTTTGAGGTACTGGGCAGTGGTAAACAGAGCTCCAAAGATGAGCTGTCATTGGGCTTTCCAAAAATTGCATGGAACTGAACTGTGAATCTTCCCTTCTGCTGTTCTTCAACTGATGTCACAACTTCATGTCACACAGCTGCTGGAAAAGGCAGAAGCCCGTGAAAGAGAAAGGGAAAAAGAAGAAGCTCGCAAAATGAAGCGGAAAGAGTCTGCCTTCAAGAGCATGCTGAAACAGGCTACTCCTCCCATCGAGCTGGATGCTGTCTGGGAAGATGTATGTATTGCTGCTTGGCTCTGGAAGTCATTCCAAATGCATCAGCCACCTGAACACATGCCAGCAACTACGCTTAGATTCTCTGTGCTGGAGGTTCCTGTCTATGCAGCACAGACCCATAGGAATGAGTCGCCTCTTCAGCAGGCCTCAGAATTGGAGTTGAAAAATTTAATTCTACCAATACCTGTTTGGTTTATTTTTTAAGTGCATGGTTTAAGAGGAGATACAAGCACTCTGCTTAGTTAAAAGCCTAACTTTGTCCTGCTAGGATTAAAACCTTTCCTGTCAAAGCAAACTTCATGGTAGACAGTGTGCTTTTACCCAGCTTGTGAGGCATGTGCAGAAAAAAACCCAATTCTGCATGCATGTGTATCCATTTGTGCAGTTGAGTTAAAGATCCTGCTGGTTACAAAGCTGACAAGAAACAATGTGACCCTGTCGTCTTTAAACTTCAGAATGTCTGCATTTCATGTCAGTACTTCCATTGCTATTTCTCTGACAGATCAGAGACAGGTTTGTGAAGGAACCAGCATTTGAAGATATCACTCTAGAGTCTGAAAGGAAAAGAATATTTAAAGATTTCATGCATGTACTCGAGGTAATTCTTATTTTATCTTTTCCTGATGAGAGAATAGATGGTATGCAATACTTAGTTGATTGGTTCTTAAATTCTACAGACAGGGATGTTAAGAGCACGGATGTTAAAACCTCACCTTGAAAATAAGGCAGAGAAGAAATGTGTTAGAATTACTTGATCCATGGTTGTTCTGATGTGCACTGCGAGGATTTTCAAAAGTTAACATCAGGATTCTCTGATTTACTGTAGAGTTGTGGGGAGTTCACATTTTGTCTGTTTGACTGTGAACAGCTTGGTGGTGGTGGGAGGGAGGGTTGTAATGTAGTTTCACTGTTTCACCCTTAACTTTCGGATCAGCCAAAGATGTTGAGAGTTGATTTGCAGAAATCTTGGCACTTCAGTCTTGTTCAGAAAGGTGTTATCTTTGATAGGTAATGAGATCCAATGTTTGTTTGTTTCACTTGCTGCAGTTTGTACATGTTCAAATGGGTTCATTTCAGAATTTCAAATGTTGCAAAGCAAGGCTTGCACTCTGTTCTTGGCCAACCCGGGCAGTCACTTCAAATAGGAAGCACTGCAGCAAGGATATGGGAAACAGAAGCTGTGTGCATCCATGCCTGAAGCTGCCTGAAAGCTTCCCTTGCTGCTGAAAGCTTGCTCTAACTTTAACGTGGCCCTACTGTCAGTAATGCTGTTCTGTAATCACTGCTAGCTGTAGGTGCCTTGTGGGTGATGGGAGACGTCGTTGGTTTCCCGGTGTGCCCTGCAGACTAACATTTGTCTTTTCACATTGTACTCCAGCACGAGTGTCAGCATCATCATTCAAAGAACAAGAAACATTCTAAGAAATCCAAAAAGCACCACAGGAAGAGGTCCCGCTCTCGCTCGGTAAGGGCTCTGTGGTGCCTTAACAGCTGCTCCTGTCACTGTGGAGGCCTTGCTGTCCTCTTGCTAACCGCATCTTGTATCTCAAGGGCTCGGAGACGGAGGATGATGATAGCCATTCAAAGAAGAAAAGGCAACGTTCAGAATCTAGATCTGCTTCTGAGCGTTCTTCCAGTGCAGAATCTGGTATGAGACTTTTGTTTCTTTGCTTTAGAATGACTGTTACTGATTTATTGCTGGGCAATTGTCATAGAATCAGAATGGCTTGGGTTGGAAGAGACCATAAAGGACCATGAAGCTCCAGCCCCCCTGCTGCAGGCAGGGCCACCAACCTTCACATTCAATGCTAGATCAGTATTAAATTATAATTAAATTATAACTTTATTGATTTCCCTCCCTCCTTTTGTTTGCAGAGAGAAGTTACAAGAAATCAAAAAAACACAAGAAAAAGAGCAAGAAAAGAAGACATAAGTCTGTAAGTAGAGCTGACTTTTTTTGAGTTGGCTTCAGGCTCAGCTTGACACCTCATGGCCAGCCACAGGAATCCTGTTTGTTATGAACTGGCAGTTACCAGCTGGCCTCATAGCAGGCAGTTCTCTAGATCAGACCTGGTTATGAGTAACTTAAAACCATTTAGAACAGTAACGTGGGGGGGTTTAAACTGCAACTACAGAAGCAAATATGAAGGAGTGCAGTATCCTGCCATTGGCTGCTTGTCATCGCAGCGTGTCTTGGAGTTACTTCTGCTGTGGAGTGCTGGATAGAATCCCAGCATCTTTTCCTTTCACCTCATGCTGAGCATCAATCCTTTCGTCTGCCTCAGTAGCAGGATTGAGTTAGCAGCTCTGACATCAAATGAGCAGCAGCATCAATAGAATGTAAAGAGTAGAAAGAGAGCTTTCATCCTCTGTACGTCACTTGAGGCCAAAGTGTATTTTTGGTGTCAGGTAAAGGAGGGAGTTGATGTCTCTGAACTCAGGTTGCTGCAGAACTTTTCAAAGCGATGCTCTGTGGTTTCTGTAGCACCTGAGCAGTTGGCTGTGCCCTTCAGTGGACAGCATTCACACAGGGGAGATGGAAACCAGTGTTAGACATTGAGTAATGTGTCGGTGCCAAAGGACTGCAACACAGACAGGGTCACGTCAACTTAGCTGGGATGAAATGCAGAATGAAAACAGCTGCAGCACCTGAGCCCTCAGTGCACAGAAGTCCAGGAGCGTGAGAGCATTCAGAGGTGGCAAAGCAGCCACATTAACAGATGAACAGTTAGCAGACTTCACCCTTTGCAAAGCTGTTATGGCATGAGAGGCACGTGGGTACAGAAGGGATTTATTGCATGGATCCAGCATGCCCTGTCTTTGCATGCACTAAAAATGGTGAACGTTTTTCAGGACTCTCTCCTTCTGAAAAAACTTCAGTAATGTTTCTGCAGTACTTATTTCTGCCCTGGTTACTAGGATGTGTTAAACTCACAGCCACTTCCAGCAGTTTCTTTCTAAAGTGGCCTATATTAGAATGAAATCAGACATTCTGAGGTGTATTTTATAAACCATAATACCTAATACATTTAATAATAATATTTAATATTTTCCCTTTATTACAAAGGATTCACCAGAATCTGATATTGAACGAGAAAAAGACAAAAAAGAAAGAGAGAGAGAAAGTGAAAAGGATAGAGCTAGACAAAGATCTGAATCAAAACATAAATCTCCGACTAAAAAACGACCTGGAAAAGATTCTGTAAGCTTTCTTATTTCCTTTTTATGTGATGCCTTTGGGCTTTGTATATCAGTGGGATGCTAGAGTATGCAAGCTCTATAGCTTCACAAAGAGTTTACTTCAAGTGAGGTGTTAAAGCTTTATTTATGTTCTGATTCCATATATAAAAAAGAACCAGATGCTCAAGCAGAGCCAAATCATGCAGATTCTATGCCCTCACTTAGTGTTTGTTACCAATGGATTTATTATTTGGCCCAGCACTGCTTATTGCTGGTTGAGGTAAGGTGTGAATGAGGCTGTCTGTTTTATAGATGGTACTGAAGCTTAGCCCACAGTGTGGCAGAGTACTGTTTATGACCAAACTGCTTTTCTTTTTTCCATCCAATTTGCCAGATTGATGTCAAAGGAGATGAGGACAGCTGGTTAAACGCTGAGGTGATTGTGCAGCTCTTCCATTCTGAAATTTGAGTACTCTCAGCACTGCTGTAGTAGTGCTGGGCTGCTGCTGGTCTCATACTGGAGGAAAATCTTAATTCTTGCACGTTTTGAACTGGAAAGTCACACAGAAGCGTAGCTGTGCCCATGGTCTGACTCTTTGCTGCGATGGTTCTGTGTACAGTTTGTTTTGGAAGGGTCAGAGCAGTGTTTCAAAGATGTGTTTGAATGGAGAAAGAGTGGAACAGCATTGTTTGGGTTTGATGAGGGGCAGTGCTCTGCCTCACCCAGCTCAGCTGCACAGTGCTGGTGGTGCTGTCCTCTGTACGATTCACCGTGGAGAGGTGGGAGGCAGACAGCTGCTTTTTGTTGTGCCCTCTGAAAGTAATCTGCTTTGGGCAGCCCAGATCCGTGCTGAATGCAGACATCTGCCAGGAGCAGGAGCTCAGCTGTGGCTGTGAACACAGGCACAGGAGGAGCTCAGCCCTTCCCCTTGCAGTGCCTTGCTCTGAGCGCTGCCCTGTGTGCTCTGGGAGCTGACATCAGAAACACCAAACGTGAATGTGTTGCATTAAGAATACCTGTAGAAAAATCCCTCTGGAAAACGTAGAACCCATCTGTGTCTTCCTGCACAGAGCAGGGTGTGGGGGCACGCGGCAGGGCTGCAGCTGGGAGCTGGGCAGCCTGGCTGAAGCTCTCACCACCCCTTCTCTCCCTGCAGGGCAACTGGGACACCTCGGGCAGCGAGCTGAGCGAAGGGGAGCTGGAAAAGCAGAGGCGGACGCTTTTGGAACAACTGGATGAAGATCAATGAGAACGTTATTTATACCAAATATGTTTACATTGTGGCATAATAAAAGAAACCAATGTTTAATTCAGGATGTGGGTTCTGATATCCCGAGTTCCATTGTTGAAATTACGGTGGGTTTTAATTTTACCACATAAATACATCCAAGTATTCTTACGGGCCCGGCCCCAAACCTACAAAAGTGAATGAAATTCTGAGTTAAGCCGAATGTTGTTGGGCAGCACGGGTGCTCTGCTCCCCTGGAGGGAGTCCTGGAAGGGAACAGCACCATGGAAGACACCTCGGGTCTCACTGGACCTCACCTGCAGGCTGAGCAGAGCCTCGGCACCTTTCTAGCAAAGCATCTCTGCGGTGCACTCCTTCCTAGAGAGGCAGTAACTGTTCTTCCTGGCCGTGCAGGCAGGTAGAGCTTTGTTTTTTAGAAAGATTCTTAATATAGTTTCTTGTGGCTTAATTTGTTTTATGAATTTGTTGTTATTTTTGAAAGGGGGAAAGGCAATGGGTGTAATGAATCCGTTTCTTGATGTGTACTGCAAAAAAACCTGTCAGCTATTGGAATTGCTCCTTCATGATCCGCATTCCTACCCAACCCGTTCCAAGCACTTATGTGAAACAGAAGACTGCTGAGAGATTCCTGTCCAGCAATCACTTCCAAGTGAGATTGTACAGTAATTAAAAGCAGACGTGGCTGATGGGACTGCACTCAGCCTCCACTGTGGCATCAGCAGAGGGTGCTGCCGCTCACAGCCGCCTTCTGTATTCACATAAAGCAGCTCCGGATGTTCTCGCTGTGCTTATCTTCACTATCAAAAAGCAAACTGTAAGTTGAGACGTTGCCTTACAAACCTGCTGAAGAATGTACCAGCCCCACACAAACAGCAGCTGCAGCATCCGTGCAGGACATCAGCGTCAGCCCAGCCCTCGCAGCGCCGTGCTGCTGTGGTACACCTTCTGCAACCTTTGATTGGAATATTTTTGTACATTTCTAGCAATTATTAAACCTTGTCTTCTGCTGTCTACTGGTATTTATTTCTACTTCAATGCTGCGTACAGCTCTGATAATTTTTTCCTGTCAATGATTTCTGGATTTAAGCCACCTCTGCTTACAGGAAAATACTCCCAAGTCCAGCTTTAGCTTTTGGTTTCAGTGCGTTCCGTGTCGCTGAGCAAATGCTCCTCTGCAAAGGTTTTCCTTTATTTTCACATTTAATAAAATCAAAGTGTTCTTGGGGGTTCCTGTTGTTTGGGTGTGGGGTCTTCCGGGGGGTTTTTTCCCTGCTTTTTAATCAGCTCTGGCACCTTCAAATAAGACAACACCAACCAATGCAGGAGAAGCAGAACTTAATACAAAGGCTGTGAGAAAGCACTTGGGGGGGGGTTGCTTTGGCTGTTGTCTATCTCCCTGTCCATCTGTCTGTCTGCCTTTCTGTCGTGTCCTTTGTCCATCACTATTTGTCTCCTTCACCCGTTCATCCCTCTGTCCTCTCTTTTTCTGTCCCTCCATCTTTCTGTCCCTCTGTCTTTCTGCCATCCAAGGGACAGAAAGATGGAAGACAGATGGACAGACAGACAGACGGATGGGCAGATATGTAGAAGGACAGGTGGAAGGACAGATGTTAAGACAAAAAGGAACAAAGGCAGGTGGATGGATGGAGGGACAGACAGGGATGAAAAGATGGACGGAAACACAGAACAGAGGGACAGACTGATCAAAAGACAGGCTGATGGATGGACATACAGAAGGATGGATGGGTGGAAAGACTGGAATATGTACAGATGGACAGACAGCTGCTGGTAAGTCACCCTCCCTGGTTGTGCTGTTAAACCATCCTATCAATTACAGCTCAGGTATAGCACTGGTTTCTGTAAGTTTAGGACTTCAATACTCTACTGATGTTTTTTTGCACGTTAAGGGGGAAATACTCACCAGTGCATCTCTGTGCATGGAGCACTGACTGCAGAACTGCTGCTGGGGGCACAGTGGGGCTCCTGCCCTGGCTGAGCTGCACTGCAGGGCTGCTGCAGGGCTGGAGCCTCTCTGTCCATGGCAATGCTGGGCAATGGGCCGGAGGGCAAGAAAACGCTGTAGAAGTCACTTATAAAAGAAGGAAAGGAGGGATTACAGTGTAGTAGTGTAAATAGTTTATTTGCTCTTATGCCAGGGACAGACCAGGAAAGTAACATGAACTGCTTTTATAAAACACTTCTAATATTGCTAAGAAGCAGATCTATTACTAGAAAAATATGAAAGAGAACATGCCAGCGTTCCATTCCAGTCGAATGATCATTTTTGTCTGAAATTTAAAAACAAAACCAAACCAACAAAACACCTTTGAGCACAGGAATGAGGCAGTGGAGCTCTGAGCCCTCTGACCACCAATGTACCAAACTGCTGGCCCGACTGCATGCTCTCCCAGTGCAGGGAGGCAGTGGCATGTTCCCTTCAGCACACGGTGCTGTGAGTGCAGGGGTGGCTGCTGATAAAGGAAACGCTCTGGAAATGGGTGAGCAGAGGTCAATGCGGTAACTGAGCCCCCAGCTGTCCATTTAGTTAAATATAAAAACAAAAACTATAAGTTAAAATAACATTCGGATTGTATAGCACAGGATGATGCTTTTTTTTTTTTTTTTTTAAACAATATTTACAATATTACCCAGAGGCTAAAGTGGGAGTGAAAGAAGTGTAAAAACCATAAAAAAAACGGCACCGATTTTGTAGCAAAATATCTGTACATTTAAAAACAGATTATCATATAACTACACATTATCCAAGAAAAATGGGACCTTCACCAGTGGTTCACGTAAGCACAACATAAAAGAAAAGAAATTCAGTGGTTAAATACTATACAATAAATTTTACAATTAACATATTGATGCGGCGATGCCAGCAGGGGAAGCTGTGAGCACAACGAGCTCGGGAAGCACAAACAGAGCTGCAGTCCCACTCCTCCTCCGGGCCGGACAACCGCCGGCTCCAGGCGGCGCTGCAGGCTCTGTGGGGTGCAGAGGGCGCTGCTCCGTCCCTGGGGAAGCTTTCGGAATGTGACACCAAACCTTGCAGGGCAGCTGATGGACACGTGAGCCCTGAGGCTTAATTGGAGCTGGATTGTCAGAGGGAGCCGTGGGGCCACAGCGCAGCCGGAACCGCGGCCGTGCGGGGCACTAATGAGATCTCTGTGCTACTACTGAGCTGTAATGGTCCTCGGAACCCTAATACTGATTACTGAGATGTTAATACCTTAGTGCTAATTAATAAATACGCTGTTAGATGAAAGTGCCTCTAACTGAAGAGCAGGCAATGCGTTCTGTGCCATTCGCACGCTGCGCAGTTGCAATGCACCGCTTCCCCCGCAGCCCTCGTGCCTCAGCCCCGCACTGCACACCACCAAACCCAGAACCTTACAGCAAACACAGGGTTCACTGCCCACACATCTCACCACAGAATTACATTACCACGTCCAGCTACGGCGCACGGAGTCTGTATGGCGGAACGAGGTACGGAGCTCTTCTTGTTGCTATTTTCCTACTAGATACAGAAAGCCCTTAAATGTTCTGTTTCTTTTTAAAAAAAAAAAGCCAGTAAGTGCAGCTGAAGCCAAGGTCAGCCCTCGGCCAAGGACAGGAATGCATGTAGAAGCCCAGCAGCAGAGCACATCCAGAGTTACCTCTTTCCAACCAGTCGGGATCCAGGTCCGGCCAACAGAAGACCGATCGCTAAGTTTTCACATAATCAAACCCAACTAAACACCCAAAAACAACACATACTTTACTTTTTGGTTAAAAATACTGAATAACGTATTGGTGTCAAAAGATACCCAATCAAATCAAGTCCTATTGCTTCGATTAATTTGAGCAGGTACTTCCATTTTAGGCACTTGTTAGCTACGGCTGAGCGGAGAGCCCATCGCTGACGTTCCTATGCATTTCTAGGTGTCTGAGCCCTTGAGGGGTAACCATACTGTTCCCAAGGCGGTCAGGGAGGGGCACCGCTGGCAGCCCGGCCCTGCGGAGGCCTCAGCTCACATGGTGATCTCAGTGCCGTTGGCAGAGCGCAGGGTCTGGTCGTCGAAGCGCCGCCTCACGCTCCTCCTCAGCGCGTCGGCCCGGCGGTACGGCTGGTTTCGAAGATCTGCAGGGAGGAAAGGGGCCCTGGTCAGCGTGCACTGCAGGGATCGGGCCTGCTGGAAGCCAGTCAAAGCAGCTTGGGTAGCAATGGGAGGAGGGAGTGGGTCCTAGCAGAACAGCTGATGGGCCCCATGGCAACACACCGAGCAGCAGGCGGTGCTGGTGTGCGCCCCGAGTGCTGGGGGCACTAACGGAGCAGCGCTGCTGGGCTGGGTGTCTGCCCACCGTGGGCAGCTCGTATTCACTAACACTGTGCAGCCTCTAAATCCCTGAGGTGAGAGACATGGAACTGGGGAATGGGGTCAGAAGGGACCTTACAGATCGCCCAATTCCACCCCACGGCCTCGGGCACCCCAGGGATGGGGCACCCACACAGCACCGGGCAGCAGTGCCAGGGCCTCAGCGCCCTGCGCTGAATGAGTTCTCTGATGCAGGATGGCACACGGTGAATGTGAAACACAGGACACAACGGGATGAGTGCTCACCAAAACAGGCATGCATTTACGTGGCCCATCCACCCATTCGACTATCAGAAGGTGCCCTGAGAAAAAGCAGGCATCCCCCTGCATCCAGCCTGCAAGCCTGCAGCCACAGCTGCCATCCGAGGGGTGCAGGGCTGGGCTGCTGCTGGGGCTGGGAGGGGAGAGGAGGGCAGTACTGAGCATGCGATGGAGCCAACAATGGAGAAAGCCGGCAGTGGGGGTTTAACAAAGCCCGTGTTAAGAGCGTGGTGAGGACAGGTGACTGCTTGGCTTCTTGTGCTACGGAGATGAGCTACACAGCATGCTTGGTGCACCTTACACATAACTGAGGTAGAATTTTTTTTTCCTGGGAGAAAAAAAACGGGTGCTTCGTCGGGGAAACCCTCCCGTGCACTCCCTGGCTGACTTACAGCTCACTCTAAGCCCCACTCCCCAACTCCTCAGCTCTCAGCACAGCAGAAGCCACCCATGCTGCCCTGTGCTCCCAGCCTTCACTGGTGCCCCTTCCACGGCCGCAGCACCGCACACCTGCGGAGCACAGGCAGCAGGAGCTGGGTGCTACAGCCAGGGATTTACGGGCTGTAACGACCTGGGACAAGGCTGCCTACCTCGGGCTCAACTTGGAAGAGAAAGGGCCAAAATCGAGAGAGCAGGAAGGTGGCGACCAGCCAGCAGGCTCAGCAACCCCCTGCCACCCAGAGGTGGGAATCAATGGGCTGAATGTCCGCTGCCTTCAGGCCCTCACCAGCACTATGCTTAGCCACAGCTGCTGCCAGGCTTTGGGCATACAGAGAGAGGAGGAAGCTAAGTAAAAAGTGATGCTTGCCAGCTCTGTGTATCCTCCACCACCGATGTGCTAGAAGAAATCCTTACCCTCGAGTGAACATTTGGAAATTTAGTGATATTATTCTTCTTTAGGGCTAAACAGAAAAAAAAAAAAAAAAAATGATGGTTAAGTAAAAAATGGGATGGGAAATGGAGAGCAAGTCAACTGAGCGTTCAAAAATGGCAGGCATGTTAGCCAGCAGAGCGAGAGGAGGGGTGAGGCCGAGGCCATGAGAGGTTAGAGGAGGAGAGGAAAGGACACGAGGGCCACCCTTCCCTCTTGCTAACCAAATTCCAAGCTGCTTTGAAGATTGGCTCCAGGAAGATAATACAGCAATTAACTTGAAAGAGCAAATAACTGTTGAGCTGATTATAGTTTGCAATTTTATTAGAAGCATTCATAAAAATACATATTGCCAAGTGAACACTGTTGTCTTCTTAAGCCATCCGTCCTTAATTCAAGACAACAGTGTTAAGAGACATGCAGGGTTAAGCACACCCTCCTGACACTGCACACCACAGGATTATGGTGCTCAGTTCCATGCCAAGCTCTGCCCCGTGCCCATAGCTGTGTGCTGGCACATCCCAGCCCTGCTGCCTCCCACCCAGCCCAGCTCTCACCCCACGCTGTTACGCAGCCCACGGCACTGTGCTGGCCTCCGTGAGAATTGGTTAATGCTCAACTAACATTACCAATTTTAGTTTGATAAAAGTTGGCATGGAACTGAAAAAGTTAGACGTGGATGTGAACAAATGAGAGAAGATGTCCTCCATTCTGTGTCTGACATGCAAACATGCAGGCAAGGGTTAGAAAGGCCGAAACGATGCTCCTCGCACAGGGGACACATTACCACAGATAACCCTTCCAGACCAGTAAAGCAAAGCCCAAGGAGGTCCCACCAAAGCCATGCACAGTTCCCCTAGCTTACAGCTCAGTTATTACATGCAGACTACTCAGGTACATTTGCATGCAGAGAAAGATCTGCAGCCAGCAGAGATGACATAGAAAAGCCAAGTGAACTGTCACAGTACGACTGTGTTTGGCCTGAGCCTTGTCCATCCTATGGAGCCAGCACCGAATCTACTGTGACTTCCCCCACTTGCTGTTCTATGGCACTTGTCACAAGGGTTAGCAATGCCTCTGAAATGTGAGGATGGCCAAAAGCATCCAACACAGATTGAATGGGATGAAATAAAACGTTACTGAAACACAACACATGCAATGAAGGTGACATCGATACGACTTCAGGCGGACGCCGGACATTGCTATACACTCAACATTCACACGATCCTGGCTGAGGTCCATACAAATGGAGAAGTGTCAAAAAATCTACAGCAACCTTTTTTTGTCTAAGAGCATCAGATGTGAAAGAGGAATAGTTTAGTAATGGAATTCCTCAGTGAGAACAGGTTCGCAGAAAAACCGAGAGCCCCGCTTGGCGGTTCGAGCTGTAAAGGGCACAGTCTTCAGCACTGCATGGGAATAACAGCCAAACAAACAGAGCAGTGAGAAGCACAGATCGATGGCATTAGTACACGGTTAGCGCGTGGTTAAGGACAACCAGGTACAGGATTGCACGTTCCAACCAGCCCATGACACTGCAGCACAGGAGGATTTGGTAAGGAGGCAGTTTTAAGTCACTGCGTATCTGTCCCTGGTTTTGAAAGACTGTTGCTAAAGGTAAAGGCTAGGACTCTGGAAGAGCGTGGCTTCAGACAGCATCCCATCCTGTCCCAGCCAGCAGGGCTTCCCCGTGCACCTGATGAGGCACTAAGCCAGCATCAAGTGACACCTCTGATTATTTCCATGCCACTGCACGAGCTGTCACAGGCTGCAGCCAAGTGACCTCAGTTCAACCTGACATTTTGTGCTTCATGTGTCACTGCGCGGCCTAGGGCCCCGGGGCACCCCATAGCTGGAAGGGCTGGGCACCACAGGGGATGGTCAGGTTGGCTGAGCCTGGCATGCTGGCACAGGGCTGCACGCAGGCTGGCATCATTTGCACCATCTGTTTCTCCCACTGAGCAGCAGAGCCACTTCGCCAACTACACCGGCTTCCAGGAGTCCAAAGGAGACGTAGAAGCAGAAGTGATTGGGTATTACAGCAAGTCTGCCTCTTACATGGAGAATATTATCATAGGAATCTCTTAATCAAACGTTAGAAAGAGCTGTGAAAGCTTCACTAAGAGCATTCCAACCCTCTCATGCAGTTGGGCAAAAATTCCTCACTGAGCGGTAAAGCAGCTCTCCTCTTCCTCCCAGAGGGAGGAAACAATACGACAAACATCTGGGAGAAGCAGTCAAGGCTGTCTCACCCAAAGATTGTTTTGCTGACTTTCTGTGCAACAGAATTCAACTGCTGTAAAGCCATCGAAGTGTTACAGTCTTGATCCTTCCACACCACACGTGAAGAAGTGCACTAAAATCCCAGCACTGCAACGAGAGCAGTGGCACAGACTGCTGAGCACAGCACGACTCAGAGGAGCTCTAGCAGCTCACAACGTCCCTGCTTCCCTAGCACTGATGGTGGGTTCTGTCCCCCTCTGCAGCCCAGTGGTGATCAGGGCAGACTTCTGCCAAACTGAAAAGCAGTAAAACCAGAAGCTGCTCAGGGCCATCCATCACTCAGGTTTGACTAAATGATTTCCTGTAAGTGTGCAATAATGTGGTGCAATTACTGCTAGTACATTTTAATGAAAATGCAGGCTCTTAATAATGTTAAACATCTGTCATTCATTCCAGTTATGGGAAAGTAAAGATTTCTGGGAAAGATCTGCACAGCATGCATATCCCCACCGAATGTCAGCTGAGATCTGAGCTGCTTACTCTAGAGATCAGAGACCAAGTGTGTCCCAACATGCTGAAAGAGAAGAGGTCAGAAACAGCACGTGCCCCAAGTCTGTGCTTGTGACAAACATGGGCAGCACCAACAGTGAACACGCAAAAGCAGGTTACTGGGCTTTGTCTGCTCCCTTAGCAGAACCTTCTATCACTGATTCACGTCATGTAAACAATCTCCTAAGCTGTGCTCCAGCAGCTCTACAAGAATCACATAATGCATGTACAATAGCTATTAGGCAGATATGCTTTTTTAACCTTGGTGAAAGGGCTTCTGAGATTATGGAACAAAAGGGCTTTACCTGTTATAATATCTTCAATAGCACCATCCTTCCCTTCGTACACATGCCTGTTATCCTTGACCTGCCGCCTCCTCAGCTCTGCAATTAGCTCCTGCTGCTGCCTCTTTGTTTTATGAGAAGGAGACTGAAAGCAAAGAAGAGAGGATTTGTAAGGATTTGTAAGGATCTTTGCTGCAGTTCCTCTGTCTGAAAGACCAGGTGACCCCACCTGCAGCAATGAACACCAGTAACTGCCACCTTTCTGCCCAGTTTTGCAAGCCCAGGGAAAAGACGTGAGCATGGCGAGCTCAGGAGCTGGGGGTGACAGCCAGAGTTACAAGCTAACTTGGCCTGGCTGCCAAGCTGTTTCTCTTTCTTAGGTTTGCAGTTCCATCCTAAACCTTCTCCTCACTTGGAACAAGACTCCAAGCCTTCTCCTCCAAGCAGCATTAAGTGAAGGAGGAGAACAAGCTTTCCATCCAACAGAAAATGCCTGGCTGGGATTAAGGGCACCTGTTAGGCACGAGAGTCGCATGAAGCAGCTTCAGCAAATACAAGGGCCATTGGAGCTGTGGAAATGCTCCAGTACATCTAAAGCATTCATTTAGGGAAAAAAATAAACCAAAGAAAAGGTCAGAAAATTCCTATCAAGTGGTAACACAGGGCAGACTCCTGCTGGGATGCTCAAACAGGGAAAGATCTGGAGATCCCTGCAAGCAACGGCGGGCCTTGCACAATGAATACAGAGGGGATTTTTAAAACAGTAAAATGCCAAAGCAGGAAAAAAGTGTGGCCAACAGCAACACGGGCTAGGTGACTTTTTGCCTATTTGGCTTTCTGAATTTTGCAAGCTTTGAAGTAGAATTAATACACACTTGGATTCTTTCAGTCAATTTCAGCTTTCCTCACAAAACGAGAAAACTTTCAGAGACCACATTTCTGGGTAGCTCTAAGTCTGGGCAACTCAAGCATTGCACAGAGCTGCAGGTTCTGAGCTGTGAAGACCTGTCTGCTCCATACCTTTTGGTCCTGTTGCTCCATCATCGCTTCCTGTTCCATAAGTTTTTCCATTAAGGCCTGTTCCTGCTTTTTTCTCAGTTCGTTCTCTTCTTCTGCTTGCTATTTATCACACACACACACACACACACACACACACAAACACACATAAAAAGACCCAAAAAGTTACATCTTCAAATCACTACAAGGAACCTGAATGTTACAAATGAACTACATTTTCTAAGGAGGCAAACTGAGGGTGCAGCAATTCAGCTAAGCAAAGTCTGAAATTAGTGGGCAGGGAGAGACTCCCAGGTCACACAAAGCCCCTGGCCCTGATCCCAAAGGGTCAGGGTTGAAGGTGAGAACTTTAATCTCACAGACATTGTTTCTGAGGACTCTTCTGGCATTTCAGACAGCAGTGCTGCCTTTCAGCCCTGAAAATAATCCCAAACCAACTATCTGTGCGGCCTTGGGCTGGTGCCGCTGCGCTCGCATTGCATCGAAGCTAGGGGGAGCTACAAGCTGTGCTGTTGGCAACCTTGAGACAACAGATGGCAAATCATGCTGAGAAGGACAGAAGAGAAGGGGACGATTACCTTATAGGCCTTCACAAATCGGACAAACACTGGGAAGAAAACTGAGGGAGGTGTTGTCTTCGGATTCTCCCCAAAATACTTCACAGCATCATCAAAGGCATCCTACAAAAAGCACATACTTCAAGATATGCTCACCAGCATATCAGAACTCGGTGTAAGGGGCTGACATTTCCTCTGAGTGGGAATTCCTGGCTGGCATGAGCACACCTACACTCAGCATGGGGACAGGAGCAAACACAGAACTGCACCTCCTCCTCCCTGCAGTGTATATAAAAGCAAGCACTTGCTGTGACATGTTGCTACTCATTCATGGCTAAAGCCTGTCTCAGAAGTGAGCAGGAGAGCTTGAACCAGAGTTCGTCAAGAACGTGTGCAGGGCTGTCACCAAGCTCATGGAAGTAAGACACATCTGCAGCTAGAAGAACTGCTAGGAAAAACAGCAGCACAAGCAAATAACCTAAGGGTGGCCTCACCACAAAGGAGAAAAAACGAATGGTAAGAATGCATGGGGGCAGCATCATGGGAAAAACTTTTATACACCATGACAGACTAATAATTCCTCATTTCACAAGTAATGCACATTTTATACATTCATGTCAGAACAAAGGAGAGCCATGGAGACTCTGTGCCTCTTCACTCAAACCCCACCGCAGAGTAACCCAGTGTCAGCAGAAAACACCCTGAGTATGCACAGAGTGCTCTGCTTCTCCAAGTCATTCACACCCCAAGAATTAAGAAATACCTGGGCAATTTTGGCATCATCCTGCAGTTTCTTCAGCTTTCCTTCATTGTTCTGAATGAACTCCTTCAGCATCGTGTTGTGGTCATGCATGGTGTACTCACGCTTTGTCAGATCCAGGCCTCTCTGGAGCTCCTTCACATCCAAGAGGACGTTTTCTAGAGACACTAGGAAATAAAACAAAACTGCTGAATCGCTCCTGCTGTGCAATCACCCAACCCACAGCATGACCAGCTCCCAGCTGCAAAGTGCCCCCAACCACAGCAGTGGCTGCCACTGCCCCTCACCAAGCAGGGGAGGTCACTGCTGTGATGCTAACAGCACCAATCCCTGCTGTGCATGCTAGGCCAGGCAACCTGCTGGCACTAAGGGCCCTCCCTAAATTGGCTCTGCTACCACATTGGTAGATAACACTGAAACCACCTGGTTTTGTTCTTAGAATGGTCCAAGTGGGAAAGCACTGAGAGCCCAGCAGGTGCACTAAGGGCACAGCTGTGGTTACAGTACCTGCAGCAGCCTTCTCCACGTAATGAAGTTCATTGTAAAAGAGGGAGACGTGCTGGTACTTCTCCTTGACGACATTAGAAATATAGTGCAACAGGGTTTGTTTTCGGTCTGTTGACTTTGTTTCTAAGAGCTGAGGAGAAAAAAGCAACAAGATTGCTGGGTTAAGGTGCAGCAGACACCAAACAAAGCGACTGAAAGGGTGTTTGTTTTCCCAAGTGTTTCTCCATCTGACAGAGATGGCTGTAAAGGCCCACATAAGTGGGTGGATTTCCACAGCGGTCTGAGGATTTGTGGCCTCCTTGTGAGGGGCCACCAAAATGCTGGTAAGGGTCATCTCAGAGAGAGTGCAGGGAAGAGCCTCCCCTGACCGCTACGCTCTGCTGCCTCTGCCTTTATTGGCTGGGGACTGATGAGCCCTGAGCAGCCATTCTCCATTTAAAAGGGATGCATTTCAGCTCATGTCCCCTCATTGCCTCTGGTTTACTCACCAGGTCTAGACTCTGTAGCTTAAATCCATACACTGCTCCTCGCTTACTGCTGTTCATGTAGTTACCGAGAGCCAGGATTATCTGCCAGAGCAAAACAGAGCAGAGAGGGAATTTTCAGGGCAAATGCACAATGAAACCTCACTTTGCCCCTCACTGCAAGAAAGATATTGAGACCCTGGAACGTGATCAAAGGAGGGCAACAAAGCTGGTGAGGGGTCTGGAACACAGGCCATATGAGGAGAGGCTGAAGGAGCTGGGAATGTTCAGCCTGGAGAAGAGGAGGCTCAGGGGAGACCTCATTGCTCTCTGTAACTTCCTGAAGGGAGGTTGCAGTGAGCTGGGAGTCGGCCTCTTCTCTCGTGTCATCAGTGATAGGAGCAGAGGGAATGGCTTCAAGCTATGGCAGGGGAGATTCAGGCTGGACATTAGGAAGTATTACTTTTCAGAAAGGGTGGTCAGGCACTGGAATGGACTGCCCAGGGAGGTGGTGGAGTCACCGAGCCTGGGGGTGTTCAAGGAAAGGCTGGATGTTGTGTTGAGGGACATGGTTTAGTGGGAGCTATTGGGAATAGGTGAACGGTTGGACTGGGTGAGCTTTTAGGTCTTTTCCAACCTTGGTGATTCTATGATTCTATGAAACCTCTGAGAGTCTGTACGCCAGCATCCACGTGCACTTTCAGTACACATAAGGGGATGCACTGGTGAGTGGTTGAGCACAGCCAAAGTCAGACATACCTCCAGTATTTTCTTAAGCTTCTGAGACGACTTTATGGAGACAGATGCAGCTATAATGGCATGAAGTTGCTGCAAGTAAACACAGGGAGAATTTTGGTTAATGCACAACCTGAAAGTAAAATTAAATTCAAAACACTTCCACTCTAAGGAAAAAAAAAAAAAACAGCAACGTTTTCAATCAATTCAGTGCATCCCAGCATAAATGCTACCCTGCCCTGGCATGTCAGGATTTCAAAAAATTAATTTGCACTGCAGATTTCTAACACTCAGATGTGGTTGAGGAAAACTATTTATATTTCAGTCCTTATGACTGTGAAAGATGCATGGGACATACTTCAAAGAGCCCTCAGACCAGCACTGAAAGTAATTTTCCATGATGGCACAGACAAGTAGATTTTCATTGAAACTGGTTTTAAACTTCTACGGGGTAAAGAAATAAGATGATGTGGAGCAGTGCAGGGTACAAGCTGCCACAGAAACAGCTGGGATCTCCGAGTCACTGTTAGATGAGAATACACCTAGAAAAGCACTTCCTCATTCATGCAGTTGTTTCTCATTCTGCCTCTGTGAGAACTCAGAATGACTCCGTGACACTCAAACCATCACTGTGTAAGGAAAATTAAGATCTCTACAACCTGCATTGGCAGCCCCACGTCAGCACCTGGCTGCACTGTGCCCTGCAAGCCTGACTTGCACCACAGAGAGCAGCTCCCACATTTCCCACCCATGGGGAAACAGTGTCCCACACCCAGACAGCCCCAGGTCATTTCCCCACAACTGGCACATCTCCAGGGCTGTCTCCCACTCACCGGGGTCAGCATCTGGATGCTTTCAGCAAAGTTGCCTATGAATGCCATGATGGTCATCTTCTGCATCAGCCTCTCAATCTTGCTGAACTGCATCATGAACCGGTCTTCATCAGACAGGTTCTCAATGGGTTTCCTCTCCCGCTCGTAGAGCCGCAGCACCTTCACCTCGTTCTCGGTGGGCAGGAACCTCATGAGGCACTCAACAAAATCCACTGGCAGCGTTTTCAGGTCAAACCTACGCAACAGGACGAGAGGTGATGGCTTCATGTTGTGCCAGGGGAGGCTCAGTTTGGATAAGAGGAACGATTCCCCCTCCAAAGAGCAGTCAGGCACTGGCACAGGCTGCTCAGGGAGTGGGGGGCCACCATCCCTGGGGGTGTCCCACAGCTGTGAGCACAATCCTGCCCATGAAGCTGTCTGCACATAAAGATGTTAACCTGCTTACTGCGCAGAGACAGCACAGACATAAGTGCTGGTGTGAATGCTGCTTGGCACCTTGATTCTGTTTCCAAAGAAGGAGCTGGCACAGCTGGAGGGCTGGAGCTGGAAGGTTGGGTCCATACCCTGCAGGATGGGGCATGGTAGGATCCTATGCTGCAGTTATGCTTGGACACACCTGTATCACATTTGGGTCTGGCACTGCGTGGGGCGATTACATAAACCTCACTGCATGCAAAATGCTTCCAGTGCACTTGGACTCAACTTGTGCTTTGTGGAGCAAGCTGCAATGGTTGATACTCTGCCTCTGGAGTGTTCATTAGAACAAAAAATACCATGTACATCAAATGAGAAATTCAGTATGCAATGACATACTGTGGATGAACATGAATTAGCTTATTTAATAAAATATGTGTTAATTTGTTAAGCCCATATAGTGATAGAGCAACACAAAACTGCAAGTTAACATACTGTAGTACAAGGGAATCCGATTTGTGGGAATTCAGATTGGTTCCATCCTTACTGATGGATTTTTTCCAGATGCAAAAACATTTACATCAACTGCCAATTCAAAGCCATTCCACTTACCAAAAACCACAGTAAATCTTGAATATGATTTCTTTGCTGACAAGTGTTTTACTTACACGTGAATAGCTTTGCATATTTCATCCGCTGTCTTTCCAGCTTTCCTTAAAGTGATGGCAAGATTCTTGGCCCTGTTTGCATCCAATAATGTGACTTTGTTCGACCCTTTCTGAGTAATTTTTTGCTTGCTTGATGTAAGATCAATGGCCGGACCTTGGGCTTTTGTTTTGAATATTTCTTCAAATTCATCCACATTTAAATCCTAAAAAGGAAAGAAAGTGATTTATCCTTCCCACGGCAAGTATTATATGCCACACTGCCCAGCATCATACCAGAACTGCAGTAAGACCCTGTGGCTGCTGTGGCTGCAGCAGAGAACTTCAGCCAGGGGTTGCACAGTGTAGTAAACATGAGCTCCTGAGTCAGTAATCAGGAAATTTGGCCTCCAGCCCCAACAGCCCTATGCGTGTTCAGAAGTTCAGGCAAATATTCATGTTAGCACTCAGACTTCATCCAGCCACGTGCATCCACCTCATAGCACAGGGACCACACAGCACCTGAGTGCTCAGCCCTGCTCTGGGCTGCTGTAGGCCTCTTTCCCTGGTACGATGCCACACACCAGCCCTACCCCTAGCAGCTGGCCACAGTACATCTTTGCAAGGGCCAATACTGAGCTGTGGACAGACACGGGGAGCGGAAGGCAGCCAGCACTGCTCGTACCTCCAGGATCCTCTCGTCGTCTATTTCGTTGAAGACCGTCCCGTTGATCTGGTTGGGTTTGAGGGCCACCCAGTTGAACACTGGCATGCGGAACTTGGTCTTGATTGGCTTCTTGATTTTCACAGCTAAAGACACCAGAGGAAAGGAAATGATCAACTCCCCAGCAGCTGAAAAACACCCCCTGTGCCCAGACCGTGATCTCTATAGAGCTGGCATTCCAGCGCTGGGGGAAGAACTGGCCATAGCTAAATGATCACCCTGAGGAGCCTGAAAAGATCCTGCTGCCTTGACAGGCAGGCAGTGCAGAGAGGCTTTTATCCAACCCTCTGGCTGCTTCAGGGCCAGCGTCTGCAGAATGGGACTGAATGCCAGAGGCTGTGAAAACTACACAAAAGGAAATGTGTTATTACTTTTATTGCCCCGTGTTGTCTGGGCTGCTTTAAAAGCCCATGTTATTTTTAAACACTAAAGAAAACTGATGGAGCAGCCAAATTTAACCCTGTCCTGCTGGCTGCAGAGCCCACCTCGGCACAAGCTGGTGCATGGCCACGCACAGTGTAGGGCTGCTTGAGCACGTGCAGCCCAAACCCAGCTGCTAACAGCAGCACAGCAAGCAGCACCATCCACATCAATGAAGGCATGGTGGCCTCAGCCCTCAGCAACAGCTAAAGCTGCCAACTGAGGACACACCTCCACCACTGAGGTGGAGGATGTGTCACTGGCAGTAGATGCATCACAAAATTCAACCCAGAACAGGTGACAAGAAGGAAGAAAGCTCCTTTCCCAAGGTTCCACTGCTGCAATGGGGCAGTGCTCTTTCAGAGGGGTCAGGGCTACTTTTTAAAGCCAAAACAGGGGGTTGCAGCACACATGAGCTTTCACACACTTTAAGTAATGGCTTTCATCTTTTCAGGTCATGCAGAATTCGTGTCTCAGTAACCCACATAGAGAAGCTAAAGAAACTACTCTCATTCATCAGTGAAAGGAGTACAAAAAAGTAACATAGGAGCAAAGAAAACAACTTCATTCCTATTCCTAACAGATCTGGAGGGCACATGAACATTTCTATTAATTCAATGCTCAGTTCTTTGTATGCTGATGAAAACACGTAGCTGCTAGTTGCTGCAAATTCAGGATCTTCATTGCAGTGATTAATGAATGTGGCACTCCAAAAATTTTAGTAAAGAAACCATTTCTTCCCAAACTGCAAAGAAGCAACAGAAGCCCCTCATCTCCAGTGCTGGAGAAAAGAGCCCCTTCCCTGTGAGCAGGGCCAGGCAGGCTGAGCAGCATCATGCCCATGTCCCGATCCTCCCACCCAGCTCTGGGCTCCCTGCACCCCACAGCAGGTTCACATCTCCCCAAGGTGGGGACAGTTTGTGTTTGGCTCAGCTCAATTCAGTGTTTGCTCCAAGGAAATCCTGACTGCTGCCTACCCTGCATCCATAGCAGGGGCATCTATTCGATGCTACATTGAGATGCTGGATTATTTTCTCCTTGATTACAGAAGACACTTTCCCAGCTCGCAAAGCACTTGAGCAAATAACTATTTTACTTTCCCCTACTGATGCTGCACGTTTTTGCCATGACAGATCAGCAGTTTCAGGGCACAGCCTCTTGTGCACCAGAACCAGGTGAATGCTGAAAACACCACTCTTGCTTTGTCCCACCACTTCCAAAGCAACAGTCAAGTTGTGTGTCCGTGTACATTCCAAGTCATGTTCCTTTTTGCAAGGATGCTGCAAAGAATAAATTCCCAGCTAGAGAACTTGCTCAAAACAAATGTCTGTGAGTGACAGGGAACGTACACAGTATTCAGCCTCAAAGTCTGAATACTCTGAGAAATATATTTGTCCAACTGGAAGACATGAACACCGTCAACTTCTGCTCATCTAAACCCAATGGCTTTACACTTTGTACAATGAATGCGTTTAATCCTAAGTAATTCCCAAAATAAAAGACTTTTTTTCCAAGCTAAAACTCCCATGAAAAACACATCTTCATCTCATGCATACATTAGAATAGATTAGTAACTGCTCCCAGGTTATTTCAGGACAGCTCCCTCGCTCAGCTGAACAAAATGCCTTTGAAATCTCTTCCTTCAAAATCTTCTCTCTTACCAAGACACGCTGTCAGCTGGTAAGGTGATGTCCTCAAGAATTGCACTGCTCAGGGCAGCGCAGCGGGGACACGGTTGTGGCTGGAGGGCAGCCCAAAAGAAGCCACATCTTAATTACGTGCTGAAGTGCTTTGCTGGATCAGGGCCTGGGAAGGCCAAATCCTGCTGGCTGGCAGCAAACCCAAAGCTAACGCGTGCCTTGTGTCCAGCAACCCCTCTGCACCCACCTCGGCCCTCCCACCACCTCCTGGACACAAACACACAGTCACAGGCACACACAGGGCACAGCAAAGCAGGACAGAGGGAAGGGGAGAAGGTAGTTAAATACTTAGCAGAAAGCAACCTACAGAAGAGCTTGATCGGCCCGTCTTACCAGGAAGCAGAAAGAATGGAGAAAAATATGTTAGCAGTGGTCAGAACAGCAGGATTTATCGCTGTACCCACTTCCCCCCAGCCCAGAAGGGTCCTGCCCTGAGAAACATTACTTGCCATGTAACTGGTTTATCAAGAATAGGCGCTTTCATTTTCCTTTTCAGTTCTAATCCACTACAAAATGCCCACCCTGCCTGCCTGTGGATATGTCCCACCTGTACCACAGCCACATCAAACACCCCCTGCCATCAGCCTCTGCATACATAACTGGGGAACCTCCTGGATACTCAGCTGGGTTTTAAACATTCTGCAATCTGACATACTGCTCCAGCATCTCAGTCCAAGTGCAAAGCTGGCAGCAGAAACCAGAGGGGCACTGTAAACTGCTCTGATGAATCCTCTCCCCATGGCACATGGTAAAGGACACAACAAAAATCAAGCCAGCAGCTTCGGAATGAAAAGGCAGCAAGGCAGAACAGCTCTGACCACAGATACATTGATGCCATCCCCTCCATGGATCCCTCTCAGCCCATCAGCACAGGAAACTGCTGGGCAGAAGGGTACACCTGCCTTTCTGTTGCTGCCCCAGCCATGGTGCCAATGAGCTCTGCATGCTGCAGAACCACTGGGCTGCTCTGCAAAGCCCATTGAGGAGAGTAAAGGCTCCTAAGTCTCTCTTTCTGGAATCATAACGTGCTTTTGAGATTTCCTGGAGGGGAAGGAGTGTGATACCAATTAACAGCCATTTGCTGCATGGGCTGCTTGGCATAGGACAAAGTGTACATAAAAACACGATTAAAGACTCTCAGGAAATTTTCCTTCCTTCCAAAACATTACAAAAAGTTTGCTATTCTTCTGCACAGATTTTTCTTCATCGTGCACTGGGAAGAAATCAAAACCACGAAGTTCTGCACTTTTGCTCACTTAAAGCCAAAAATGATCACGTTAGAAAAATATTTCTGGCAGCAGCTTCAGTTTCACTGAAGAAGCTCTCTCCTACAGATCAAACCAAATCTGTTTAATTGATAAATCATCTTTCCTTTCGCAAACCTTTCTAAGTATAACAGCAGATAGACATGACGAGTATTACCCAGGGGACTAAGAGAAAAGAAGCCCCACCTCTGCATCCTGCCCCCCCAGCCAACACTCCACGTGCCTGGCAGACACACGGGAGCCTTACCTGCAAGGCCTGAGTTGAAAACCACGGTGGGAGAGGCGGTGCCAGGCAGGGGGGGTGCTGATGGTGGGGGTGGTGGGGGCAGAGGGGCAGCAGGAGTCGTGTCCAAGGCAGGACCCGGCAGCGGCGGTGCTGGGGGCGGCGGTGGAGGTGGTGGTGGAGGTGGAGGTGGCACTGGCACCGTCACGGGGCCATTTTGCACTGTGGAAAGGAGAGGACAAACTGAAGTGAACAGGAACCAACGTGGCACAAGCAGACGCAGAACAACTCCCAGTGGGGCCCTCTACCCTCCCTGTCCTGACTGCACCTCTCTACCAGCCCAAGTATTTGTTGGACCCTTCACTGAATTATCTCAGCGTACAAACACGGGAGGAAACCACCCTCACAAGGGGAGTTAGTATTTTCCAATGCCTAATTAAGAGCTCAGAAATGGATCAGACAAACACGGTCTGCAACCTCGTAACAACAACTGATGGTGTTTTTTCAGCGCAAGGCTACCGTGACTGACCCCAGAATAACAAAACCACCTCCAGATCACAGCCAACTTGTGGCTGGGGGACACGACGCTCCTTACCTGCCTCAGATGCTGCTGCTAAGGCTGGTAATGGTGGTGGAGGTGGTGGCAGTGGTACAGAAGTTGTGGCTCCAGCAGTGGATGTGACACACGTGCCAGCTGCAGCCTCTGCCCCCGCCGGCACCATCCCAGAGGCCAGAGCAACAGGAAGGATGGAGATGTCACCATCGCCTTTCTTTTGGATCTTAATGGTCCCCTGCTTCTCCAGTTCATGAATCTTTTTCTCCAGTGTTGACTGTCGCTGGATGGCTTCTTCTTTTTCCTTCACCATTTTCCTCAAGGTGTGAACCTGGCTATTTGCATCCTTGTAGATTTCCTGCAAAGGCCACAAAAATGAGCGATTTGCATTTGTATTCACAAAACAGAATACCAGCACCAGAAACAGAAGGCAGCCTGACACCAGACCGTGCACTGTGCCAGGCATTATCTAACAAGGCATTTTCATGCAAACCATACATCTTCAAGGGTAAGGAAGAACTTGTTTTATGTTTTTCCCACGCCAGCATTAAGGCTGTGTGCAGCACTGAGCCCTGTGAGAAAACCCACCAGATACCAACACCTGGGGACACAGAAATTCTGATTGCTATTTGTTTTATTTTTATAATGCCTCCATTTCTTATGTTAATCTTAAATACACAGAATTAGTATGCTACCTCGATTTTTCCTCTAACACAGAGTATCAAGCCTTGCTGGTTGCTCTGCCTATGAGCAGATGTTGACCCATAAAGGGAAGTAGGAACAGAGCTCCTGATCCGAAGCAGAGACTGAATCTGCAAGTAGCCAAGGCAGACATTCAGAAGAAAGCCTAGATACCAGTCATGCTGTGGGTCAACATTTAGGCTGAGGTTAGTTAATATTATGTTATTAAAATAGCATGCTAAGAAATAATGTCTGGATTGTACACCGAAAGCAGGTTGTGCTAGATACTTTGCAAACTAAGTCTGGAAGATTCCAGTTCCACCCTGAACTCCTCTCCAAAGCCAACCACACGTGCAAAACTCAACCAGGAACACTACAGACCTGAGCAGTACGATGTACTCGTCTGGATCGCTGATTTGCTGGCATATTGAGCAAGTTAAATGCCCATCTTTGAGAGTACAGACAAGATGTTCTACTTGGAATCTGTGCTATGTTCAAAATCAGAAAGCTAGCAGAAATTGCTCAGCCCATTAAAACAGCCATTGCCTCCCAGACACAAAATGCACACCAGATCCCTCCCCTGAAACGTGGCATCCAGCCAGAGTTTTCCCATCACGCTTACCCGAATCACATCCAGTTCTTTGTTTCTCTGCATAAGCTGTTTTTCCAGTTCCACAATCTTTGCCATGGCTTCATTTTCCGTATCTTGGAGTTTTTCAGATAACTATCATAGAATAGAGAAACAGATTATATAAGCAACGACATCTTTCTCAAACAAAACGTCATCAACACTTGTTGGAGCAGTGGTACGTGGTAAACTATTGATGTCCACCAAATCCTGAAGTTTTTCTTGTGAAAGAGAAAGGGCTCCTGTAGGTGTGGAGGAAGGTGGCACTAAGTGCCCAGCTGCAGGCTCCTGTAATGATGAGCATTAGCCTTCAGTTATGACTAGCAGGCAATCTGGCTGGACTGCACTCGTGACCCTGTCCAGTTAAGAGAGTCTACCCTATAATAAAGAACTTAAAATGCAATTATTTGGAAAAAACACTGAAGTTTGATCCAAAACACACAATATTACAATGGCACTGTTGCAAAGTCAATAGGTGCTGAAGTGGTAACACCTATAAATACGACTTCTCCCAACAGAGCTAATTTAATAAGCAATGAATGAAAGAGAATTTGCATGTTGCTATTTTTTTTCCCTGTGGTCTTTTAATTTATTAGTATCTTTTGCAGGCCCCAGAAATCCCTGGGGTTTGAAAGCCATGATGCTCCTGTGCTGCACAGCCCAGACCAAACCGTCCCTTGATATACAAACTGTATGGTGAGCCCCACATTAATAAGGCCATTCCAGTACTTTACAGCTACCTGGGGACTGAGTGAAATAGGAAAGTAATTAAAAGGCAAAAAAAAAAGACATTTTCTCATCAGGTCAATAAATACCTTACGAACAAATCTTTGAAGCAAGTGGTGCAACCATTAACACAAAGATGCCCCACATGAGGTTCAAAATACAGCAGGGAAACACCCAGGAAGTTTACCTGCATGAGACTTCCTTCATTTGCCAAATATCTGAACATCACCCATAAAGAAAGCACAGTAGTCCACAAGCTTTCCTGAACACTCCCCACCCCAGAGATTCTATCTAGCTACACCTGCACATCCACCTCCCAAAAGAGAAGGGCGATACTGCAGCACACAGGGAGAGCAGGCTGTGCATCACTCCACAGGGAAAGGCAACTCCAGTTTTGTACTAACGTGGGAAATGTTTTCTTCCAGTTCTTCAACTCTTTCCAGGGCTGCATTCTTGGTTTCAGCATCCTCCAGTAATGCTCCCACGTCAAAAACGTTATCCAGATACGCTTGAATTTGCACCTGCAGTTTGTCACTTTCTGTGTGTTTCAGTTTCTGTATAGCCAAAAACAAAAAGGTGTCACTCAGCACCAGCAGCAGCCTGAAGCACCAGAACTGCCCACAGTGCAAAGGGGATGGAGAGCAGTGGGAGTTTGGCCACCTCCATCATTCAGGAACACACTCCACATTTCAGCATTAGCTGAGATCATACAAGGAAAGCAGTCATTTCCAAAGACCACACGCAGGAACCTGCTCATACTCACGTCCAAATACTCATCCAGGCCCAGCTTTGTAAATTCGTACTGCAGGTGGACCCGGAAGTTCATGTCCTCCACTGAGTGCACAACGATGTTGATGAACTGCATGCAAGCCACCTGCAAGAGGAGCCACCACACATCAGCATGTCACGGCCCTGAGTCATAGAATCACAGGATGGCTTGGGCTGGAAGGGACCTCAAGGACCATCAAGATCCAACCCCCTGCCCAAGCACTAGGGTCCTGCCCAGGGCCCCATCCAACCTGGCCTTAAACACCACCAAGGACGGAGCACCCAGCACCTCTCTGGGCAGCTGTTCCAGCACCTCATCACTCTCTCAGTAAAGAACATCTCCCTGATATCCAACCTAGATCTTCCTTTTTTAGCTTAAAACCATTTCCCCTTGTCCTATCGCTATCTACCTGTTGATAACTCTCATGTTTATAAACTGCCTTTAAATATTGAAAGGCTGCAATGAAGTCTCCCCACAGCCTTCTCTTTTCCAGGCCAAGTAAGTCCAGCTCCTTCAGTCTGTCTTCATAGGAAAGGAGCTCCAGCCATTTAATCATCTTCATGGCTTCCTCTAGACCTCTCCAAAAGCTCCCCATGCACTGGAGCCCAAAGGGATGCCAGGTTCCCTGGGCCAACCAGCACTGAGGGACTGCATTTTGCTATGGCTACTGCCAAGGAAAACTGCCATTTGCTATTCTGCAGCCTTCTACCCCAGCAGTGTTGGATTCAGGGTTGCAAAGACTTCATAAAAGGTGCTTTGTTATTTGTAGAAAACATACTGTGGTTTGCATCCCAGCACAGTGCAGGCAAGTCAAGGCCCTCAAGTAAAGGGAGCCAGAGCCCCTCGGACAGCAGGGTGAGGTACCTGCAGAAGGGCAGGAATTGTGCCTGAAGCCCCACACAGGTTTGCCCCACTGAGGAATGTAAGGCACAGCCAAATCCCTTTCTGCACATGCCCAGCACTCCTTCAGCTCTCCAGTGACCACCTCCAATCTGCAAGAAGAAGAAGTCTGCCTCATTCTCGGTGGGTCTGAGCAGGGCAGAACCCAACCACTGTAGATGCAGAGACAGAAGTAATGCCAACTTCCCAACAGTTATTGAGATAATTCTTCCCAGAGAATAAACTCATGGGGAGCTGTTTGCTGCCCAGCAGCCTTTGACGGCAGGTTTGGCTGGGATGCCCACAGTGCTTGGGTTCATCAGGGACCATATGGACACAAACTGTGCTACTCACGCCATTAACTTCTGAGACTGTGCAGAAGACTCTTTCTAGCTCCCCTGGGGAGCTCTGGTTCCTCCTGGTGCTGGAGCTGGCCTTGGCCAGCTGAACGCTGCTGTCCTGTCAAATCACCCATTGCCAAGTTCCTGTATTTCAAAAGTGCTCTTGTTATACTTGCTTTGGCTCTTGCAGCACTGGGGCCAAAGTCTCATTTCCTTTCTCAGATCCTTACATATACAACTAAGGAATTTATCAAGTCAAAAAAAAATTAATCTAAGAAAGTTGCTTTTAAAATGAAGTATGTCAATGTCAACAACAGGAATCTTCCCCAAAATACTTCTGCCTTTTTATTTCTCTTTCCTCCCATCAGATCAGTGCAATTAACTGGAACCCTTTTTAGCTCCAACTTCACAGACAGCTTTCGTCTTCTCCATCTAGGGCAGCCTGAAAGCCAGCTCCTGCAGGAATAGCTCTGTTTGTGTTCAGCCCTTGCAACTACTTGAATTACTCGAGCTTTCACATTACATCCTGGAGATTTGGCTCCAGGACCTGTTTGATTCCATCCTGCAGAAAGGAAGGATTGCTGCCTTAGTACACCCTTGGCAAGCGGTGCAGCCCCGCGGTGCAGCAAGGCAGAGGGGCGGATAGGAGCCCCAGCATGGCTCCTCACAGCCCCACAGCCCTGCTCACCCCCCAGGAGCACTCCTTGGGTGCTGCCCACAGCAGCATGTGGAGTGCATCAGGGCCAGATGGTGACAGGAACGAGCAGCCCTGCCAAATCATTTGTCATGAGCTCCCTCTTCGAGCTTTAGCCTTGCCAGACATCCAAGCCCTCGGCTGGTATAAGCGACACAAAGATGCAGGCTTCATAAATATGTGGGCAAGTTTCAAAAAGAAAAAAAAAAAAAAAAAGTATTTATCCTTTTTCAAACAATTCACCACTACCTTCAACCTACAGCCTGAGAGGACCAAGGAGTTTCCCTGAAGATGAAACAGAACGCCGAGATGGATGCTGGATATTCACAGCTCACTGGGCTCATGCTCACACTCCCTACTCCATCATTGTCACCACACCACTTCTCATCTTAACTAAAGGTGAGGAATATTCTTAATAACAGTGGCCAAGGTAGCAAGCTGCAGGCTGCTGCCACTGTCTTGCTTCTGGCCTGCACTAAGCTGTACTGCTCTCCTGCTCCCAAATATCTGCCCTGTCAGCACGGGAGAAACAACTGAGTCGGGCACTGGGGACAGACAAATCCTTCTGCTAAACTGCAGGCTAACTAAAAGTACATCTGAGAATACTTAACAACACTGTGACTAGCAACATATCCTTACTGGGACTGCAATAAAGAGGAACAAAACAATGTGACATATCACAGAGTTACTGGGAGCGGCTTGCTAACTTTAGTACAATTGCAGAGACCTCTGTAACACAGCTTTTTTTTGGACTATGAGTAAAAAAGGTCATCCTATCTCGCTGTTTTTATTTTGCCATACTCCCACGGTGCAAGCCTGGCCTTGCCCACTGGGGCTGCAAGTCACTGGCACCCACATTTTCATGGCCCATAGGAGGCACCAGAGCAGATGATTCTACACCTAATTGCTGGCAGAAAGATGTCTGTAACAAAAAGCCTGCACCTGAACAGCATGAAGTGTCATGCACGCTTAATAGAGACAACAGAACAGTCAGTGTCACCAGGTGGGAAACCCTTCTGCTCTTTCCTCACTTCCAGATGGGATCATGTCATAATAATGAGCAGTGCACTGACCGTACCTGAGCTGCATCTGTTCTGTAATTAAAAATGGAAGTTCTAATCAGCATGACCACTCCCTTGCCACAGACTTAAAAGAAACGAGCACGAAAGTATTTCTGATATCAAATTTGTAACCAGCTAGCTTGTCCTCACTGTCCCAACCCTCTGCCTTTCACATGTTTGCAACGTGCAAGTTGGCACTGTCATCTGTGGGTGCCAGTAAGGCCTTCCTCTCTTGCTGTTTTCTGCTGTGCTCCAGGGAAGTGGATTTGGTGAATAATCATGCACATGCACAATGAGGAACCAAAGTGGTGAAAACTACTGCTATATTTACCTCCAGATAAGGACAGACAGCTGCAATGAGTCTCTCCCACACTTCCCTGTCTGTGATTTTGAGGATGTTGGCACACGTACAGAATATGCTTCTTGATACTGCAGATGCTGCTATTCTACCACATAGAAACAGTACACGCAGCCAAAAGCTTCTTTCCCATTAACCTCTCTATGGCACTTGACATTTCTTGGAGGTAATTAAACTGAACCTAAGCATGAGAGTTATACTATGCAGTTTGGTAAGTGAAAAAATGGTACTGCAATAATTTCAGGCCAAGGGTCAGAACCACGTACATCTGAATGCTGCACGTGACAGCAGGAGCACACAGAGCCAGCACCAAAGCCAAAGTCCACAGATAAGGAGTGCTCACCATGAAGTCTATGTTGTTGTCTTCGTTTCGGAAGTGCTCCATCAGCTTCTCAAAGCGCTGTTTCTCTCCACACACCTACAAAAGAATCCCCAGCTGTTTGTTAAACTAAGCTTGCAAGAGAGAACATTAAAAACATTTAAGAGCAGCCCCTGTGCTTGCTCAGTACCTCTCTGGGCAGGTTTTCTGTGTTAAAAATATTCTTTGTGACGAATCCAGCTGAGGTATCACAGGACAACACCTGTGCTACAATTACATAGAAAGGTCCCTGCCTGCCTTTCCCCTAAAAATGTAATGACACCACTGCTGGCACAAACGTACACAGCAGCTCCAGCAGGCTATGCCACAGGAAGCCTCGGCCTCCTTATGGTTCAGGACTGGTTCTCCATTGTAATGTAATGTAATTAGGAAGAAGACCAGATTACAGAGAGGAAAAAAGGAAAGTTATCACAGGCTAAATGAGGAGCAAAGTACATCAGTGTAATGATCAGCTGGTCAGAATTACAGAGCCGTAACACAGGCCCGGTGGTAGGAAACACGTCCAACTTGAGGGAGAAATCAGATCTAAGATAAAGCAGGTCTCTGAATATTGCTTAAATCTTATTACTTCCCCTCTCTGGTTTGGCTCTAGTTTTCTCAGCAGATGAATGACTTGCAGTCATTCACAACAATATCCCAAAGCACCAAATAAGCTGAAAAGCCAAAGGGAGGGTGAGAGGGCACTGCTGCCCTCCTTTTGTGTGAAGAGCAAACTCCTGGGAACTTCCTTTCCTACCCAGATATCAGCCAAACATCTGGGGAGTGCTGGGTGTTCCCACCAGGCAAACACAAACCCCATCACCATGATTATGGCACGAGGAAGCCGGCCACTTCCAACAGTGGTAGTAGCTCCAGCCAGCTATTGCCACAGCTCCTCGCTTCCCAGCTGAGAACACCAGCTGCTGCTTCCCTTGGGAGCAGCTCATCGTGCAGTATTCCTGTGAAATGACCCAGTGAAAGGTGAGGAAGGACTGGTGGCAGCCATAGGTACTTCTTTAGAAGCTGAACTCTCTGGAGCAAGGATTTCCACAGCACCTCCTACAGCGCAACCAAATCCCCAGTGCAATGTTTCTATTCCCTCCCCAAAAGCAAACCCTACAAAATATGCATTATTATTACCATCTCCCCATTAGATCTCTCTTTTCAACTCCATCTGCCTTGCAGTGTGCATCTCCACAGAGACAAAGGCCCTGAGCTCAGGGGGAGTCCTTGCACAGACTTCATGGGAAGCTGAACGGAGCTGATCATTACATCCGCAAAGCACCTCATGCAGTGGGCTGCTGGGTGATCTCCCTCTACGTGTTCTGCTGTCTGTTATGGCTGAATAAAATATATTTCCAGTGTAAATCACACATTTCCTATCACTCCTATGCAAAGTTTTCCTAACTGGGTTATTATTCAGCTATATGTGGTCAATACCTGACATCAGTGGGAATTCTGCCAGGGGATCTCCGTCAGAGGTTGGTGACAGCAGTTCCAATGAACCTTCATGAACCTGCACTTCAGTCCAATGAACTCAATAACACACCATCAACATTCATGGCCTCATCCCACAGCCTGCACCCATGGGCAGGCCCAGCAATCCACAGGCACCTGTATGCAGGGTGCTCAGGGAGCGCTCACTCACAAACATGGTATTTAGAAGTGCAGCGTGCTTCCAGCTAAACCCCAAAAACTCAGGAGACAGAATAAGCACACTTTACAAAGTGTGCACCTTGTGAAAAAAATGCCTTTGTTGGCCAAGTGCTGAGCTCAGGGCTGCAAGGAGGCTTCCACTAGGAAAAGCTGAAGAGAAAACCAGGAGCTGGCAGAGCCTGGGGAGCCCAGACGCTCTGCAAACATCAAAGGCAGCAGCTCCCAAAGCGCAGTTCAACTTTGGAGATGTATCCTAGGCCTGATCCAGCCCCTGCTCCAACTGAACCCAGAGAACCCTCTCCCTCAGTTCCCCCATAGGCTGCTCAGCTGCACTCACCCCTGCGTTAGTGCCCCAGCCATTTACTTCCTGATGCAGCACAGCTGAATGCTGCACTTCAATCCAACCAACTGCAAGGCCTTCCTATGCTCCCTGTACCCTCCCATCCCCACAAAGCAATCAGAGCTGATACAAGAGCAGAACAAAAAGGTTCATCTCAAGCTTGAGCTCAAAACAACCGCCTCTCTCTTGCACCCAACTCAGAAAAACTGGAACTGACATAAAAAAGGTCCTTTCTGTACAACGGAAAGAACCTAACAACGGCACACATGATCACTCAACAGTAAAAGCCAGAAGGGCTGATTTCTGGGAACTCTGTGAACAGTTTCACGTGGGTGAGAAGAGCTGACACAAACAAGTCTGAGCCATTCAGGGCTGAGGAATTCAATGCTGGAGCAAGCAGCAGCCCCGAGCCCAGCAGCCCGCTGCCACCCTGGGCTCCAGCAGCCCTGCCTGGGGGCAGCTGACAGCAACAGGAGGAGCAGCAGCAACCTGCAGCTTTCGGAGGCTGCTGGCAGCTATCTCACACCATCATCAGATGAGTCAGAGCTGGGAACCATGTGCGCTTCGGGAGACAGCGAGCTGACTTTCATGAAATGATACAATTTATCCTGGAAGATTAAAGGGAGTGAAACTGTAGATGAAGCCTCCAGCCTGAAGATTGGCCCAAATCCAAGATGAATGCTGAAATCAAATCCCACCGCATGAAACCATATGTTGCCGTTTCTATTTGAATACATTTCCAAGGTCTGTCATTTGCACTGAAAGTATGGCTGGGACTAAGAAAGACTGATCTTTCTTTTATTAGCATTATTCTGTGTAAGAAGAAAGATTAAACAGGCTACCACAGCTATAAAAAACCTCTGTCTCCACTTAGGTTGCAAAAAAATCCTTTTAGGTTGCATCAAGCCCACGTCATTCTGGAAGAACAATGTGGCTTTATGGGAAACCACCCACGAAGGGTCCTGTCCTGGGAAGGGCTCCGAGCACTAACGAGGTACGCCCCGCTCAGATCCATTACAGAGGTACAATGTGATCCTATGAGGAAGCAAATAGGATCAGTTATGAAAAATGCAGTGGCAATTATACCTACACCACCAGGCAATGCTTTCAGGTCGCAATGTTCACCCCAAGACCACCCAAGAGCAAAGTTCAATCCACCAGCCCTCGCAGTGCTCCCACTCACGTGGCCCCACTGCTAAAAAGCTCCAGAAAGGCAGCCAGGCTATTCTGAAAACAGCACTGCTTTCTGTGTGGTGTCAGAAAGTGAAAGCCCAGGCTGATGGGAGCACCTCATCCTCCTGTCCTGACTGCTACCTAACGGCACAAAGCACCACTGCTCTGCTGGAAAGCACAGCAGAGAATCTCAGAGCTGTGGGGGTTGGAAGGGACCTCTGGAGCTCCCCGAGCCCAAGCCCACAGCAGTTCCCTACAGCAGCTGCATACACTGTCCAGGTGGGTACAAGTATCTCCAGAGAAGGAGAATCCTCACCTCTCTGGGCAGCTGTGCCACCATAAGGTGAAGAAGTTTATCCTCATGTTTGTATGGAACTTTCCCTGTTGTAGTTAGCACACTGCTGGCTCACAGTCAGCCTGCTGGCCACCAGGACATCCAGGTCCTTCTCTGCAGAGCTCCGTTCCAGCAGCTCAGCCTGGTACCCATACTGATGTGTGTGGCTGTTCCTCCTCAGATGCACAACCCACGCTGGCTCTTGCTGATCCTCATCAGGCTCCTCTCTACTTGTCCAGGTCTCACTGAATGGCAGCACGGCCCTCTGGTGCATCAGCCACTCCTCCCAGCACCATGCCATCACCAAGTCTGCTAAGGAAGGACTCTATACCCCTTCACCAGCTGACAGCCTCAAGTCCATACAGAAAATGAAATCATTCTGTCTGCATTTACAACTGAGGTGAGTATGGTGTGACACAGCAAAGGACCTCGAGCCAGAGAGGAACAATCCTCTGAGGGATTTAAAGCACGTAACCTTTAGCAGGGGCTTAGGTACAAGACATTTTATGACATAGAACAGCCATCTACCCACGTGCTGCCCAGGGTCACTTCAAGCTGCTCCCTCCTCCTTCCCCAGCTTCTGAGAGCAGCCCCTTCCCATTGCAGACACACACAGCACAGCACACAGCCCATGCTGGACACGGTGTTATGAACAGCCTGATGGATATGCAGCCCCAAAATTCCCAGAGCCTTTGTAAACCTTTCCTCCTGCCTGCACTGCTTTGTCCCAGCAGCACAATGCCTGCTTTCTCTGCCCCACAACAGCCCTCTGTGGGCAGCAGCCCCTCCGCAGGCAGGCAGTGCTCACAGGGCACTTTGTTTTGACTGATGCTGCTGATATTTCTGCAGCGTGCTGAAGAACAACAAAGCAATTTTCTCCTAAGTTACTGGTTAAGTAAACAGTTGTTCATGCTTACTAGGTTAAAATACCTTGTACTCCTCTACCAGCAGGGTTAAGGCTCTCAAAATACTGCTGGGGGGGAAAAGACAACAAACGTATTTACATTTTCCAGTGCTTGCAAACTGTTTCTTCTCACGCTGGGCTATTACAATGGTCAGGAAGAATAATTCAGAACTGCTGCTTTCACTGCTGTCAGTCATTATTCAACAGGGAAATGTGACTGAATTAGGTATTGTGAAAAGTTAGGGCTGAACAACATGGTCTCACTTGGCCGGAGTGACTACAGGGAGGCAAACAATGCTCCTGGGCCATGCCTCAGCTCACTGCACAGCCACTCACACCCACCTGCCACGGCGTGCACACAGAGCCATAAGCAGACAGTGTGAGTTCTTCTCACCTGTCAGGTAGTGCACAAGTCAATCAAAGTGGTGTTAAACGAGAGGGCATTCCAGGCCTGCTCCTCTCTGATCCCAAGCTCCCCAAGGAACGACGCCGACTCTTCTCTGCAGAGCACAGATGTTGGACAGCCACCAAAGGATGAGCTGCCCTAAAGCTCACTGGATTATCTGAATTCCAAGTGTCTTTTTGGCATTTTCTCTTGTCTTGCAGCAAAATGAGGGGTCTCGTGAGAAATACAATCCATCTTAGGAAAAGCACCCGTGTTCTATTTTGATGTACTAAAATTACTTCCCATAAGGAGAAGCACACAAGCATACCCTCACCTTTCCAAATGCGATTATTTTGGTAAATGCTTACATAATAATCAATTTAGCTGCTTTGCTGGATTGAAGCCAAAGCAGGCAGTGCTTCCTGCAGGGAGTCAGGACTGCTCACAGCCCTTCTGTCTCACAGCACATCGCAGACAACTCTTCTTCCTCCTGGATCTGTTCTAAAACTACCATTATGCCTACTGCAAAGGGAGAAACAGAAGAGTGGTAGAGACCTCTGCTCCTCCCTCAGAAAAGCTTACTTGTTATTAAAGTACATTCTGCATTTCAAATGGAGATTAATGAAAAGCTGAGTAAGGATGGAAGATTCTGCTTCACAAAATGCAATTCAGAGTGCTGTGCAAAAAATGTCACTTTCAGATCTTCACAAAAATGGAATTTATATTTGCAAACAAAAAAAAAAAAACAAAACACCCACAATTTCTTTGTAACCCTTTCCATTATGCAATCTCATTAGAGCTGTTGGATTGGGATTTTTCTCATCATATCTGTAAATGTATTCAAGTCATTCATCTATTGGGTACTGCACCTTTAGTAGAAGAGTTATAAAGCATACAAATAAGACAGCAATTAGAAATGCTGAAAAAAGATATGGAAGAAGAGCCACAATAATAGGAAAACAGCTTTTAAGGGTCGTTGAGCCTGCAAATGTAAGTTTCATTTAATGAGAATTTTTTGTTAGTTCTATTTCTGGATGCTCTTAGCAGTTCTCATGCCCAGACTCCTCTGTAAGCACAAGGTCCTTAAAGCTAACCCAATAGTCAGAGGTGCATATATATCCACTGACATATACACAGATATATGTTGATCACAGCATCACAGAAACAAAAAAGGCTGGAGAAGCCCTCTCGGATCCCTGCATGAGGGGCAACACGTTCCCACACTCACTTCACACCCCCTGGATGGAGGCCTGGCAGGATGCAGGCTGCCCCAGCCACAGCCCCCGGGGGTGGAAGTGCTGTCTGAATGGGAGATGGGCACCTGCACCTCACTGCAGAACATGGGAACTGCAGGTTGGATACTCTCCTGTTCTTAGGGACATGGCTTAGTGGGCACAGTGGTGATGGAGTGACCTGGGCTTGGAGATTTTAGAGTCTTTTCCAGCCTTAATTACTCGATGGTACTGTGATTCCCAGCTCAGTGTAACCTTCACCTTCCAGCAAGCACCAACTGCAGCCAGATGTTTCCTGTGCAATCTATTCTCTGCACAGAGGTGCTTCAGCAGAATCTGCTCCATGGCACCGAAGATTAAATGACATTCTCAAGTTGCACAATCTCATCAACAAGACAGCATCCTTCCTCGAGAAGGCAACAGTGGAAAGAAAGACATTTTGATGATGGCAAAACTGGACAGCTTTGGGATGCTGCCTTCTCTGCACCCCAGATCAGACATGTGGTACACGAAGCAGTGCCTGTGTGCAGCAAGCAGAGGTGATGAGGGGCTGCATATGAGCACCACGAGGCTCCCACAGCTCCTGATGGCCACTGCAGGCTCGTCAGCACAATGAAGCACCCAATGCCCACAGCCATACGGCCCCACACCACCCTGGCACGGCAGCAAGTAATGATATAACAGCAAAGCAAAGCCAGCAGTAAGAAACAGCAGCTGTGTTCTCTGTATGACCACATGTACACTCACACTATTAAAATGAGTTTACTCCTCTGAATAAGCACTAGGAAAATATATCTTGTTTTCCAACAGTGCACTCAGCCCACTTCAATTTAAATGGGGCTTAGGCTCTCGGCATCTTCTCTGTGACCCACAGCTCCTGCAAAGCCATCCTAAGGCTAACTCTCCTCATTTTCCCCCAGGCATTCTGCTGAAGTGCATTTGCTCATCCCCTGACACAAATCCCAGGCAACTCGGATAAAATGGTGTAGCCAGTTCTCACAGATCCATGGAAACAAGCACAAAGGACCCAGGAATATTGCTAAGGAAGCCCAGTTGCAAGTGAGTAAATGCAGGGGTGGTGGCAGGGCTGAATAGCTTGGGCAGCCCAAGCTGCCACAGCCACGCACACAGTTATGCTTCAGTGCTGGGAGGAGGGGCTGCAGGGAGCACCAGCATGGGGCCAGCAGCTCACAGACACAGCAGGGCACAGGACTGGCCCTGGCCCTCACCATGGGTTATGTGCGACACAGAACTCCTCACTGTTCCCAAAAAGGCAGCAGCATTCAGCCAAGCATCACCCAGCTCCCACCTCTTCTGCCCCAAACTACTCTTTCCCACCCGGATCCCATTTCCCATTACTTACATCCGTTCAGCATTTTCCCCCATTGGGATCTTCTGTACCAAATACCCCCTCGAGCTCCCAGGCTGTCACACACTCCTGGCGGCTCCAAGATATCCAGGTGCTTCCATTTCCAGAAAGGACCCTTCCAACATCATCCCAGTTATTTACTGGAAAGAGAGCGCAGGGCAGCGCAGAGCTGGGTCCCTGCACTCCAGAACTGAGGGTTTCAGTTCAAGTAAGTGAATCCCTTTCAAGAGACACCTGAAGTAAAATCACCCATGTGAACATCCTGACCCCAGACAGAAAAAACCTGGCCCATCAAATCATTTTCAAAGGAAAAGCCATTTTCAAAACGAGTCCTCAACAAGACTCAGATCAGCTGTGGTTTCCCAGCTCAGTCAAACCCTGAGAACCAAATTCTGTTCTCATTTACATCACTGCAAAGCTCAAAGCCTAATGAAATATTTGATGTTCACCCTGATGCAAATGAGAGCTGAATTTGGTCTGAAGTATCCTGTTTTCCTCTTGACTTTATTGCAGGGTGAGCATGAGACAGGAGTTTGGCTTCCTTTGAAGTTATTTCATGGCATGGAGATAGGGTGGCAGAGATCCTGTCTGACCATCCCAGTGGCTGGGATGAAGGAAGAAGGGACACTGCAATACAGGCTCATGGAAACCTGCAAACACAACCTTCAGCCTAGGCTGCTTGGAGGTCCTTAGTATTCCAGCTACAGAACCATGAAGGCTGGAAAAGACATGTAGGATCACCAAGTCCAACTGCCATCCCACCCCACTGTGCACACTGACCACATCCCAGTGCCACGGGAATGAATTTAAAACATGCTTGAAACTAATACTGAAGGTTGCCCAGGAGGAAATGGGAAAACAACAGTACACAGTGAGAATGAGCAGAACAATTGGGTAAACAGCAGAAGAGCTGAAGGAGGAAACTGGAAAGGTGGAATTCCCCTCCTTGCACAGCTGCTTCTCCTGCTCCATCCAGCAGTTCCACAACCAACAGCCCAACCAGGCACCAGCAGCAACAGAACAGAGCAATACTGCAAGACAAGCTGATGGGGCTACGTAAGAATTTCTGCCCAAGACTGCCACTGGATAAACCAAAGGAGGAACAAACTGTAACTCCAAGCTCCAGCCCTGCAGACCTTATCCTATTGGAAACTGAATGCCTTATTTTCACACTCCCTGCTGGGCAGGTCCCACCAAGCTGAGGCTGCAGCCCAGCACACCCTGGTGACGACGCTCTGCTCCATCTCCATGTGCTGCCAATCCTCCCAGCACCACAGCTACAGCGGGGACGTGTGCTGGGCAAACACAGCAGATGTAAAACAGAGATTGGTATCTCTCCACCAGAAGCAACTCCCAAAACATAAAAAGAAGGGGAAAAAAAGAAACAACTTGGCTTGTTGATCATCTGCACCAACCACCTATGGCAGCAACGGCAATAAGGAAATAGCTGCTGCATGTTCATACACAGTCCAGCCTGGACTCATCAAGTTTAACCATTTTGGAGCTGGTACGACTAGATTCATTTTCCCTTTGATAATAAATCCACACCTATACCCAATATCCACAACAACTGGAACCACAGCTTGCTTGGGCTGCATTCCCACACCAGTAATTCTGAATACAACCTTCTCAAGTCCCATTAACCACTGTATGCAAACGTGATACACTTGGATGTATGCAGACACAAAGGACAGCTTTGCACCAGCTGAACAAACCAGAATGCTTGTGTTAATTTCAGCAGACAGGGATACAGAAACTTGATTTTTGAATTTCCTTATAAATAAAAATTTTACTGATTAAAAAAAAAAAACAGGAATTTTGCATCTCAAAGGCTTATGTAGACGGCCCTGAAAATGGAGGATCTACACAGCAATTCCAGTTATTTCACCTAAAAACATACAAACACATTCAGTTAGACCTGCAGTAAAGCTCTCCAAATCTCCATTCCTTTTCCCATTCAGGGACACAGCTCAACTGGCCAAAGGGAGAAGGAGCAATTCACAGACAGGATTCACCCTGCTGGGATTACAGCTCTAGAACACAACAGCACGGAAAACGATGGCACAGACACTGCTGATGTCTATGCATGGAAAATCTGCAGCTTATGGAAAACCCTCAGTCTAAGAAATGGAGCTGAACACAAAAGCTCTACCTGAGAGCTAGGAGAACTAGAGACACACACACGAAATTCTGACCAAGCAGAACACGTACCTCCTTGAAGTTATCAAATGCAGACAAAATGATCTCATGACCTCCTCTGACGAGACAAACAGCAGCCAGGAGCTCGAGGACAAGGGCCTTTGTCCTGCAAAGAAAGCAAGCCAAAGCAGTCAGTGACGAGCTGGTGAGGAATACCTTCTACCTGTTTGCAAAGTGCTGTGCAGGCACCGGGAGAAGTACTTTGCATCCAGTGGTTCAGCCTCTTGAGACAAGCAAACCTGCAGGACACAGAATGCAGAGCAGTGTCTGATCCAGGGTGGTTTGAGCCTCCCGGGATCGTGCAACTCTCCCCCATTTTAATACTTCCCAAAAGATGCACAGATTTACATCACAAATTGTACTTGAGGAAATCCAAGCAAACCAACGGTGTCTGCATCAGCCTGGCAGCTGGCACTGTGGGAGCTCTCCTGCACAAACCCACAGGGGGAGGCACAGGGGGCCCCATGTGGTCCATGCATCGCTGCTAGGAGCAGCCCATGCCTCAGCCCCTCTGTGGCCAGGGCTTTTAGGTCTATGTGCCCTGCCCTGATGCACATCTCAGTTATTCTCTGTGACAAGTTGTGTTACTCACAGCCACAAAAAATGCAAGACGCGGTTTGCTGAAGTGAAGCAGGGTGCCTTAGCACACCTCCCCCTCCAGCATCTGAAATCTGGGTGCTGACTGACAGCTAACACAGCGTATCAGGGAGGGGAGGATACAACTGACTGCTGAAAGAAAAGCATGCAACTCTTCGTGTAGCTCTGACATAAATAATCCCCAGTTCTCTCTTACAGAGTTCACATAAGGCAAAAGCACCAATGGGATCTTACAGCCAGATGAGCTGGGAGCAGATACTGAAACCATGCAGACACACATGAAATTAGTCTCATGCTTGAGCATTAAACCAGATGTTGCAGAAAAAGAAATACCTTTTAGCTTTCAAAGTGTCAAGGTTATCTTTGGAAACCAGATAAAATGTTCACTTCCCCAGGAAATTTTACACCGATCACTTTCAATTCTTACTCATCCGTTTTTTTGTCCTGCCACAAGAAGAAAACCCAAGCTCTTTCAGACAGGCTTGTGGAGCTCTCCCTATGGCCCACTGGCAACATCCTCTAAGGGCTGTGACCTACAGAGATGCCAGGAGGATGCCCAGGTCTCAGCATCAGGTGCAGCACCCACTCCCCTGCTGCATCTGTGATGGGGCAGGGATGGGACAGGACACTGCTGTGCTGGCATCATTCATCCCTTAATCACCTGATTTGCAGACACAGGACACCACAAATGATCACAACAAACTTCCTGTATCCTTCCCATCTATGCTTGCTGACTTAAGCCTAAATAGCAGAGAGGAAGGAAGGACCCACTTCCACCAGGCCAAGGTTTCAAGCAGTACACTGCACAGCAAGCAGGCAGCCCAGGAAAGGGAGTTCTCTCTATATGGTGCAGTTTAGTTTTCTCTCATCCCTGCTTTTCCGTTCCCTAGCAAACACCAGAACTCAGCTCTGGCATCATCAGGTATATGGGATGCTTGTAACTCCAGGTCTGGCTGGATGTAGGTGCCAGCTCACAAATGTGTTCAGCGAGGAGAGGGGATATAACCTTGCAGCAATCAGTTCTACAGTGTGATTACAGGACTGCTGCTGTGGTTAAAGAAACACCTGGCACTTAGTCAGTCACTGGACAGAGGCAGAACGAGTACAAAATGTGCTCTTAGAGGAGCTCAAACCTGAAGGTGGCTTCAACAAAATTTACTGCAGAAAATTTAGTTTCCTCAGGAAAACCCCATGCAGAGCTGCTCCTGATCAGCAGGGTCTCCTCTCCACTGCAGCAGCAGTTGAGCTTGAGCAGCAAAGGCAGAGCTGCACAGTCAGCAGCTTCTGAGACCAACGGAACCAAACGGCAATCGCCCATCTAACTGCACTGCAACACAAACTGAATCTGAGTCAGAGCAAAGGCTGATTTTCGCTGCAGCTTTGTACATAAATCCATGAATATCCTTCTACTCTTCACTTTCCTGCTTCTTAAACTCTCTAACGGCAAGCGCAGCCTACCTGGGATTCTTGTTGTTCAGGCTTAGTGCAATTTCGTTAACGGCGTGCGGGTGCGACATGACCATATTGAATCCATACTGAAAAGAGAAGAGGAAAACATCGTTTCTGCTATGAAACTGAAATGATTAGTTTTAAATCCCAGCAAATTACCCGTGTCTGACCGGATCTGGCTATTGAAATCACCAAGACACACTCAGCACACTCCTATCTCACACCATGCCCATCAGCTCCCCTGTCACCACCGTGCCCAAAGCGCTCGGCCTGGCCATACAAAAGGGTCCCAGGGCTGATCCCACCCCACTGCCAGCCCCTCTGCCCGTCCTTCCCCAACACTGTTAACATTGACAGCCAAGCATGCCATTTCCTCTCTAACAGGCAATGTGCAGCTCAGCTGCCAAAATCACTTCTACAACATGCATGCTGCCATGGAGCAACTGCTGCATGCAGCTACTGCGTGAGTCCTGCTGGGTCTGCTTCCAAAACCAAAGAAAGGAACTGCTTTGGAAAACACAGCATGGGTTATTACCACAACTGCACTGTTGCTTGCCACCTTCCCATCAGAGGTAGGGAGCTCTGTCAGAGCTCCCGTGCAGCAGTGCCAGAAGCCCCCTGTAAGGTCACACAACTCATGCCAGGCTTTCCTTGAAGCACATAACTGTTAGCTGTTACTGGTTTAGCAAGAAATCCAGCATCTCAGAAGCTACCCGAGCATGCCATGTGACCACAGCACGCCTCCAAGGAGAGAAGAAACTCATGGAAACGCAATTAGTTCGGTGCAGTTTATTCTTGGACTCGCAGTTATCACAACCGTCTCGCAATTGACATGCAGCAAAGTGAAATCTTCTCTTTCCCACCAATGTCTAACAAGAACACTTCAAAAATCCTCCTATTTCCTCCAGGTTAATGCTAAATTCTGACAGCAGTTATCGTGCAGGTGCACGTCCAATGAGTTAGTGCCAACAGAGCCCAGCACTGCAAACAGGAGCATGCGTGTGCTCTTATCTGTGTCCTCACGTGTGCCAACCGTGCGGGTGCATGAGGACTGTGCCAGGCAGCTCCCAGCTATGCTGTCTGACAATAAGAATTTCATCCTTCACATCAGTTTCACCTGAATCATGTGCAGCTAACCTTTCCCCCCAACAACAACGGCGCTGCGGGCCAGAAGAACAAAAAGGGCGATACCTGGTAGTTCATGATGGCACGCAAACACATGATGCAGACATGAACGTCGTCTTTCTTACTCACTAGTCTGGAATTTTTTAGAGTTCTTCGGCTCGGCAAAGTATTGTACCTGCAAACAGAAACAGCCTCCATCAGTCACAGGGCTATTCTTAGGTGGGAGGAAGAAAGGAATGGGAATATTCCTCCACTGGGTTTAATGCACACACTTCTCAGTTGTGTGGAAAATCCAAGCAGCAGACATCAAGGAAGTGCAGAGCATCCCGACAGAACGAAGAACTGTGCCTCTATTCTGTTCTGCAGCTGAGCTTCCTGAAAGCTCTCCAAACTGAGGAAACCCAGCCTTTAGGAACTGTCCCCAAACAGAGGCATTAATTATCCTAATTGCAACCCCTAGCTGGTAAATCAACCTTGAGTTCAACTCAGTAAGTACATGGAATAAAACAAAGGGAAATCTTCCGATCTGCTGCTTCTATGACATAGTAAATGAAACCCACATTTCAGCTCTTCCCAAGATGCTGCTTATTTTCTTTAAGGAAAACCATGTTTTGTGAGCTGAGCACAGGAAATTGGAGACAAGGAGACAGGCTGCCATATGAAATACATGTATATTCTTACAGCCACGTACAGCGTTGAATAAGCAGCAAATTTTTAATCCTAACTTACTCCTATGTAAGAGAGAGGTGAGAACAAAGTGACAGAGCCTGAGGCTGGTCCTGCATGTCCCCAGCTGCAGCCCAGCAGAGGGGCAAGGCGCCGACACACTGCAAATTGTCACACTCTGAACTGAAAGCCGAGGAAGCAAGCATAAAATTCTGCTGAAAGGCAGGCAGAAAGGAAAGCAGCATGACGCATGTGCAGCTGAGAGCTCTGCAAATTCTGGCATTTGTTACACAAAAGAAATCTGCAGATGAAACTTGACTGGCACAGTAAATACTGGTAAAGCCAAGGCTACTTCAGACAACCGCAGCTTCACCCCACCAGTGCCACTCTGCAGCCTGGGCAACAACCACAGCAGTCTTAGAACTATTAAGGCTGGAAAAGCTCTGTAGGATCCCCATGGCCAAACCTAACTCCCCTCCATGTCCACTGCCCACGTCCCTCAGTGCCACATCCCCACAGCTCTGGGACACTCCCAGGGATGGTGACCCCCCACTCCATGGGCAGCTGTGCCACTGCCTGACTGCTCTTTGGGAAAGAAATGTTTCCTGTCACCAAACACGACCATCCTCTAGCACAACTTGAGGCCATCACCTCTGTCCTATTAAAGAGGAGGGCTTCTCTTGTGTTGAATATGGGAAAAAACTTGGGGATTTCAGTATCCCTAGCTATGACCACATCCCCAGCCATGATGTGGTGCAAATGAAGCAATGTTGCAAATGAAATGCAATGTTGGTACCCAGCAGTGACCCAGAGCACAGCTGCAAACGTTCCAAAGCAGGGCAAGTTGAGTTCTGACGTGGATTTCTCTGCTGGAAGAGGCAGAGAGAGCTGCTGCATTCATGCAAGTGTGGGCAACGTGCAGGCAGTGCATGGGGAAGGAGCTGTCCCCTTATGACTTGCAATGTGGGAACCAAGTGGCATCAGATGCCATTCCCAGGTGATGGGATGAAAGCAAACCTGCTCACTGTATGGCTCCACAGAGCGCTGCCAAAGCACTCGGGCTGATTCACAAAGGAAAAAGCCACTGGGAGCTATGAACACAGGATGGGCTGACAGATAATCATCCTTAGGTTGGGAGAATTAAATCTGAACTGCCAGAGATGGAAGATGGAAGAATATACCAGAAGAGAAACAATCCCCTTACTGCCAATGCTGCTGTGCACTCACTTGCTTCATTCATGCTACTCATTTTGCTTAGAAGTGTAGCTTTAAAATCAATGATTAACATCATTATTAATAGCCAAGGTTAATAATAGACACAGGAACAAGCAGTAACAGGGCAGGAAAGGGGAAGCACAGGGAGCTCCAGCACAGCACAGAACCAGCCTGGCCTGCACAGAGCTGTGCTCGCACTTTGCCTTCTTTCCCCAGCAGCACAGACATGAAAGAAACCCCAAAATTCAAAGCAGGATTCAGTCAAACAGCTTTTTTTCTTTCCCATAGACATGAATGCATAAATCAGCTCAGGGCACTCCAGAACGATTTGGGTTTGTGGGAAATTCGACCCAGTTTTGCCTGAGCCCCTGAGAGCACTCAGCATACTGCCAGCGAGTCCCAAGGAGCCCAGCACAGGCACAGGGGAGGCAGTGAGCTGGGAGCAGGGGACTGATGCAGGGAAGATCTGGGTACCTTGGGATTTGGTGAACGAAACCCCACAGGCGCTGGCTTTACCCTGCTGCTCGCTCCCTCCTGTGTCAGGGAAGGCTCTATGGGGCCAGCAGCCTCGCACCAAGCTGCCTGCAGTGTGTCCCATAACAGAATCATTAAGGTTGGAGAAGCCCTTTTGGATCCCCACACCCAACCACTCTCCCCACCCCCCCATGCCCACTGCCCACGTCCCTCAGTGCCACATCCCCACAGCTCTGGGCCACCCCCAGGGATGGTGACTCCCCACTCCTTGGGCAGCTGTGCCACTGCCTGACTGCTCTTTGGAGAAGGAATGTTTCCTAATACCAACCTGACTCTCTCCTGGTACAACTTGAGGCCATTACCTCTTGTCCTATCCCATCCCAACCATTGGGGTGCTTGGATGCTTTGTGCTGCTGCTCCCTGTGGGATCAGGGATGGCCAAGGAGCCCCAGCTGCATGCTGCAGGAGCAGGCACACTGGTGCTGCTATGGGCCCTTCCCTCCAGCTGTCCCCAAAACCACAATGCATTCCCAGAACTGACACAGAAAAACCTCAAGCATCAATTCACCAAATCACAGAATCACAGGGGTTGGAAGGGACCTGCAGATCCTCCAGTGCAATTCTCTGCAGATGGATGGGATTTTCCTTTTAACCCACACTGTGAGGAGCAGAGCTAAGGAAGGCTTACCTACACCTGTACTTGGGGGAATATTGCTCAGGTGACAGCCTCTTGAGTTGCCTGTAACTCCTGGGTGTCAACACACAGCTGCACAGCACGTGAGCACAACCCATTACTTCCACAGGCAACTCCCTAAATATGAAAAGTGCCTTGATAAAAAGATGGAAAGCCTTTTGCAGTCTACAGAGCTCTTTGCTATAATGGCTTATCTCAGGTTGGAACTGCTAAAGGCTGCATACATTACTTTCTTTCAAATTTTAATAAGCAGAGCAATGAGATCTATATCAAGAAGAAAAGAGCCTCCTCTGTGTCTGCTGCACCATCTCCCCCCATTTCAGAGTGCCTTCACATACTTACCACGTGGGAGCTGGGCTCCACCAGCCAAGAGAATCAAGCATGAAGCTGCAGCTTGCAATTTCCAGCCCAGTGCCCATCAAAGCCACCCTCCTGCTCCGGGGCTGGGAAACAGGCAACACTCCCTGTGCCCATCCATGCCTCTGTGTGGCAGGGCTGAGAAACCCACATGCAATCTGCAACTGAGAGCTGCAGCACAGACAAAACATCCCCAGCACAGACAGGATTCTGCCCTACATTTAGCTAGGTTTCCCTGAACAGATGCAAATTTCTTCTCACAGGCACGAGTGCCAGGAACTGATGGACATTTTCTGTGCAGAAACCCTTTTACGATGATGGGATCAGGGACTGTGATGCTTTCTGTTGCTGACTGCAACACCCTGGGCCTGTTCCCTCCCTGGGCAGGACAGGCCAGCAGGAGTCCCCACCCCCTCCCTTCACACAGTGTGGACGATCTGCCTTCACTCCATTTCTTGCTAGCAAACATCAAGCATCTGGGCGAGCTGCTGCTTCTGATTTCCTGCCTGCTGCAGGTCAGAGATGCGTCACCAAGAGCGTGTTTATTCTGCTAATTCAATTCAGATGGCTCCGCTTTTGTTTTCTCCGCTCCTCCTTTAAGGGAGAACTATAAAACCCTACTTCTGAAAACAGCAGCAGCAGAAACCCAACCACGTGTGGCTGCGTCACACCTCGCAGTGCCAGGCGGTGGGACAGGGCCGGGCTGTGCTGGCACCCAGGGCTCCCCAGGGGGACAGAGCAGCCACGTGGGAGCAGCACCGCCAGGAGAGGATCGAGGCAGGCTGAAACGCTGTGCCGGGTCCTCCTCCTCGCCCAGGCTGCTCTGGAAGAACTAGTTCATCAGTTGTACTGAAATGCAACGTGTGAGAGTGCAGAACAGCTCATGTGGATGCTGAAGGCCCACGTACAGCTCATTAAAACACCTACACAAATGAGGATGCTCCAAGTAAAGCCCTTCCCAGCACGGTAAGTGTGCACACAGCTCAAACCAAGCTGCTGCCACCTCTGGCAGCTCTGAGGGGACCTCCATGCAGGGGACAAGGACATGCACCCAACCCATGGCACAGAGCTCCACTGCACAGCATTCACAGCAAACAAAAGCTCCTGCAGCTCTCTGCCAGCACCCCAACCTTACTCCCTGCTGCCCAGCACCATCCCCCCTGCCACCCTGCCCAGCAGAGTGGACCTGCATGCAGTGGGACTCCTGGTTCCATTGGGGTTTTGGAGGTGTTTGCAATAGGACGCTGTTCTGATGGCAGACGGGGGCTCTGAAAGGGGGAAGCCCTGCTGTTTGCTGCACACTTGGGATCTCTCTTGCAGATGGGTCTGCTGGTTGTGGGGATCCTGAGCTTGCACTCTGTGCAGGATGCACGGGGCCTCCTGGGGCCCCCACAAGGACTGTGCTGCAGTCAGGGCACAAACTCGCTGGGTGACAGAGCAGGCGGCCACGGTGCCCAAAATTTTCCCTTCTGTCATTCCAAACCAAGGCAACAAGGTTTTTGAGCCACAGATGTGAAGAGAAGGAATGACCCTGAGCCTCCAGTTTTTGTCTTATCTGATGGAATCTGGGAAAGTCATCCATCCGGAGAGCTGCAGAGAACTTTGCTGCTTCGAAAAAGCCAGAAAAGCAATAGGGACAGCCTGCTTTGGATTCCCCCTCCTTCCCCAGCCACTGCACCAGCACAGAGCCAGCAGCAGTGCACAGAGCCTGACACAGGGATGCAGCTGCACAGCATTAATGGAAGTGTTCAGATGCAAACATGCAGCATAAGAAGCAGTGCCAAAGGGGAGTCCAATTTTTCAGTGCGCTCAAAGCCTATTTTTGGATTAAAAAAAAAAAATGAAGTTTCTGAATTGAATCCACATAAAAACTGAAATATCTGACTCAGAAGAAAGGGAATTTCTAATGGGCTGGGACACTGCTAAGTCTGTATGAATATTTATCCAAAAGGAAAGTCTGACTCTCATGTCAAAGTACTGCTCTTCTCACTCCCAAAAAGCAGCAACAAAATCCCCTAAGATTCGTCCCCATTTTTTATTCTTCTGCCCTCATTTTGGTGTTTGCCTCCCAAATCCCTGTGCCTCTTCTTGAAAAAAAAAATCTCGGTTGCCAAGGAAACATGGAGCAGGGAATTGGCAAGGTCTAACACTGCTAACGAGAGCTCCAGGAAGTCAAGAAAAGTTACAGATTGAAAACGGAGAGCCAGTCCTGCAAAGGGATGGGTGGAAAGGCTCCAGAAGGGCTGTGCTGCAGGGCACCTGGCTCTCTGTGTGGGCACCTGTCTCTGCAGCAGGGCACCTGGCACAAGGCACTCTGCACTTGGCAGAAGGCACCTTGCACAGGACACCCCACATCCAGGGGGGCTGGAGCACCTCCCCTATGAGGACAGGCTGAGGGAGCTGGGCTTGTTCAGCCCGGAGAAAAGAAGGCTGCAGGGTGTATCTAAAGGGATCTATCAGTATCCAAAGGGAGCCTATAAACAGGAGGGGAATCAACTCTTGGAAAGGGGAGATAACAGCAGGACAAGGGGAAATGGTTTGAAGTTGAGGGAGGGCAGATTGAGGTTGGATGTCAGGGGGAAGTTCTTTATTATGAGAGTGGTGAGGTGCTGGAACAGCTGCCCAGAGAGGCTGTGATGCCCCGTCCATCCCTGGAGGTGTTCAAGGCCAGGTAGGATGGGGCCCTGGGCAGCCTGGGCTGCTATGAAATGGGGAGGTTGGTGGCCCTGCCTGTGGCAGGGCGTTGGAGCTTCGTGATCCTTGAGGTCCCTGTGATTCTGTGATTTTGCAGCGGGGCACCATGGCATGGCTACTTGCAAGGGAACCATTTGCTGCAACAAAGCTGAGTCGCTTGCAAGCATGCAAGGATGCAGCCCTGCCCAGCACTCCAAGAGTGATTCTGTGCTCATCACCTGCTACCATAACTCTGTGTGCACACATCCCAAGGGCTGCAGTGACTGCAGCTGCAGGCAGGCAGAGAGCAGCGCTGTGACACTGCAGACAGGCAGCAACTTGAGAGAACCACGTGCTAAAGACAGCCCAAAACGTGTCTGTTCAAACCAAATGTCAGCATTTAATTTGGGATGCGTGTGTAGCACACAGTATTTATAAATTCATCAAAAAATTATTAAAAAATAACTCTTAAAAACACCCCGTGCTTTTACTTTTCCAATCATACATAGCCCCCATTCACAGAAAAGCCACCTCCTGCAGAACACAGGCCTTCGTGCAACGAGGCAACACAAAGTAGTGCTGTCAGAGAATCTCACAGTGCTGGGCACCATTGGGGCCCCAGCCCAGGTCACCCCCAGCCCAGCAGCCCCTGCCCACATCGAAGAGTGAGCCAACACTTCAGCAGCAGCTCTATTTAAAACATTAACCAAGGCACACAACAATTAAAGCTGGGTGTCTCAGGGATAACACTTTTTGCAATACTACAAGCAAACTAATACCTTGTTTCAAAGTAAAACGTGCTTTATTCCCTCCTAGCTAAGCCCACTACAGCAGGAAGCTACAATGCTGATAAGCACACGGCGTGGAGGCTGAGGCTCCCCAGCACTCAGGGCTGCTCCCCACGCAGTGTGATTATGGGACTATAAGGCATGGGAGCATCACAGGGCCTCACACAAGGGGCAGCCCCATGAAGTGTCACCCTGGCACTTACAAGGTTTTCTGGCTCGAGGCCCCATCAGCAGAGCGCCAAGCGAAGCCGCTCCAGAGACAGCTGGAAGAAAAGCAGCTCTGGTGGTGTTTGAGCTGAAGCTGCTCAGGTAGGGAGACCATGCTGATGGCACGTGATGGCAGGAGGGTCACGGATGCAGAAGGAAGAGTTGGGAAGGGAGGTTTGGAAGAGGGAGGGGAAAGGAGGATGTAAGGAAGGGGATGTGGAAATGGAAAATAAAAAAAGGTAAGAGGGGGATGTGAAAAAAGAAAAAAGGTGGAAGGAAACGAAGAGAAAAAAATGTAAGAGACATGTAATGCATAGCTGACGTGCATTTCTGGCACAATGAACCACTGACATGCTTCCCAAAGACAGAGAGCAGCATCAGGCCCCCTCCTGCAAACATAAGGCCATACCTCCTCTGCTGAAGTACATAAAGATCACAGTACACCAACAGCACTGAAATCACCTTTGCAGCATCAAATAAAAACAACTCAACTGATTCTGCTGCACTCCACAGCTCACATCCTTTTGCCAGCACTGCGTGCCTACCTCCTCCTCTCTGCTTTCTCCCTGATGCCTTTGATACCTTCCAGATACCACATCCATCACTATTCAGCTATGGGTAGCAGTCCTGAACACAAAACACACAGCCCATGTTAGCAGTGACAAACCAAAGCTGAGCTTGGGCTGGAAGGCAGCAAAAATCTGCTCACTGCTTCCATCTCTGCAGGATTCCTTTGTGCTCACAGCACCGTGGAACAAAGCTCTACAAAAGCCCACAGAGTCAGAACATGCATAAAGAAAGTCCCATCCAGCACTCTGAGCTGGAGCCCTAATGAACAGTGCTGCTATAAATGCTAGTTAGTCTGGTTTGTAGGAGTGAGGAATTGTAAGAACATGAAGTTCTGTAACACAGCTGACTGCCATTCACTCCAGGGAAGTGATCTTGCCTTATCTACAAACCAGAAGAAAAAAAAACCCACCAACAAATATTCAAAAAGGAAGACTTCAAAGTAAGGCCTGATGTGGTGCTTGAGTTACCAGAAGGTTTGAAGGATGGAAACGGCCTTTAACAAATAAACCTTATTCAGCACAGAATGGATTGGATACGCTTTTGGACGAGCCCTTACTGAATGTGGCACCAGGTCAGAGCTCCAGCCTGGCTGGGCCCATGGAAACACTGACACACAGTTTGGAGAGCAGTAAGTGCTTCCTCTGGGCAAGGCACATCAGACCTGATGGAAACGTATTCTGCATCCTTAAACCACTCAGCCACTGGAAACAGGCAGCACCGCTCATCTGACTTCCTCAATCGCTGCCCTGCGCTGTGAGCTTAGCACTTCCTTCCACCTCAAAACCATCACTGCAACGACAAGCTTCCTACATGTGCCAAGCCTGCACCGTGCAAAGAGGGAAGATGGAAGCCAGTGTAAGCGGAAAGCCCCACGGGCACGGGGTGCCTGCAGGCCTCCTGCACGGCTCGCTGCCTTACCGCAGCGTGGAGTGCCGGCCGGAGCGCGACGCACTGCTGCCAACTGGTGAGGGCAGATTGCTGCCCCTGTGCAGGTCCTCGATCGAGCGGCTCCAAGGCTTGGACTTGTCCATCGAGTTTTCCACGTTGTTCTCCAAGCTTTCAAAGTCAAACCTGAAGGAAATAGAAATGTCGGAGCTGGGTTAGACGGCAAAGATGCACATAGCGTTTTCCTTCCTGTTAAACATCTGCAGATTTTGTAGCTCCCTAAAGACTCTGAAAAGAAAGGAAGAAAGCGATGCAGACTAATTTCCCTTCAGCTGCAGTTCAGAGCGAGCTTCAAATCCACACTGCAGCAAATTCGGCCCCTGCCAAAAGAGGGAAGCTAACCACAGCTCAGAAGGATCAAACAGCCATGCGTTATTGTACTTCAGTGTAAAATAAACTGTGCAGATGAACAGCTTTGCCTTGAAGGAAAGAAGAAGAACGCTCCAAGTCGTCTCCATTTTATTCTAATAAATGGGTATGCTGTAAAAGTACAGTTTCCTCCCCTACAGAGCGCTCACACCGGCCCATCAGCCCCCACCAGCCTCAAGCATGTGTGATGTATTACCATCATCACTGAAGATTCTCCTTGATTTCTGACTCTGTGCCCACCATACTGCTATTGCAAGGAAAAACTGCTTGTTCCCCTTGCAGCTCTTGAGGTTATTACTCATGTTTACCACGTTAGAGAGGGAAAAAACCCAGCAGGACAACATGCACGCATTCGTATAATTTTAGGAACAAAGTCTTTATACAAACCCATCTTTTTGCTGTGCAGTATTTTCCAGTGTTAGGGACGTTTTGAAACATATAATTTTCCTTCATTAATTTTACTGCAGCTCCACCAAGAATCTCATTTCTGTCTGATGGTACATGTACATCTGATGGCATCGTTTTAAAAAGAAACCATCAGCTCTGCTCAAGTTCCCAACTACAATGGTATCTTTAACTCACCATTTATTTTCATACATTTTGTAATAAAAAATTGCTATTGCTCCAATATATCGAAAGGAAAATGTGCAGACACACAAAACCAGATCCTCATCTGAGCATGTATTTCAAACTGTGATCTAACGACTAACGAAAACGGATTTTCTCCTGATTTGTTTTAGCAGAGTGTATTAATGATCTGTTATTACCTAAATGACCAACTCTGAGCTGGCCGGGTGTCAGAGTGGCAAAGTGGGGAGTGGTCAGGGTGGGGATGTGGCTTGGAGCACAGCAGGCAGTGCCTGAATTGGTTTTCCACTGTAACTTAAGTCTGAGGAGGCTCCAAAGCTAAAATCCATGTCAGAATGGCCTTAAATATAATCATAGAACCAGGGAATGGCTTGTGGTGGAAGGGATCTTAAAGATCACAGAACCATGGGAGAGCTTAATTTGGAAGGGACCTTAATGCTCCAGCAGAGGCAAGCCTTACTCACGTGACTGCATACTGTGCAAACGACAAGTACTCCACCAGTACATCCAGGCCTTTGTTTTCTTCATTCAAGAACTCCCTGACCCACCTGTTAGAAAAATCAGGAGACATTAAAGCATTTCACTGGGTTTGTGCAACTACTGGAGTTCTTTTCAGAGAAAGTGGAGACACATCCATCGCAGGAAAGACACCCAGGAAGGAGCAGTGCCAGCCAGGGTCAGATCTTAACACTGATCCAGCCTTTTCTATTTAAAAAGTTGTGACCTATGGCTGTAAATTTTAGTCTGCCAACTCTATGCATTAATCTGAAATTCAGAAAAAAAGGATTATTTTCCAAAGCTTTCAGAAATGTAAACATGTCAAGGTAGGTTTAAATCCCACTCCCAGGCTGTGCAGGAGCTGTGAGCCCCAGCAGCAGGCAGGGAGCTGGGGGGAGACCACAGTGCAGTCAGGTTGGCTCCTCCAGCCCAGCACAGTGTGGGTTTGTTACCTCCAGCCTTCAGGCTTTCAATCTTTTGCAGTTTACATGCTAAAATAAACAACTTGCCATCTCTGTAACACATCTTTTGAAACACATCCTCCAGCCAGATGAGGAAGATAAATAAACATTGCCCTCGCCCGTCCCCTTCATTGAGCTGGTGCACTGCATGGGTTCCTCCTGCATGCCCATAAGCCATCACAAAGCTCCACAGTGTCTCATTTGGGATCTGCACATCTCTGGTGGGAAACCCTTTGTGCTGGAAAAGGAGGGAAGCAATGCAGAAGGCAGCCCAGGGGTGCCACAAATGCCCTCGTTCCTGGCAAAGAGGGCAGCATCCTGTAAAATGGGTGTAAGTTGGCTGGGCACACACTGGGATCACAGCACAAAAATCAAAGAAACCATACAGCCAACACACTGAGGCTTCTGGTGCTGAGACCCTGAGCAGACAGATGGAACCAGCCAGTAGAATGGCTCCACCTCTTCAGTGGAGTCTGAAGTCCCTGTGATTCTTTTACTTTTGCTATGTGAGAAGAATTTTCTGCTTTTTGAAAGCCAAATACTGGCAATATCACTTACGGCCAGGCTTCACAAACCATATTGTGTTAAAGCTATAAACCAGCATGTTTTAATATACATATTTTTATAGCTGCAATGCTATTCGAGAGCCAATTATTCAGACTCCTGCTCTGAGTTACCAAAGATGAGCAGAAGTTGGTTGCAAACTTTTCATGGCCTAATGGAGATGCGCATTAACCCCAGCACAAAAGGATCAGGGCTGCCCAGCCATCCCTACCCAGGGCCCTTCAGGCTCCAACAAGGGAGCTGTCACGGCTTAGCAGCAAAGAGACATCCTCTGAAAGACATCTACAAGCAGATGTAAATGCAACGAATGCAGAGGGCATCAGAAATTCTTACCCAATGTGGTTTGTTCGCAAAGAGATTTCCAGTTCTCGGAGTACTTGGGTGGACTCTTGGACTCGTCTCCTGAATTTCTGTAACAGAGTGAGGAGGCAAAAATAGCTCTTAGGACTCCCACGATGCTATCAAAAATATCAGCATCTCATATGGCACAGATTGAACAAATACAACATTGGGGTAAGCTGAGAACCCTCTAAATCCTCAGGAATGCTACAACAATAGCCAGGCAATCAACAAAAACAAATTCAGAAAAATAACTTCTGGTCCCATGCACGTTTTTGAGTTTCCAGGATTAAGAAAATGAAAAGCCTGGAGATAAATACACATTTCTTTACAGTACAAGCTTTGTTTCAGTATCAAACTGTCCACTGAGAGCTACAGTGTGTGGACTTCACCCTCAGCCCCGTGCTTTAATCTTGCTTCTGCAACTCTATACCCACACCAAAAAAATGCTGCAATTTCTGTGTAATTACCAAACTCGTAGGTGCGAGTTGATAATGAAACACACATGTGCTCCCATCTGCACAGTGTAATAATTTGTGCTCCCAAAATAGCATCTGCAAAATCAGAAGCCGGAAAGAGGCCTTCAAATGGCAGCAGTGAAATGCTGGGCAGCAACACAGCACAAAGATGCTTGGTGTCACCTCCACGTGGGAGCAGCAATGCAGCAGGAGTCCCAGGTTCAGAGCAGGCACTGGGGAGGCAGAGATCCTCTAAACACACACATTAAATGCCCCATCCCAAGCCAGGAGAGCTCCTGAATCCCCACAGAGCTTGCAGCAGGGCTGCCCCAGAGCACAGCAGTCCTGCTCTTCTCCCAACTGGGGAATACCTGTGGTTTTCTTCCTGCTTTGTGCTCCCTGTGCTTGGAAGTGTACCAAAGCAGCCCCCAGGATGAGAGGGCCTTACTCTGACTTATCCTATCTAAACCATGCACATATATTATCCCAGAATAGTAGAAGTGAGTAAGAATAGAAGCAGATGGATAATGAGCATCACCCTGGAACTGCAGCATTTGCAAACCAACTTGGTCACCATTAGAGCACACACACGTGTGATGTGCTGGGAAAGGCTGGTAGGGTTATGAGCTCCTAGGACACAGCGATGCTCCAAGGACTGTGCCCTGAATGGTTTTCAGGATGGATGGATTGAGGTGGGAATGGTGAAAGCCCAGGACTCGCCTCACCTTGATGGCCTACAGAAGGTTACCAGCAGCCTTTTTCATGAGGGCTGTGGCACAGCCCAGTTAGCACCAGTGGCTTATTGGGCTCAGAAAACCATGGCTGGCCCAAAATGAGTCCCACTGTGAGGTCCTGGTGGACACAGGGCTCTGTTCATTTTCACTTTGAAATAGATGGTTGCAATCAGACCTAAGGTTTCTCTGCAGGACAGAGAACTAGCTCAGAGTACAAAAACCCGGCGCCTCCTCTCAGAGAGAGCTGATATAGATACAATATAACCACAGGCAGTAAAATCTTACATCTCTAGAAGTAAAGGGTAAAGGGTAAAACAGTGATGTAGCAGGGAGTAGAGACAGGAGCCAGGGTAGAAGGGCACAGTAGAAATAGGCAGCCCGATCCCATGGGGTTTTTTGGCAGCCACGACAGCACTATGTGCCTTGGTGCCTTACTGGCCCCAGAAACCTCCAAACTGGGATTTCTTTTAAAATGTCTGATCTCCACATTTCAAGTTTTCTGTGTCCAACCTCAGCTCAGGCAGAAAGTCACAGCTTTCCTGGGAAGTCATCAGGGTCCCAATGACAGCCCCAAGTACACAGATGACAGCAGTGCTGAGACTTTCTCTTGGCCATGCTGGGAGTTACAGAATCACAGAATGGCTTTCCTGGGTTGCAAAGGACCTCAGTGCTCACCCAAATCCAACCCCTGCTGTGTGCAGGTCACCAACCAGCAGCCCAGGCTGCCCAGAGCCACATCCAGCCTGGCCTTGAATGCCTGCAGGGATGGGGCATCCACAGCCTCCTTGGGCAGCCTGTGCCAGTGCCTCACCACCCTCTGGGGGAAAAACTTCCTCCTAAAAGCAAGAGTGCTGGCCCAGCCCCAATGACAGCAGTAATGGGGTATCATTCTCCCCACAGCATCTGCCCAGAGGTTCTCTTGGAAATCTTTCCCACTCGAGGCCCAGGCTGAAGGAAGGCTGCTGTTGGTACAGAATAATGCAACAGAAGGGAGAAACTCAATGCAGTTATTTTTAGGCTCCTTCAGTTTTGTCATTTGTCATGAGACTCTTAGAGCAGCATTAGGATAAGAAAGGCTTCAATGTGCGTTCACCACAGAGCAAAGCCAAACACTGAACGAATTTCAAAAACCCTGCAGGAGAAAAACACAAAGACCCCTGTTCAGATTAAAAAACAAAACAAAACAAAGCCAAACCCACATAACCAGCTAGGGCACAATTCAAGGTTTCCTCCTAAATGGCTTCCAGCTCCTTGTGGCAGCCTCCGACAAGAGAAGCGCTGTCGGAAGGCATTAATGCAGCCCCCGGGACAGCAGCGAGGAGGTGTGGGCAGCAGGGCAGGGTGCCCACCTCCTGTGCCTGCAGAGCAGGGTGCACTGCTGCCCTTCCAGCAGGCCCTGGCCCCAGCAGAGTGCCAGGATGCACATCTTACCCCAGGGCACTCAGCTGGGTTAATTGCACTGCAACACAAAGCAGCAATTGTCGGGGCAGCACAGAGAGCCAGCCGATGGCAGGAACTGCTTGCCCTGCTGCCTTTTCTTTAGGCTGTTGTAACAATCAGCACAGGATATGAGCTGATGTCCACTGTGAGAGAATACCAGAGGTTCAGTGATGGTCCTCTAAACGGGGATGTGAATTTATGCTGTTCTGAAATCCTAGAGGCTATTAGTAAGCCTTCAGGAGAGGTGCAGAAGCATCAGAAGCAGCCAGCTCTGGAGATGCACTACAGGGAGATAAAGACAGGGCTCTCTGATGGCTCTGCCAGCAGCAGGTGACCGCTGTGCGCAGTCACTTCATGTGCATGCCCAGAGAACAAGACACAGAGCTGCAACATCTCGTCCACGGGGTGAGAGAGGTGCCACAGACATGGGATTTATCTGCCACCAGTACTGCCCACGTGGGAAGCCAGACCTGGAGCACAGCTCAGCGACAATTTGTCAGACTGTTTATTGGAGCTAAAGATATTAAAACAATTTTATGTGTCAGATGGCCCTCTTCTTTGCAACATCTGTTCTGCTTTCTAAGCCACAAAAGCCACAGTGTCTTTCCAACCTTCCTCTGCATTTTGTTACATCTCCAGGACTTTTCTGAGAGCTCCATGGGGCCTTGCACACAAAGGCAGGAAGGAATCAGGACCCCAGGAGCTCCTCTTGCACGAACAAAGGACAGCCAGGAGGAAACAGGATGCTCCTCACCTTCCTGGTGACAGCCGGGTCCAGATAGCCCTTCAGCTTCTGGATGTACGTGTGTGGGGGATTCTTCACTTGGAACCTTTCCTGAAAAGGATGTAAGAATAAACATCAACCATCTTACAACATTTTCTGTATTTACTTATGATATGTATGAAGTGCATGCATACACGTACATATTTAAGCAGAACACACACTATAAATATATACGTACATACCCTGTATTCATCTATAATCTCCACATGTACCATATGCATGCAAATAAACCATCTTTACATGTATCTTGATTTTCTGAAATTTGATATTTATATTGGATGCATAAAAATACAGCTTACATATTCAATTACAGTTTTGAATTCCAGTTACAGACACAAACAAACACACCTGGGACTGTAGAGCCTCTGTTCAGCAGGAGCATGGAGGGCAAGAGAAGTGCTGCAGGAGCAAATACTTGCCCGAGCTGGATTGAAAGGCACCACCAAACAGAGCCCGGCCCCATCCCCTGCCCTTCAGCTGTGGGTCAGAGCTGCTCAGACCCCTCAGCCTTCTCTCCTTTGGATGCACAGCTCCGGGGCTCTCAGCCTGTCCCCATCAGGAGGTGCTCCAGGCCCCAGCAGCTCTGCAGCCCTCCATGGGGCTGCCCCAGCAGTTCCCAATCTGCCCTGAATTGGGGAGCCTAGCACACAGTACATTGCTCCAGCTGTGCCCCCTCAGGGCAGAGCAGAGGGGAGGAGCACCTCCTGCCCTGCTGGCCGTGCTCTGTGCAACACACCTCAGGGTATCATGGGCCTCTCTTGGCCACCAGGGCACACCACTGGCTCACCATCACCCTGCTGTCCACTAGGACACCCAGGTCCTTCTCTGCAGAGCTCCTTTCCAGCAGCTCAGCCCTGTACCCACACTGATGTGTGTGGTTACTCATCCAGCTTGTTCTCAGCCCACCTCGCTGCCCATTCACCAACCCTATGCTTGCCTACAAGGATGTTATGGGAGATGGCATCAAAGCTTTGACTTCAGCAAGGCACACACCTCCCACTGCTCTCCCCTCATCTCCCCAGCTCTATGGAGCTGCAGTGAAACAGGACTTAGTCTGTAAGAAGCATGCTGTGTCCATGCCTGGTAAGAGCATTACCAAAAGTTCTGATACTATTTGCATCTTGGAAGAATTTTAAACTATTCTGTCCTTTCTCTTGAGGAAAGGCCTCATAGCAATTTCCTCCTGGTGCTACAGCTTCGCATTCTGTAACTGATACCTGAAACCCTCACATATGAGGTCAGGATGCAATTCTGCCTGCATTATCTGGACGTTATTTCCTACCAAGGAGCATGCTGCTGCCAGTACCAGAACACACTGTCTGAACACCAAACTTTGTTCCTGTTATTATCTTGCTACTTGCTGTAAAAAAAGCCATTTATCATGGTCAGAGAGGAAAAATGGACTCACAAATCTATCCTGCGGTCCAGCAGCCCCAAGCTATGGCTCCTTAAAATACAAAGCAGACATTTCTGCCCTGCATTATAGTAGGATTGCTTCCCATGCACCCTCACAGATGGAACTTGGCACTGCCTTTTTATCTCAAAAACAGCTCAGGAACCACAGAGCTGTGCACCCATGGTCAGTCCCTTCACTCCCTCTAAACCTCAGGGAAATGAACACAATTTGTGGTGATGGAGGTGAAGAGGGAACATTTGGATCACCCAGCCCATAAAAGCAGAGAACAAGCCATCATGTAGCAAGCAGCCACACACAGGACTGGTTTCAAGAAGCCCAATCTAACTGCTGAGAGAGGAGGCAATCACTGCTACAAGCTCATTACCTGGCTGCTGCATTGCCAGGGGGCCAAGGAAGCTCGTATGTTCACAGAACCTCTCTCTTCCTTAGACCCTTCTATCTGTGTGCCTCAGTGTGACCGCTGAGAAGTCACAACTGTAGTTAAATTGCTGTTAATTGGAAGTGCTGTCAGGGTGCTGGGAGAGCCAGGTACAAGAGGCAGCGTGGCATCACGGGGAGGGCTGCAGATGGGTGTAAGGCTTCAGCACAGCTCCTGCCCTGCAAAGAGAGCACCTGCTGCAACCCTGATTCTTATGAAGAGAGACAACAGAGGCAGGAACCCAAGTATGTTGTCGGGGACTTCAGAATACAGAACATTTAGGCACAGAAAGTAAAACATCTAAAAGTATAACATGTCAGTATTCAAAGGTCTTTGACTGCTAGCTCGGTGTGAGTGCTTTTTATGGAACAGTTGGGACAGTTTCACATTTAGACATCCAGCTTCCCCAGGACAGAGCCCACCATGGCTTTGCAGTGGGCAAAGCGCACAGAAGTGATTTAGAAGTAGTTCCATCCATCAACTTATTTCAGAACTCCTTTACTCTGGCAGACAAACAACAGAAGCAATTTGCTCTGAATGAGGACACGTCCTAAGGAGTCACCAGAGCTTCAGGACCACCACTGGAGCTTTGTGTCAGCTCTGGGGATATCCCAGCACTCAGCACTGATGTCCTCCTCTGCAACTGAACCATGAGGGCAGCAGTGTGCTTGCTGTTCCCAAGCACTGCCCTGGGGCTGCAGGAGGGCCGGGCCATCCCTGGAGGCAGCAGTGGGGGGGGGGGGGAGTGTGGGCAGCAAAGGGACAGCTGTGGGATTGATCCTCCTTTTGGGGAGCTCCTAGTGCCACCATGGCTTTGCTGTGTTATATGTAATCCTCTAGAGAGGAGTTTTGGACTCCTCTTCAGGAGTCTGAAGAGTTTTAGTCTTTCAGAGTCATTTCTTTCATTCAGGAATGCTTCATTCAGGAGTGCTAAGTGGCACAAGCTTTCCCAGCCCTGGGGTCAATAACTGAAAGTCTTCAGCACAAACCACTTGAAGAGACTCAGCAAGCAAGCCCAGCAGTCCGTGACGCAGATAGCACACACTTTTGTGTGTTTGTTTTCTTGAAACCAGCCATAATTATGTACTTGTGTAATGATCTCTACAGCAAGGTCATTAAATAAATACTGCTCATTATCACATAGCAGAATTACTTGGGCCGAAGGACTGAAGCCTGCAGCCATCACCAGGTCCCACGCAGGGAAATGCTGGTCCCTTTCCTCTGCTTCCTCAGCTCTTCCTTCCCTGAGGAGGCAAGCCCACTGCTATCCTCCCCTAACCCTTAAGAACCAGAAATAACAAGCTAAAGCTACTGCTTTTACCCATCCTCTCCTCCTCTGGCAACCCATAACTGCTCATCGGCCAAATCTGTTTTCAAAATAAAAACGTCTCAGGCTGTGAGTCTCACACTGTGTGAGGCTGGGGGTCTCCTCCACAGACACACAGTGCTTCCAACTCGATCTCACCTCCCCAGATTTCACCATGCAGGAGGCAGGTGGCTGCATGGAGCAGAGCCGGGCAGACACAACACTGTTGTGAATCCCAACCAAAAGCTGTTTTATCTGCTCTGTGCAGACTCGAGGCACTGCTGCTATCTGCAGCCTCGACATCAGAAAGGCATGGACCAGCAGTAACTGTCCTGCCTTTGTCCAACCACGTGATATGGAAATTCATTTTGCAGAAATAATGGGCCCTTTCTTACTTGCAACCTGCTGGGGAACCTCAGCCCAAAGGCTGAAATGGAAGAGCACTGCCCAACGCTGCAGTGAGCCGCTCTGTGCCTCCCTGAGAGGAATGAATGATGGAGAATGAGTCAGGGAGAAGCTCGGGCTGGGCACACAGCACTGCTCCCACTGCCCTGCATCAGCACCTTCTCCTGGTGGATACAGCAAGTGAGGCCAGGGGTTTCACTTCAGCAATGAGGAGGAACTGCTGGAATCCTGCATTTCCTCTTCCATGCAGTCCCATGAAGAACTCGATACATCCCTTGTTCACCTCAATCTGGGAAATGTATTTATTCCGAAACCAGGAAATTGTGGCTTTTCCAGAGATATTCTGCTTCCAAAAACATTCAGGATGTTTTCTGTGTTAATGACATCTGTTATTATTGTTACCCTTGCTGGCTCATTCTGCTCTCAGGGCTCACACAGGCCAGGTAAGCATTCAGTGGGTCTGACTCGGCACTGCTGGGGAAGCTGTGTGCCATTTGCCCTTTGGAAGGGTGTAAAAGCACATGTGGGCTAGGCTGGGCAGCACGAGCTGCTGTGAAACTCTCTGTCACCATGCAGCTTCTGGCAGGATGGAGGGCTCAGCAATAAACATTTCTTTCCTCCTAAGAACATGATCTAACAACTACAGCCAAAGCTCCTTTCAGCTCAGTGTCAATGAAGACAGTCTCAGGGTCCCTCTGTGGTTTCAGATGTTCTTCCATGGGCTATTTGGAGCACTGTTTGTTTCTGATGGTAAAACCTCAACACAGCTCATTTCTGGGCTCAGGCTCACGCACAGCCTGGCCTTCAGCCCGGCTCCCTCAGGCACCACCAGCATTGCTCCTTGGGCACTGCAAGTCCAGGAGAAGCTTCCACCATCCCCGTGACCCCACACCGGCCACCAGCCTGCCAAACTGTCCCTTCCTTCCTCTGGAGTCCCAGCACTGTTGGGAAAGGGCTCCAGCAGCAGCTCAGGGCTGAAGTTCGGGTGCCACCACACTGCTTCCATCTTGGTGCTCTTCATTAGTTGCTCTCCATGCACCTCCAAGGGACAGGACACGATCTCCACCCCTGCCACAGCTTGCCATTAGAGGGCAATGAAGAACCTCCTAAGATGCTCACAACCTCTCAACATTCATGTCCCCCCAACACTTCAGCGCACACAGCTGGACCGAAATGCCAGCAGTGCCACTAAACACTCCATGAGAGTGGCTTGGCTCATCAAGCAGGGCACATTATCTCCTCTCCCTGTCTGGAAGTCGGCTGCTCACATCACGTCCTCCAGACCTGGTTTCATTCTTCTCCTCCTCCTTAGATGTATTCCTTGTTCACCGACCCAAAGAGGCAGGGAGCAAGCTTATAGGGAAGCTGCAGCAAAGTGTGGATGACTTACAAGGACAAAGGAGAGGGAGCACCATCCTGGCTGATTCCCCACAACCAGCACTGCAGCCCCTGCAATGGCTCACCAGAAAGCACATCCACCTCGTCAAAGCAGATACAAAATGTATTATTATAGAAAACAGCAATCAAAGTTTGCTTCCTCTCTAACAGCTTACGTTCCATACAGAATCTATTTCTAGAAGTGTTTGCAGCCACGTACCATAATTACACGGACAGATATAAATATTTCACACACCATATGCTGTGCTATGGTGCTGTTACAGACACCTGCTCCATGCTGCTCCAATCCTCAGTGGCTGGCGAGCACCCAGCAGGGACATGGGGCAGCTGCAGCAGATTGCAGCCCTAAGCACATCCTCTGGGACAGTGGGACTCTGGGAAGGGTGGATTTGGTACTTGGATTTCATTGGAGGCTCTGCCACTGTAATGGGTATAAAGGAAGTGTCCCACAAACCTATTCATAGGACGCTCCTAACCTCACAGCATGACTGTGCCTTCTGCTGAACCATCATCCTGATACCTGTACTGCCATCTCAAGGAAGCATCCCACTCTTTCAGCCCTGGATCAATCACTTTCATTAGCAATCACTTTGAAGTTTATGGCAGATTTTGCTGCTGGCTCACAGATGCACACCCCACCTTCCACACGCTTCACTTTCTCTAAAGAATGCTGTTTTTGCCCATTTGTTACAGCAGACCAACCTGTTAATTGCTACACACTGCTGCCAAGCCTGCCCCGCACACAGCTGTGCATGAGGGATGCCTCAGCATATGGTGCTGCTTAATCCCAGGCTGCTGCTCAGGCTCTGGAGGTGAAGGGGAGTTCAGACTGCATCACCATTTGTCTTTCACCGAAGGTGACAGCTATGGCCATATGGGGCAATGGCTCAGGACAGGGAAAGCCACGCGCCCAACTGCATCAAAATCACTCACTGACATCACACAGCTTACTTACAAGGTGAGAACCCATCCACTGCACACAGATTCCATGAGTTTGTTACCAGTAATGAGCACGAGGCCAAAGAAAGGAGTGTCAGAAACCACCCAAATGCTCATCTCCTGCAAGGTGCCCTTTTAGGGTCCTGCACTGACAAACCCCATGCGTGCTGCTAAGGAGGTGTGTGCCATCAGCCCCCCGGCCACCTCACCTGGTCGCAGATGAGCTCCCACTTCTTCTCATTGTCGTACTGCCGCAGCAGACGGGCTTTGTCAGGAGGCAAGTTCATCGCGTTCTGCAGGGAGAGAGAAAGGAGCATCAGGTAGTGGGCTCGGGTTTGGGAGGCAGCAGATGTGGGTGAACCGAGGCAGCAGGGCTGCACTCACCCTCATTGTTTTACGTGAATTCCTGTTGACAGCATTACTCAAAAACATTCCCTCTCAGCATTGCCTTTGGCCCCAGAAGTGCCAGCAATGCCCCCTCGTGCTGCAGAATGCACTGGGATGCAGCAGGAGCCTTCCAGCCCTGAGCACACTGATACAGCAAGCACCTGGTGCCGAGCACTGCAGAAGGCTGCTTTTCTCCAGACGAGGTCCTTAAAATCCATTTCATTCTATTTTAACAGCAAGATGCTGTTCAGGTTTCCAAATGTCACCACACGCAGCCCTATTTGTTTTATAGTGTAGCTGGAAGCACAGCTGCCCACCATAACACAGTGCAGGACAGCCCAGCTGGGTGCCTACCACCCAGCACACTTTGGAGTGGCAGCACTCCAAAGCTATTTGCACAGCACAAGGAGAGCTCTGCAAGCACCACATCTCAAGAGCCTCCTATCAGCAGGATGCAGCACAGGAAGGCCACGTGCCAGAGCACGAAGCATCTCTCCTGCTGTAGCTCACATATCTCACTCTGAGACACAGGCACCTGCTCGCCCACCCCAGGCCCTGCTGCATTCCCACCAGACCTCACTACTTCCACCAGTGGATGAGTGTCACCCGCTCCCAGAGCCTTTCCACCACTCTGCTGCTGCTCTTCCTGAAGCTCGTTTTCTATCAGATAACAAATACTCTTCTCTTTGCTCATCTGTGCTGTCATGTCGATAGTATTTACAGGCTGTGATGCTATCTGCTGTTGATTCCCCTCTCAGTCTCTCACCATATACCTTATCAGTTCTGCTTATCATTTTAATGCACTCCTTGGTATTTTTCCTGGGGCTCCGTCAAGTGCCATTCCTTACTTGTGACGATGCAAACGTGTTTCAGAGCTTCACTGGGCCTAAGCTGTAGGGGAAGCCTCTCTGTTTACCTGCAATGCATGTCCTGGGACCAGAAGCCATCCTGGAGAGCTCTGCAGAGCCCAATTACTCTCTCCAGCTCCTTGAAAAGAGGTTGGAGCAAAGTGCAGGTCATCTCTGCTCCCTGGTAACAGTGATAGGACAAGAGGTGATGGCTTCACAGTGCACCAGGGGAGGGTCAGGGTGAGTATGAGGAATAATTCCTTCTCCAAAGAGCAGTCAGGCAGTGGCCCACCACCAGGTCATCATCCCTGGGGGTGTCCCAGAGCTGTGGGGATGTGGCACTGAGGGACGTGGGAGAGGATGTGGGGGGGTTGGGGATCTCAGAGTTCTTCTCCAACCTTAACAATTCTGTGAGTGCAGCCTGAGGGAGGGAAACAAGGCCCAGGCAGCGATTTGGATGAACAAACTTCAAAACAGATTAACTCTGATTTCATTCTGAAGTGTGAACTCCCCCACTCTGCATCTCTTGCATCAGCAGCTATGGCACAGAAGGCTGCTCCATCGCCTTGGCTCAACCCTTCTGCCTGCACAGCTTTGGCTCCCATCACAATTAACCACACATAATCGCAGTCTGTATTTCTTGCTCCCCGCAGCCCAGTGAAATGACTCCCAGGCGTCTCTTAGCCACTTCCAGGTCCTCTGGTTAGGGGCATCACACACAGCAGCACTTTCTGGCTATCTGCAGGCCCAGGACTGCCAATCTCCCACCTTCCCCCCTCCATGCAGCTCGCGCTCGGAAGCCTTTGGCATTCAGTTCAGAAGCTGCAGCTCGATCCTGTCTGCAGAGGCCGATTCCCGGCTGTATTCTGGCTCCAAGCACACATAACTTCTCTTTTTCCCCACAAATTCCAAAGTTATTCATGTCTACTGTCCACATGCCAAGTCATATAGGTAAGGTTTCCATTTCGTTTGCTCTGGACTGGCATTATAAAGCTACAACTTCATTTAATCACAGTAGCAGATGGAAAACCAGGGGGAAATACTAGCAGGCCCACAAAATATTAAATTGCCTAAGAGTTAAAAATAAAACTAGCGGCGCATCAAGGAAATATACACATTTAACCTACTGGACAAAGCCCAGCTCCATCCAATTCAGCATCCCCACAGCAAACCCAAGCTGCAGAGAGGCACTGCACCCCCAGCCCGGCCCGAACCACCCCAATCTCTCCCAGCTGCCACGCAAGGACAGAACTCAGCTTCCTCTAACTTATTCTTCATTTTAATGACAATGTACAGGCTTATTGTTTTGGAAAACAAACGTGGCAGCATCTTGAGTGACTTAAAAGCATAAGCGTTGCTAATTAATGGCATTAAGCTGTTGCTCTTTCTTGCTAATCTTATGATCTTTAAGTCTAAATCCTTTTTATTTATGAATCATGACATAAACGTGCCAGCATCAAACAGGACAGGCTCCTCCTAATCCATCCGCTCACATCAAAGGCCCCGCGTGCATCAGTAAGCCAATTAGAGCACATCCATCCCAAAACACGAGACCTTGCCACCAGCCTCCGAGCACAGAAAACCATTTCCTACTCATGGGAACTTCCATGGGAGCCGTGCCCAGCAGCCCGAGGACACGGCCATCCATTCCTCTGTGTGGGTCACTGAGAACAGCCCTGGGGACAGCAGGACGTGGGCAGCAGAGGAAGCACCCAGTGCCCATTGCAGAGACCGCTGCTGTCTACCAGAGCCCCACACATAGCCAGCAGTGCATCCCCTGAATTCCAGCAGCAGCTTGGCAGGCATGATGTGAGCGGAGGAGAACACAGAACACGTAGCTTCCCTCAGCTGCAATGGCAGAATTAAACCTCAATTCTGCTAATGAATCCTCTACACCGGGAAACCTCATGCACTGCTTCAGTGGCTCCATGGTGCAGCTTAACGCCAGCTCCTCTCTGAGACGTGGCAGAGCAGTTTATATTCCCAAGCCCTAATTCCCAGCTCACTTTCTCCTCCTTCCCTTCCTCTGAGTGGGATTATTTCCGATCCGCACAACCACAAGAGAGAGGAAAGCAAACCTTTGCACATTTTTGGCTTCATGGTAGTACTGATGGAACAAACCGGAGCTTCCACCATATCCTTGGTCTCGTTAGATTCACACTAAGCTGAGCCTTGCTCATTTCCTCACCTGCTGACTCTCTCACCTGGAATGTCCCAGCTCACAGTGGCACTCCCTGCAGGCTCTGTGCACAGCACTTGGTGACTGCCCGGCTATCGCCTTCCACCTCCAGCACTCCTGGCTCTATCTCTGCTGCCTCCATGATGATGAGCTGCACCCTTCATTTTTTCTGTGTTATGGCCATGACTGTTTTATGGCACTGCCTGAACTATTTCAAGTCTTTTTAATGTTTAGCGAGTTCTTACAAAGTAAATCCAAAATTGGTCCGTAAGTCAAATCCATACCTCCCAACCTGTAGAACTGACAAAGAACAGGCATCCTTCCAGCAGGGAACCTGCAGGTCAACAAAGCTCGGCTGCAAACTTCAGAGCTTGCCTACTAAGGCAGCCCTCTGTACTTTGGTACAGTGTTACAATTTAACTGCAGGATCCACAGTAAAAGAGCCCTTCATGGTCCTGTATAACACTAAAATTCAGCTTTCTGTAACTCTGCGCGGCTTCACTTCTCAGTCCTGCTACAGTGTGTTTATTTAGGAAAGCTAGAGGCCAGTGAGGCAGTTCTGGGCGTGTTGACTTTATGAGGAATCCATGCAAGGCTAAAATTAAATCTACTTATTGTTCTCATCCTCCTTCTCCCCTTTTTTTTCCTTATTAAACCATTCTTTGATCTGGAAGCCCAGCACACAGCACACAGATGCTCCCAGCAAGGCAGCTGTCCCCGCAGACATCCGTGTGCAGGGCTGGGACTGAGTGCAGGACTCTCATTTACACTGTGTGCACCCCAGGACTTCTCAGCAACCCCACACACCCTACCTGACATCATTCACTGCTCCCTCCTCTGTGCTCCCCACTGAAGCTGCTGTGCTGCTTTGCACATCACTTTGCTTCCTCAGCAGTAACACATGCATATTGATTACACACTATCCTAACCTGAGAGCTCTTGGAGATGTGAATCTCATACTGCTCCACTGAGACCCCCACCAGCATCAGCACTGCACAAACAAGAGCAGGGTCAGGATGTGTTTCACCACGCACACACGGGGATCCCATGCAGACAGCCTGTGCACGTTTTGGGGAGCTCAGCTCTTCCCCAGTACTCCCAGCAAGCGCTGGGAGCTGCAGCTGCAGCCCTGGGGCAGGAGCAGAGGTGTGAGCCAAGCCGGGTGCTGCTGACATTCGCTGCTGGAATTCCATCTGAGAAGCATCTCGAACGTCTTGGTGGCCAGCGACTGCCGCTCTCACCACAGGGCTGTTTATACCATTCAGAAATTCAGACCCAGACTAATACTTTTCAGATTTTGGAAAAGCTGAAACCTCATTAATTCGACACCGAGAAACCGTTTCACGCTGCAAAAGCCCCAGAGCGCAGCTCACAGCTGACTCACCCATCCCGGAAGATCACCGCCTCACTGCTTTACTCACTCATTCAAATGCACTCACCACTGATAAGGCACACCACAGAACCCCAAATTAAAGAGCTTTCAGTGAAACGTCTGGGAAAGTGCATTCCAGCTCGAGCCTATGCTCACATCTGCCAGGAGCCGGGAGCCGCAGTACAGCAGCACGCACCCAGCTGCTGGGAGCCGTACGTCGGACGCGGTGGGAGATGCACAGAGGAGATGTGTTGGACATCTCATTTCTACCACTGCCATGAAATGCTGAACATGCTGTCTGGAGCAACCCACCTCCTGTCTGTAGGCTTGCACCTTCCTGATCCCCTGCCAGCACGCAGCAGTGCAAAACAGTAGGTGAAGGCTGAGCACTGGGACAATCAGTCTGCTCCCAACTTGCTGATGGGCTTTTCTTCTTACAATTTATTAGTTTTTATCAGCTTTATAAGGATTCCACCGAAATAAAAAGCTTTGCTCTAACCAGAGGATTCCCATCCTGCACGACACTGTTCACTACAAAGCCCTCAGAGCAAACACTGCAGACCCAGCTGTGTAACTGAATAGCTGCCTATCAACTACTCTGCTGAAAAGGAAAAATTAACAGCACAGACAGCAGCACCTATCAGTGAGTGTCAAAAGCCATCTGTGCAAGAGGACTGCACAATCTCAGCACAAAAGCAGCTGTAAGGAACAGTCAGCTCAGAGGCTTTGCTCTATCCAGAGGTGTAAATCTCATCTCCCAAACACCCCAGTGCTGTGTAACAGAACACTGAGCTCTCAGAGAACCCCGTCCTGCAGCTGAACTACAGTGTGAGGACAGAGGCAGCCCCTCCATGCTGGCACCTGCACCACTCCCCACCCCGTGCACGCAGCCCCAGCCCTGCAGCCCTGCCCCACATCCCTGCCCAGCACCATTCAGTGCAGGGCTGCAGTTAACCACGCTGAGCCAGGCAGCAGGTGATGAAGTGAGAGCAATGCTCCCCACGCACGCCTTCAACACACTGGAGCACTGGAGGTGGTTTGCAGAGGAATGGCTGCCGTGCATCACCTCCAAACTTGCTGCTAACTCCTGGCCAACAAAGCTCCTGCCCTGCTCACTGGCAAGCTGCGAGGTCACCTCTCTGGGGAAGAGCTGCAGCTCTCAACAAAGTAATAAAAGAGCAGTTAAAGAAATTTCCCCTAACTGGAATTTTAAAAGCAGCTGAAGATCACAACATGCTGCTAAGAGATAAGGAGAAGTGTTTTCCCAACATGACAGCAGCAGCAGAGCCCCACTGCGGCCAGGATTGCTCGTGCTGATGTACCTGAGCAAACACCACCCGTGGTGCTCACCCATGCACCAGCAGCCAGGCCAACCCCAGCAGGATCCATGTCACTGCTCTGGATTTTCACTTATTTAGATAATAATCCATGTGAGGACCTAATTATGGTAGATTCACTTCCCACTTCACCATTTGCTTCACACTAAGCCCACCACCAACAAATGTTCCGTGCTGGTGTCCTTGTTCTGGAGATGCACTTCCACTGCATCCATCCCATGCCCACCAACCAGAGTGGGCCCACTAACAAAACACAGAAGGTGTTACAACCACAGTTTCATCAGTTAATTAACAGTACTAAAAAACAGTCTGATTAGTTGCGTTTAAAGCATGCAAGTGTCCAGTCTGGGCCTACCCAGCCTCTTCTGTCAGATGAAGCACTCAGAGGGTGGTGAGGCACTGGCACAGGTTGCCCAAGGAGGCTGTGGATGCCCCATCCCTGCAGGCATTCAAGGCCAGGCTGGATGTGGCTCTGGGCAGCCTGGGCTGCTGGTTGGTGACCTGCACACAGCAGGGGGGTGGAACTGGGTGAGCACTGTGGGCCTTTGTAACCCAGGAAAGCCATTCTATGATTCTGTGATTCTCAGGGCTCACCTCCCCAGCCCTGTGCTCTGCACCCATCAGCTGGAGGGGATGCTCACCAACAAACCAGTCTGCATGCGCTGGACGAAGGCACACGTTGGTGACATTCTTAAATAACTCGAATTTGCAAAAGATTTCAGTGTCAGAAAGCCAAAGCTCAGGAGGACCAGGAACTCCACGAGGCGTACTTGGTGCTTTAGACTAAGCAAACGAAGCTATAAACAGTGAAACAAGCAGAAGTGATAAGCACTTCTTAAACATTGCAAACTATTTACCTCCTCTTTTCTGCATTCAAGTACTTGATGAACTGTGAAGGCAATTTATCTGAAAGTTTGTTGTACCGAAAAATGTAAACACGAGCAAAGGCTCCCATATGCCAGGCTCCAAACCCATGTGAATTTTTACAGGCGTGCCATAAACTCCGGTTTATACTGGAAATATTTACAGGTCTGAGTACTGCCAGCACCACTGCACCCAACAGAAGAGGCAAATGGCCAAAGAAAACCACAGCCGTGTGACTTTCTAGCCATAATGAGAAACTCCTCGTGCACTGAGGTTGCTCTGTCTCCCACTCCACAATATCTGACCCCCAGGGCTCTCCTGCCTTACACTACATCTGCCTGTGTTACAACAGGAGTGGCTACAAACATAATGCACACACACACTTATCCACACGTCACATGAGTAATTCTCATGCCTAAAAATCAGGCGTCTCCAAACCACCAGTGCAGATATCTGTTGTTTCACCAGTCGCATTTTCACACGGATCTTCCTGTATTTTTTCCATTGCCCTTCAGTAATCAAGTGTTAAGCTCCAAGGACTCAGCAGCTTCCTGCAGAGTGGCGTGAGGACCTGCCTGGATGATCAGCTGAGCAGATCCCTCAGTTTCCAAGGACAAGGCAGAGCTGTAGCTGGCAGGGAAGCCTGAGAGCATCACGAGAGAACGCAGCTGTCCCACAGCATCATTAAACATCGCCTGCAACAAGCAGGTAAAGCAAATCACCAAAAAGCACTAAAGCTCTGTTTATGCAATTGGCTGCACACACCACGAGGCAATTGGCTGCATTTGTGAGAACTCAATACTCACTTTGAACACGTGAACCATCCGCAGCAGACTGCGTGGGTCTGAGACGTGGCAGGGTCGCACTGCACCAGGCCCAGTCCCAAACAAGGCTGCTCTGTGCTGGGCAGTCCCAGCTCCCTCCCAGCACTCCCACCGAGGCCCCACGATGCCTTTTCACTAATGGAAAGTTCACAGCCATTTTACTGCAGGCTTTTATCAAGCTGCAGGAGTAATGGGATGGACTCCCCACCGACCGATGGGGTCTCGCTCTCAAGAGAAATCAGAACAAGGCTACTTTTAAGGCTGCTTTTTAAAACAAACTAGGTTTAAAAATAAAATAGAATTGACAGACTGTGAAAGTGAAGCCAAAATTCAGCTCTGCTAAGTGCAGCATGCTTTGAAAGACAACAGCAACTCTTTGACCTAGGTTAGTGGGAAGGAGCAAGAGCCTGGCACCAACACCTGCCCATCCCCTGCCCTCCCAGCCTGGACCCCCCTGAACGTAGGATCCTCCCTGCTGCAGCTGCATCAGCAGTGCTTCCCTTGGCGGAGTGATGTCCTTGACAAGAGACCAGCGCTCTTTCTTTTTGTACTGTCATCACAGCTCCCAAGCAGCAGCCTTCAGTTTCCCTCATATTATTTTGGCCTCATTTGGGAAGTATAACTGATTGCAAAAAGACAGCACTGTGAACAAAGCCCATTCCTTTCCCGATAGCCTGGATAGTCACAGGCTGCCCTTGCCCACATCCATAGCCAGACAATCCTCATTGAAAAGCTCCTGCTCTCCTTCTCCGCCTCCCAGCTCACTCACCATCATGAGATGGAGATTGCACAGCACTCCCAATGTCAAACTGAGTACTACATTAGCTCTTACACAGTGCACACACACTGCCAGACACCCTGGCATGAAAGATGAATGAGGAGCTGGTGCAGGCAGAGGCAGCCTCGAGTGCTGCACAGTTCCTTGCAGGGCACTCACACAGCACTGAGCCAACACAACCCAACAGCAGATATGTGCACTACGTGTGTCACAAACACTGCTTCTAGCAGCTTTCAGACTGGATATTAGGAAATACTTCTTCTCCAAAGAGCAGTCAGGCAGTGGCACAGTGAGTGGGGGTGTCCCAGAGCTGTGGGGATGTGGCACTGAGGGATGTGGGCAGTGGGCACGGGGGGGGTGGGTGGGGTTGGACTTGGGGATCCAACCTTAACGATTCCACAATTCCACAACTGACTGCTACACGAATAGCTGCCACAGCAAACAGAGCACATAGTGACCCAATGCACCTCACCGTCCCCAGCTTGGAGTTTCTCCAAGTGTCAGCCTTCCCCACTCATCCCACTTGCGCACCACCTCTGCAGACCCAGGATGCTCTTCTCAGCACAGGAACATTATCAGTCTCCCTGCTGTGCATCCCCACGTGTACAGCCACATCCCTTGGCCTAGCGGCGCTCTGCTTGGTTTTCCTCCCAAAATCTGGAAGCAAAGATGTGAAGCCTGGCACTGAAACCCCTGCAGCAACATAGAAACTCTTCTGAGCTCTGAGACAGGGACAAAACTCCCCTGGGAGACATGCAGCAACTGAGCGACTGCACAGGTTTGGTTATTCTTTAAACACTTTTACTGCGGCCATCCTAAAACCAATCCTAAAGTTCAATGCTAGACCCATAAAAGCTTCTCCATAAAAGCTTCTACTAGGTTACTTTTTCCAAATAAAGCCCTAACCACATTTTCTGGGCTTCTGCTTATGATCAGCACGCTGAAGTTTCCAGCGCACACCGCAGTCACTGAAGCTTCATGGATTTCATCTTTCCAGAGCCTAAAAAGCTGTGCTGCTTCTAATCCACTTCCAACAAACTTTCACAGGATGTCACTGAGTCACTCACGGCACGCATTACCTAATGTCACACTCAGACATGAACCATATAAAACGTAATTCATGCAGAGTTGTGCACTTGCTCAGATACTGGAAAATAGTGGGCCATTCTGGATGCTATTTTAACCTCCGTGAGAGGCCAAACACCAAACATCCGAAGCACTGTACTGGTACCACGCCAACACAGACACCTGCTGCCAGAAACACAGCTCTACTCTTCATACGTGCCATACAAAAGCAGTTAAGTGTGTTCTGTGTATTCCACGAGGGCCTCTCTCTGCAAAAGCCCCGAGCTGCACGCAGGTCAGGTGGTGGCAAACCCACTGCAATGGACGTAGCGATGGGACGATAGGTGATGGCCTCAAGTTGCAGCAGGGGAAGGGCACACTGGATATGAGGAACAATTTCTCTCTGGCTCCAGCCATACTTCCAGGGTCTTCCTTATTCCCGATTCCTGCAGGTTTTCTCACCTGATGATAACACACGTTACAATGGCCTTTGCTTACCCACAAACACGCTTCTTGTTTCAATTTCTCATCGCAGAGATCTTCCACCAAGATATCTGCCTCATGATTTCCACAGCGCAGTACGTGAAGACTGTAAACAGAACTTTGTATTTCATCAAGAATCCCTTTGATGTATGTTGATAAACTTGAATTAGAGCACCCATAAATGTGCCTGCAGCACTGCACCTCCTGCCTGGAGCAGCCATGGGCAGGGTGGAGGTGCGGGGCAGAGCAGGGCTGGCTGCACAAGCAGGGCACAAGGGGCACTTCTGGAGCTGGTGCAGGAAGGCAGGTTATCCACAGTGACTGGAGAGATGCTGGACAACTTTGTTTAATGACTGCACTGTAAGATCCTTCTAGAATCCCCCACTCATTGCCAAGGAGATGGAGAAAATCCACAGGTGTTAAGAAAACTGAGGTCATATTTACATCTAATGAATATACAGACGTTTTATAACTGTCCAGCTTATGCTGTGAAAGCTGCCTGCTACCTGCCCATGAATCTGTCCTGAGTTAATCGTAACACAGTGTATTTACTGGGGAGTGAGCTGTGCTGGCTGTGCTGAGCTGCTCCCTGCAGTCCCCGCAGTTCCACAGACCAACCCCTGCTCCCATTAACCATTAATACAACACCATATTCCTATTTTCACGCCGGCAATCCACCAGAGATGAGAGCCCCACCCCTTAGAGCTCAGTCTGGGCTCTTTACAGCACGTGGAGATCCGACAGCTTCCATTGCCATCTGGTAAAGCTCTCTCCTTCGAGGTCCCAGCAGTGCCCCCGCACCGCTCCCCAGCCCTGAGCTCACACAGGCTGCCATACGCCTGCAGACTGCGAGGGATGTTGTAGGTTCACAGCAGGGGAGAATCCAACCCACTGCCTTGTCACTGCGGTGGGAAATGATACGGCTAGCAGGGAGCAGTGGGGCTGTTGCACAACTGTCCAGACAGGACGTAGGGTCTCATTCCAGAGCAGCTTTCCTGGGAAGCGCTGTCTCAGGCCGATGGCAAACAGCTCGATCCTCCAGAAGGGAGCCAGGAGCATGCAGCCCTCCCCTGCCTCTGCTCTAATTCTCATGTGATGACCTTGACACTGTAAACATCAACAAAAGAAGAAGAAAAGGAGGCTAAGCTACCTAATACGTCTCCAGAAGGCTCCTCCGTTCATTAAGAGCCCCAAATTAAGTGCTAATGCTCTTCTGATTAACCCCCATTAACGCCAGCACTGTTAGCAGAGGTGTCTGGGATGAGCCGGGAGTCACAGGCTGTGGGCCATTGGGACAACCAAGAACTGAGAACAGGTTATTTAACAAGGGGCTCTTTTCTGCTAATGAGCACTGAGCACGTTTTAGCCCCTGTTGCACACCACAGCATGCATCCACGTGGAGGCACACAGCCTGCTACACAAACCAAGAGGCACCTACATGCAAGGGCATCGCCCAGCACCAGTGACATTCTGTCCTTTGTATGGCCAAGTTGCATGCACTCAGAGCCCTTTGGAACACCAGGATGAAGACACTGCTGTGCAGCCAAGCCCCTACTCCCTGCAGCTTTCCAGGCTGGATGGGAACCGGGTTAAACCACTGACACAGGAACCAGGCATGGCACTGCATGAGGATGAGCCATGGCTCTCAGGCAGCATCACCAAGCTGGGAGCAGAATGAATCCTGCCTGGCACCATGGAGCAAAAAGAGGGACCGGGTGCCGAGCAGGAAACCTGAATTTCTCATGGAAGCACATCTGGTATTTATTAGAGGGATTCAGGGGATCTAGTTACATCTATTTTTTCCTCCTTAAAGCAACAACTCACCAGGAAGTATTAGTATGAGCAAGCAGCACATGCAAATTGGTGCAAGAATCTCCAAAGCACAAAGCAGCAAAGCACACACGGAGCAGCACAGGCTGCCCTCGGCTGCCTGCCCCCACCGACCCCCAGACTGCCAAAAGGTGAAGAGGATCCACCACAAAAAGGGATTAAAAAAGGGAAGAAAAAAGGACACTTCTGTACTGGGAGGGCGGTTGCAGCCCTGCACCCTGGCAGGGAGATTCCAGAGTGCTGCGCTCCAGCTGCAGGCAGCCCTCTGATGAAGATGGCAAGGGGAAAAATACTCCTCCCTGCACTTGTGCACCACTGCCACGCTCACATCCAAGTGCTCCCATCCACACAGCTCAAAGACACAACCAGCCAGGTATGCCGTGCAGCTTTACTGCCTTCCTAATGAACACAAACGTGATTGGGAATGGAGTCGCTCCGTGGCAGCAGCAGCCTCAGAGCCAGCAGCCGCACTTGGGCCGCAGCTCCCCTCGGGGCAGCCCATCAGTTCTGCCCAGCCTCAGCGATTAAAGGCAGGATCCTCCCAGCGCTGCCTCCGTGCTGCCGCCTGCTCCTAGAGAAGCCCCTCCTGACACGTGCTCGGCCTTCTGCCACTGAATGCCATCGGGCTCTGAAAGCAGAAGCAGGACAGGCCAGCAGCAGGCCCACGGGCGCTGCTTCACACCAACCGGGAATACTGGGTCGGCCCAAAGGTGCTGACAGGCACCAGCACACAGCACCCTCACACCTCTGCTACAGAAAGGTCAAAAAGGCACAGAGAAATGAGTGAAAGCTTTCTAAGATTTACCTGCTTCAAATGAGGCAGTAAATTCAGGTTTTAATAGGCCAACTCTCACACGCTGCATGGTCTCTCGCTCATCCCCTGTGTCCATTTATGTACAAAAGTTCAGCTTACTACAAGTCTGGGCTGTGCTGTGAATGTGAATTGCAGCCTTCCTGAGTCCAGTCACTTCTCCCTAACATGGGACACTGCAGCCAGGATGAAAATATGCTTCCAACAAAGCACGTTTCTGCAACAGATAGCTCTCTGACCCCACGAGGACCAGCAGGACCTACCAGGTTGCTCAGTATTTTGACCGTTTCCACCCCCATTGCACAGAGGGCAAGCCATACAGGCAAGCACCGAGGAACGTCCTTGCCCAGCCAATCCCAGCTGGATTGAGGTGACCTCGTGGCCATGATGCATGAGGAACCATGCTGTGAGCTCCTTGCAGTTCAAGGTGGGAGCAAATCCCTGAGCTTGAGCAGAACAGTGAAAACTGCTGAGCACAACTAATTCCCATAGAACAGTGTATGTATTGACAGCTATACTTGATGGGATGGAATTATTTTGCTCTTCAGAAAAAACACAGTTGGGTCCAGCTCAGAATAAAGCGCAGAGATGGCAAAGCAACCCTCTGCAGTCAGCAGTGGCAGCATCATGCAGTGACTTCTGCACAAACAGCAGCAGTTCCTGCTGTACTGGGATTTAAGCATAAGCATTCCCAAGAAATGGCTGGGTCAAGATGTGCGTGTTCACAACAAGTACTGCCAGGCTTAAGAGATCCACGGAGGAGAACAGTGTAAGGGAACTGCTCCCTATACAGGCTTGCAGGCTGGGAGCTTTCACAATGTTCTTTTATAAATATTTGCAAAGCCTGGTAACAACGGAAACATCCAAAAGATTTTTCCTTCCTTGGAAGCAGCAACGAAGTCCTGTTATAAAGGTCTGAAGCACCTGAGGAGGGAAGATTTAGGTTGGATGTCAGGGGGAAGTTCTGTGCTACGAGAGCGGTGAGGTGCTGGAACAGCTGCCCAGAGAGGCTGTGATGCCCCGTCCATCCCTGGAGGTGTTCAAGGCCAGGTTGGATGGGGCCCTGGGCAGCCTGGGCTGGTATTAATTATGGAGGTTGGTGGCCCTGCCTGTGGCAGGGGGTTGGAGATTCATGATCCTTGAGGTCCCTTCCAACCTGAGCTATTCTGTGATTCTGTTATTCTGAGATGTTCCTCAGCTCACTTTCATCTCACTCCGTGGGGTTCCAGAGGGCCAATGGGACTGAGCACAGACAGTTGAGCCATCCATCTTCAGGGCTCTGCCCCATCCATCCCCGCAGTTCTGCTCTATCCAACCTCAGTGCTCTGCCCCAGCCCTGCACAGGGCTCAATCCTCAGGGCCCGTCTCTGGAGCGGGTGGGTAATTCAGTCCACAGGCCACTTCAGGAGTGGGAGATGAGATCACTGTGCTTCCCTGCTGCATGCCAGAAGGCCCCTCCCAGCCCAGCAGGGCTGTGCTCCCAGTGCAGGCTTTGACACCCAGCACAGCGACAGCACCCTAAGGGTGAGGAGACCAGAGGCCGTCCTGGGGAACGCTGAAGAGAACAACCTGAAGACTTCTTTCCTTAAAAGTCTAGTAGGAATCATTAGTAAAACCAGCCTCTAAAGCACACAGGTCAGGCCCTCCTGTGAGACCAGGCGCAGGAAGGGGTGTGGAGCATGAGTCACGGCCAGGGTCACCTGCTTGGAGGGGACACACACAGCACAGAGCATCCAGCAGAAGCTCCCCAGAGCAGAACAGAGCAGCACCCTGAGTGAGACTGAGTACAGGAGCTGGACGGGGACATGGCAAACCAGTGGCATCTTCCAGCCAGCACTGAATGTCCTGGGGCAAGTCCAGCCATCGCTTCTGCCCAAAGTACTCATTAGTGGGGCGGGTAGAAAAGAGAGGCGCCTTCAGAGGTAAGCATTACTGTTTCACAGCCAGTATTTCCCATTAACTGCAATTGGTACCATTAAAATGGGCAGCTTTGCTGCTCAGCTACACTTCTCATACCAGCCAAAATGACGCGCTGTTAGTTTAAAATGAGACAGAAAGAGAGCATTATAAGACTGGTGTGAAACTCCCCGAGCACCACATCCATCTTAATTCCCCTCTGCAGGAGCCAGTGCAGATCTGGCTGGCTGGTGCCCATCCTAAAGCTGTGCCAAGAAAAACACAAAGCAACCAGCTCCTTCACAGCACCAAGAGACTAGGAAAGATGATCAATTCCCGAATCACACAGCTCAAAAAGCGGTAATTAATGCTCCTTCCAGGCAAACACGTTTGCTCCCAAGGCACCAGGCTCTGACAGCTGATGGCCAACAGCCTGCAGCAAATGACTGGGAGCAATAGCAGGGGCTCCTCAGCAACGTGCTGCCCTGCAGGAACCCTCCTGCCTGCGATCACCTCTGCAGCGATGTCCATCAGCATCAGCAACCCCTCTGAGAGCAGCAGAGCAACATGCAGGGAGCGGGCTGACAGGAACAGGACAAGAGAGAATGGGGTTGAACTACAACAGGGGAGATGTTAGAAGGAAATTCTTTACCCAAATGTAGTGAGGCACTGCCCAGAGCTGTGGTGCCCCATCCCTGGAGGTGCCCCAGGCTGTGGATGGGCCCTGGGCAGCCTGAGCTGGGGGCAGCCAGACCACGGCAAGGCTGGGGCTGAGGGCTGTGAGATCTCTTCCAACCCAACCATTCTGCAGCTCTAAGTTCTTTAAGTCCCTTCTAACCCAACTTTTCTGTGGTCCTACGATCCTATGAAGCAGCAGCTATAAATCTTCCATGTGGAAGCCTCAAATTTTGCAGCTGAAGGACATCTGCGTTCAAAAGAAGAGTCCATATGCCCAAAAATGGGAAAGGAGTACCAGAAAGCAGGTAGGACCAGACACAAAAGGTCACACTGGACAGAAAGTATCTGCTGAAGAACAGAACGATGCTTAGTGCATTCCATGCACCACGTTCAGCACCTCTGCCCACAGTCCAGCTGTGGCAGCATCTTTCCCACTGCTCCACAGCTATGCTCTCAGTGCATGCACCGTGCCTCCAGATCCAAGGCGATTCTGTACCGAGAGCAGAAAGCAGTGCTGGGATCAGCTCAGCAGCACACACAGAGCCTCTCCCCTTGGCCGGGAGGTGCCCCTGCGTCCTTGCTGCTGCTGGCCAGCACCTCTTGTGCAATCCTCTGCTGCGGCCGTTCTCTTCCAAAAGCATTTGTCAGAAGAAAAACAGAACCACCCAAAATTGAACATCACTCAATTGCTCAGAAAGAAAAAGAATAAATGATGTTCACTTCCAGCTCTCCCAGAAACAGAGCTCATCCGCAAAGCAGCCAGAGCATGGAGCCAAACCCGGCACGGCGACGCTCCGGGCAGCAGCAGCCGTGGACCCAGGCATGTCCCACGGACCATCCCAAATCCCTGTGCACTGAGTGGGCTGGGAACATCCCACCCAGCAGTCACAAATCTGACATTGGAGCGGTCACAGCGGGTACCCGGAGATGCTCGGTGCCCAGCCCAGTGGTCACAGGGGTACAAGGAGATGCTTGGTGCTACAATCAAGTGGGGGCAGGCAGAGAGGGGTTTGCTGTTTGGTGGCGGATGCTGGCACCTACTGCCTGTCCTAGCACCCTTCCAGCCCACCCACCAGAGGCCCAGAGGAGCTCTTGCAACCCACTGCAGGACCCTACGGGCACTGGGCCACATCTTCCTGCAGCTACACCCAGCAAACCCTGCTCCAGCACCATCAGGGCGTAGCTGCAAAGAGATGTCAGCCTTCCTGCACCTCCTATGTTCTCTGACAGTGTCTGGACAGCCAGCCAAGCATGAGGGCAGAGGGCTGCTTAAACAGAACATGTTTTACCAATTAGGACCTTGTGATATCCACCAAAATATCTAATGCAGAGCAGGAAGGCCACTAATAAAACTTCGTGCACGTCCCAGAGTTTTACAGGCACCATTTAAGCTGCAGGTGCTTTGTTCTAAGGCTGCAAGGCGGCCTTCAGAACCCCCTGAAGTTCATTTCAACAAGCTTAATTAAGCACAGTTCTCTGTTATCCATTTCCCTATTTGGATGCACTTAAAACTCCACTGCCCAGCACTGCGCTCCTTCCCACTCCATGCTGCTCCCACAAGCACAGTTCACAGAGCACAACACGCACAGGGTTAGGATGCAGCAGGATCCTGATTCCTCCCAGTGCCCAAAGAAATTTCTGATGATGTTACCATGCAGACTGCAGAACTCGTCCCTAGCACTACTGTCACCTGGCTTCCACACTGCCCTAAGGGAGATATTCTTCCCCACACTCAGCTTAGTTTTGTTCTTAGGGAAGTCCAACCCATGCTGAACTTCTGCCCTCAGTGCTCGTACACATGTGGAGCTACCCAACCCATCCCACAACTCCAATCAAGTATTTTAAAAACAGCACAGCATGCCAGCGCGTTGATCTTTTGATTTCCTGATGCAAGCACATCAGCCAGGGGCTTAAAGAGTGAATTGGTTGGGTGAACCCTACCCATAAAGCCAGCAGGCACTGATGCTGAGCCGTGTCACAACACAGGCAGGTGACAGCAGAGTGATGTGATGGTGCAGCTCCAACACTGCCACATCCCTCAGTGCCACATCCCCACAGCTCTGGGACACCCCCAGGGACAGTGACTGAGCAGCTGTGCCACTGCCTGACCGCCCTTTGGGAGAATAAATCATCTCAGCATGGATCTACAAGGCCAAAAGAAAGCAGCCCAGGGACAACAGGTGTCAAGGGGACATGCTGCACAGCGAAGGGCCTCCTCTGTCTGGGTACCCCTAAGGGTATGAGGATCTTAAGCCACGGATGCCTGCGGGGCATTTGCCCCCATCCCTTGAAAGAAGTTTCCCATGGAAACCAAGCACCCATCAGCTCACATCAGTGCACACCACACCCCTCACTCCCAGCCACCATGCCACATCTACGCTTTATCTCCATCACCTTCTGCCCACATCTCAGAGCTTGCCCTCGTCTCCCCAGCCCTGCAGCACCGTTCCTCTCTCTCAGAAGCCACCTGTGCCCTGCACTCTCCCTCCCAGCCCCCAGCACAGGGACACACAGCAGCGCCGTGCCCCAGCGGGCCAGCGCTCCAACAGGCGCTGCAGCTCTGCACGATGCCGTGCCCTCGTGGCTCCCTGCCTGCACAGAGCGTGGCTCTTATTTGGAAATGCCTCATATTGATTTCCTGGCACACGACTCCTGCTGACATGGGCGTTGGTATTAGCTTCCTGTCTGAGTTGTTTTAAGCCAAAGTACAAAGCCTGATATTTATGTCGGTGTTTATTTTGCTAATATGTAGAAGTTGTGGTTTGATTTATTTTTTTTTAATCAATGCAATAATTTTACTATATTTCACGAGAGCAAGAGCTACGTTGCAAACAGCCCAAGCCAACAACTCCCACTGAAGGCAGCAGGTCAATATTTTCACTACCAGCACTCCAGACAAGTGCAGTTCCTTACCCTTACATTCTACAGAATTAATTAGTGCAGCGAATTGATTAGTGGAGGACATCTGCACAGGAGGTGAGAAGCCAGCTCTGAGTGCTGGGTGCTGACCAGGTCCGTGCATCAGATCTTACAGACACAGGAAGGGGCTATACTTACTTCATCAAATACACGTAGATTTAGGAGCCTACCTTGACATCCCAGTAGGATTCCTTAACTGTCAATGAAATAGCAACAAAAATAGTTAATAAGATGGATAGGACCAAGAGAACAACCCATGGAAACAGCGACGGCAGGAGGCTGAGCAGCCAGCCTCACCAGCCAGACACTGAGGGCTCAGCATGGATGCTGCTCCATCCCATGCCCTCCAGCTGAGGCTCCTCCTGGCCCTGCAGTGCCACAGAAGGAGTTGGGAGAGCCCAGAGACTGCAGGCTTAATGCACCTTGCTGCAAGTCTTATTTCAACATTATCTCTCACTTCGATGGCCCAATCTCCAAGTTATTCTCTGCCCAAAAGATGTTTTTATAAGAAACAGCAGCAAAACTTTCCACCTCCTGAGAAAGCACCAGAATGTAGAATCTCACACAGCCGCCGTGCTGATAGAGCTTACTGATTAAAATATTAGCAGGAAGAAAAGAAAAAAAACCCTCGTAAGACTCTTCTTTAATTAGATTTGTTTACAACAGCAACACAGATATTCTGGGCAGCCTCCTGCCAGAAGTGATTTACCTTCCTCAATAGCAGAGGTCAGGCAGGGTGCAGATCTAGCACTTCCCTGGACATCTGCTGATGTATCCGGAAAACAAAGGAGGAGGCAGGAAAGGCAGCAATGGGCCAAACCCTCCGAAATATGTTATCGTACAAACAATTTTTTTTTTGTGTATCCCAAGAACAATAAAGTAAACTTGGCTGGGCGTGTTCTCCGCTTATTAAAACTGGCAGCCCTCTCTCCAGACTCTGCTTTTTATTATTGCGAAACCAGAACGGGGCTGAGCGCTGATGTCAAGCTTTAACACGCTCACTGAGCAGACAGTGTGGGTGTAGGGAGCGGTGCGGCCGCAGCCGGGGCCAGGGAAAGCCATCCCAGCACTGCCTGCATACCCAGAACACCAACTAAGGACAGCACGGCCGGGGGCTGGCACACACACAGCAACAACCTGAAACTGCTCACGTCTGCTGCGCGTCCTTCGCTCGCGGCTCGCCGGGCTCGATAACCTCCAATCAATCTTAGCAAAGCCAGCGTGCATCTCGCACCGCCTCACAGATCCTTTCTCAGCAGCTGAGGGATGCACTCTCCTACAACGTGCCTTTTGGAGCTATGGACACGCAGCAGGATGTTTCAGAAAGCCCTGCATCTCAGACTGAAAACAGGATGCACTTACAGCACGGCGCCGTGCCTGAAACCTCTCAAGAAAGGCATATTCCTCTGCATTGCTTTCCCACTGTTAGGCTCTATCCTTAATAGTGCATAAGTCCCCTCGCCTTCCAAGCACAATAACCCAGTGGGCTCCGGGCTGCACGAGCTGAGCCCCAGCACAGAAATGGCCAGGCCATGGGGTGCACCCTGCTGGGCACCACTGCTGCCCAGAGCAAACACAGTGTGCTTTGTGACCGTACACCAACACAGGACTTGTCCCCATTCGCACACAGTGCGCTCTGCAGAGGAGCTGCCCGTGCTCCAAGGGGCTTCCAGGGGCCCCGAGCCGCCTGCAGCAGAGGACAAAGGAATTATTTGGAAGCTTCACCAGTTTCAACAAAAGCAGAATCTGGTCCCAAATAATTCCAGGCAGCTGCTGGTGCCATGTGTATACATTTGCAATGGTAAAGTAAACAATTATTTTCTGGACAGAAATAAGAACAACAGCTTTACGTTGGGCCTTTGGCATTCTGCTGCTTAGCTCAGTCTTGGAGCAAAAACACAAAGCTGTGGAAATGCAAACTGAGCACAGCTAAAACCATGTGACAGAGGCTCTCCTCGGTAAACACAGTCCTGCAATATTGTGACTATTGCAGGAGAACCCTGAGCTCCAGCTACTGCACACCATGCATGGGATCTCCCTCCTGCAGCAAGGTGCTGTGCCTTGCTGGTAGGAACACGAGGCTATGTGGCTCTGCGAAATAATCCTCACCCTTTCTGTCTTTTTGCTGCTGTTTAAAGGCCGTGTGCAGACCCTGCTGCAACTCGTGCCAAAGCCCCACATGGCCACAGATGCTGCGATGCCCATAAAGCAGTGTGCCCAACTCACAACACAAGGCAGAGTGACTCAACAGAACACCACTTATTTCCAAGCAGAGCCCTCAGCCACCTGCACCTTCCTGCCACGCTGTAGGCACCCACGACAAATGCTTGAGCTGCTCAAGCTCATTTCCCCAGCTCAGGCCAAAATACTGCTCCTAACGCAGCTACACTGCCATCAGAAATGACCACATATGCAGAGAGTGTATGGAGCAGTAGGAGCAATGCTGCAGGGATGAAGTAGAAGCAGGGCCACCATCCAGGAGCCCACTTAAAAGATAAGTGGAAGCAACACACAAGAAGACAACTTAGGTGCACCCGTGGCTCATCAAAAGAGATCTATATAAAATATATACTTCCTTTTGATGTGGCGGGGCTACGAATCTGGGGATGGGTCTGGAGCACAAGCCCTATGGGGAGAGGCTGAGGGAGCTGGGATTGTTCAGTCTGGTGCAGATGAGGCTCAGGAGAGACCTCATAGCTCCCAGCAGCTCCTGAGAGGAGGTTGGAGTGAGGTAGTGGGACAGCCTCTGCTCCCATTGACAGTGACAGGATGAGAGGTGACGGCCGTAAGTTGCACCAGGGTCAGGGTGGGCATGAGGAACAACTTCTCCTCCACAGAGCAGTCAGGCAGTGGCACAGCTGCCCAGGGACAGGGGGGTCACCTCCCTGGGGGTGTCCCAGAGCTGTGGGGATGTGGCATTGAGGGATGTGGGCAGTGGGCATGGGGGGGTGGGTGGGGGACTCCTAAAGGACATTTCCAACCTTAATGATGATGAGATTCTATGAGGGAACTGGGTCCTGTTACTCTTTTGTGCTTGGCTTGTGCTGGTTGTGCTTTAAAATAAGAGGTTGGTACACATGACTTCCAGAAAGAAAGGAAATACACAAAGGACATCCCTCCCAACCTAGGCACAGATTTGCCATACCTTTCTATCAACTTCTGATTTGTTGGTTTCCTCTCCTCCTTGTCCCCTCCCCTCTGTGGAAGACTTGCTATGTGACAGTGGAGCCACGGAGCAGCCCTTGCCTCATGCAGAGCTGGCTGTGCCTTCCTGCTGAATGCATCAGTGCCTGTAGCAGCTGTGAGTCGCAGCAATACACACCAGCACTCCCTGCTTCAGGGCACAGCCCTGGGGAAATACAAGACAGGAGAATGGAAATGCGAAATTTCTGCAGGGAGAGCTGTAGGGCTGCTGGGTGCCAGCTGGGAGCGCAGCAGTTGCAGCACAGCCCCAGCAGAGGTGCAGGCAGTTCTGTTTCCTGCGCCCAACAGTGAAATCAGACGAGTCAGTTCCTGAAGGCGGCCAAAAAAATACACTGATTGGAAACATCTGGCAAACAATGCAGCGTTACCTCAGCTTAGTTGGCCTTACACTGGCTGGTCTCTCCCACCAGTCTAAAACAAAAGGTCTCCTTCAGGAACACGTAAGGGATGTGTTTTTCCACCAACAGAGCTGAATTCTGCCTTGGCAGCTGCATGCAGGGCTGCTGCAGGCACGGAGCACAGGCTGCATCTGCATGGGACACTGCCTCAAGGAGAGCAGCATCATGTGGAACCAAGCTGCATCATTAACACAATTGTAATGAAGGTTTCTGCTCTGAGATGGAGGGTACGCACACAGAACAGGAAAAAAAATAGGTCTTGTTAAAAAAGAAAGAAAAAAGAGAGGCAAAGCAGTAATGAGTGGGGTTTTCTCTCGCCTTCAGGCCGGTCAGATTCAGGTCGCTGGCACAGAGCTTCAGGCTGGCGCTGACCTGCAGCAGCCCTGCTGGAAACCGAGCCAAGAGAAACGCGACTGCCCCAACACCTTCCTCTCTTAGCTTCGGTCAGTGCACTTCCCAGGAAAACCCCAAAGCCATCACTCCACAGCACTGTGTACTTTTATTTCTCGGCTGAAAACCAGGGGTTGGCAATGCAGCTTCGCACAGCTGCACCTTGTGCTGCCAAAGGAGAGCTAGAACTGTGCCGGAACACAGCAGCTCCTTGTTCCAGCTCACCTTGTCAGCAATTCGAGCCCAGAGCGCCGCACAACCACCCGAGAAAAGGGAGGGTTTGATGGAACTGAGGATGGTCCCAGCAATCCCCACGCAAGGGCCAATTTTTGAAGCAGGAGCCATTCTGCTGCAGGAAGGATGAGGACGAGCAGCGGGCCCAGGCAGGGCTCTTCACTTTCCTTCTGAACTGTTCCACCTCTCTAAAGAAACGAGGAATTAGGAGAAAAGGACAACTAATTGGGACTGACAGTAAGACACAGAAGAAGAAAGGGAAGGAAAAATGCTAACTCAAAGCACCACGCAAATGCTCGCACTGTAGCTGTGCGGCAGGGCGACCGCTGACATCTGCACCACAAGTTGGGACCGCACTCTAATTTTAGGAAGGACCAGCAAGGGGACTCAGCAACTTCCGTGGGCATCTGTGTGTGCCTGTTAATAAAAGAAAGCCGCACCGCTCTTCGCAGGAGCTGCTGGGACCCATCTGAACGCAGCCACATCAAGGAGGAAGGCGGCAGCCATCAAGGGTCCGCAGCAAAGCTGAGCCAAAAGGAAGGGAGCAGGAAGGGGGGAGCGGCTCCCGCTGGCACCAGGCTGGAGCTGTCACAGCCCCGAGGCACATCGAGCTGCTGGGACCAAGGGCTGCGGGCTGCCAGCAATCAGCACGAGGGCAGTGTCTGCCTCCTGCATCGCTGCTCTGCGGCACCGAGCTTCCTGCCATGCCTCCACACCACAACTCTAAGCACCTCGGCAGGAAAACAGCTTTTCTTTCATTTACTACGCCTCTATTTCCCTCAAATATCACTGCACGCCACAGTCTGCCTTCCTTCCTCGGGGAGTTCTGCCACATTGAGGTCTCCACGCAAAACAAACCACAGAGAAGAAATGCTTTTGAGATCCTTTGTGTCACTTTATAGTCTTCATGTTCAGTAGTTTTAATAACAACAGTAATCTGGCATACTGGTTTTCAGACCTCTTCATGCCCTTTCATTCTCCACAGCATTCAATGGCTTCCAGGGAAAAAATATCTCCAGTACTAATTCAGCAAAGGCTCCAAATTAGATTATGGTGTCTTCTCAAATTTTTATGTCTCCTTCTGTAGATGATGGCTTCCTTATGGCTACAGGCTTGGTTTTAGTTGATGTTCAGACTTGGTGATCTAAGAGGCCTTTCCCAGCCCTAATGATGCCATGGTTCTGTGATACAAACCCTCACCTCCAAGGCTCTGGCCAATGCAGAGGAACAGGGCACTCGGTGCCTTCCTCCCCCCCAGAACTAACGCAGCCCAAGCACTCAGCCCCAAGCACTGTCATTCCTTGCACTACAGGGGCCCAGCTGGGATGTGACCGTCCCCACAGCCACACACAGAGGGACAGGGAGGCCCTCGCTCTGCCCCGGTGCCATTTCCCACCAGCTCAGTGCCCAGTGTGATGGATGGATGCTCTGAGACCTGGCTGCTCCTTCACCACTTCAATGGGAGCCGCGCTCTTTGGAAAATCCAGTCCTGAGCAGCCGCCGCGCTCCCTAAGAAAACTGGTCCTTAATCTCCACATCTCAGTTTCCTCACCTTTAATTAAAGGGAATTTAAGATATTAAACTCCTCCAACGGGCTCTGGGAGGCAAGCTGGGCTCTGTTTCCCTTCCTGGAAAGGATTGTGCAAGGGCTACTTTCAGGGACGCACAATGGCATTACTCAAAAAATGTATCATCTCCAGGAAGAAAGCCCATGAGCATCAGCCCACAGCTTAAGCATCTAATGCCATCTCTGGGGCTCTGCTATTCCACGACCACTGCATGATCAGAACAGAGGCAGCAGGGCTTCTCTTCCATCCCAAGTACAAAAGCCCCGCACATTCTGGCACAGGTGAAAATCTCTTTCCAAGGGCAGCCAGGCAGGAAAGCAGAGAGCTCGGGAAGGGGCAGAGTGGCTGGGCAGCCCAGCGAGCTCCCAGCACCATCAGGTACACTCATCTGCACCAGCACTACATGTTTAAATAAAAAGAATACCAAACAAGCCCACAGCTAGCTTACCAGCATGCAAAAAGGCACCGCTGACTTAAGGGTTGAGCACTTGCCTGGGAAAGACTGCTGGTGTCAGCTGCGACCACATCCCTTGGCAGGAGCCTATCACCGCAGTCCTCAGAGATGGGCTGCATGGGGCTCTGGTTTCCTGCCCTTGCAGTTGCTCCAGGCTGTCCCCAGCAGCAGAACATCACAGCCACAGCACCTTCTGGCTTTTATTCTGTGTCTTTGCAGACCTCTCCTGACCCTCAGCCCCAGATGGTGGCAGCTCAACGAAGCAGCAAGTCCGGAAAGTGGGAATGCTGAGGGGCAGGCAGGCATAGAAGAGATGGCAGCGATAAAACAGATTATGTCCTCATCTGAAGCCTGCTGAAGACTATATAAAACACAAAAGCTTTAAGCAAACATTGAATCCACTGCAACCAAAACCAAACAAATATAGGTCTTGGTGAAGCTCAGCCCTGCGGCAGGCAGCCTGAGCCTGCCAAGAGCTCCACCAGCCCAGCCCCATCTCACTGATCACCCATCTCATCCTGGCTGAGCCAAGATGGCTAGCAGCTTTATTACACTTTGCCACAGAAAACTGCTCAGTTCTCAGCCCCTCTCTGAGACACCGCTTGCTCCTCACTGCAGTGACCAAGCACTGAGAGCATCCTCACCACACATCTCACCAAGGCCACTTCTGCACACAAACACAACAGCATCCCTCTTAAAGCAGCAGAAAATGCTGTTTTCACTGCTCTAACATTTCCCATTACGTCAGTTCTGATGTACTTTGTCGCTTCAAGGAGAATGATAACCCTCTTAGGGTTAGGTAAGGAAACTGTACAGGGCTTCTCTTTAAATGATGCAAGTGGCAACAGAACATCACCAAGCCTCAGACTGTCTGGTCCTAGACACAAGGGCAGAGCAGGGCATGAACCCATAGCTATGGACTACTGACTGTTTAGAGGATCATGACAGTTTCCAACTGCCCCACGCACAAGCTAGATGCTTCCATTTAAATCAGATCCTTCAGATGTGCTGAAGGACTGCAACATCAATGCTCCTTTTGTAATCCCTTTGGCTGACTTCATTCCTAGCATACATCCGAATGGAAGAAATTAAATGACATGACAAATCCATGACATTTTACATCTGATGAATGCTAAGGAGAAATACACTCAATGGGATGAAGCACATTTCACTGCTGCCAAGCGCGTATCTTAGGGAAACTGATAGTTACTCTGCCAAAGGGTGGGGGGAGACCAGATTCCCTTCCTGTCTATAAATATTTTTCTGCAGCTCTGCTGCCTTAACAGAGCTCTTCCAGATTTATGTCAGAGAAAAGAGGGCTGGAACTGTCTGCCTGACGCAGCCTGGAGCACCTCCAGCCAGGCCCATGCTGCAAAGCAGCAAGACTGCAGGAACAATCATGCACACCCCTGGCACCCACTCTCACCGCTGCACCCAAACTCCACCAGTTTCTCTGCCCCGCTGGACAGTAATGCTGGGCCATTCCACTCACCCCTGGGTCCCTGAGGATGCCCCAGTTGCCCCTGGTTGTGGATGGAAGCAGCACAGCCACTGAGCTCTGGGGACACCGCCGCCCTCTGCTCCTTGCTGCCCCAGCAGCGGCTCCTCTCTCACTCCTACAGATGACTGGTTGGGGTTCAGTAGGACAAAAAATGGTTCCTGCTTGCTGTCACCTTCCTCATCTGCACCTCAGGATGGGTTTGAGGAACAATTCCTTCTCCAAAGAGCAGGCAGGCAGGGCACAGCTGCCCAAGGAGTGGGGGTCACCATCCCTGGGGGTGTCCCAGAGCTGTGGGGATGTGACACTGAGGGATGAGGGCAGTGGGCATGGGATCTCAGGGGACTTCTCCAGCCTTAATGGCCCTTTGATTCTCTGACTCTAAGCAAAGCCAAAGCAGGTGGCTGGCAGCATGGACATGGAATGCCTCCACCCACTGGCTGCGTTTCTGGAGCCTTGCAGTCATTTAAGCAACATGCAGGGGAGAGGAACCCAGCAAGATTGTGAACTTTTTCACTGAAGGGAGGTCTCCAGGTCATATTTTTAGAAAGCAAGCAAAGAAACTACTATGCAAACACTAAAGGCTTGTACCTTAAATCTGCTCACCAGATGTGAACTTCAAAAAGTCTCCAAGTACAATTTAGCTGTAGAAAATAGCTCTTCGAGTCCTATGCTGCGTGCATCTGACCTACATCCCAGCCTCATTCTTTACTTCTTCAGCAAAACTATTTCTTCTCACTTGACCTCTGATTGTTTCCCGTTTTATCCCAAAGGCTTAAAACCCAGAAGAAAGTGCATCGCCAGCAATTTACAAGCAGGGAGGAGAGGTGCGCAGCTCCAGCGAAAGCCCTTCTTTTTCGTGATACCCTCGAGGGCCGAGCACTTCACAGGCAGACATCTCAGAGCCCTCTCTCTACAAACAAACCCGAGCTGCTGCTCACGGGAAGCGGCAGAACAAAGGCAGCTCTCCGCAGAAGCGCCCAGCTCCGACTTTCTCTGCAGGCTCCCCCAGCACACAGAAGGGCACAAGCACTGATGCTCAGCACATCTCCCAGCCCTGCAGAAGAGCCCCCAGCTCGCCCCACGTGTGCTCATGCAGCTTTCTCCCCTGCTCCGATCTCAAGGATGCTCAACGCACTCTGCCCACAGACCGCATTACCAGCTTATAGATTTATATGTAAATCTTCCAGGGAGCTACCGGCACCCAGCCAGGAGAGTGAGAGGCAGCCTGGGAGCCGTGGCACAGTGCCACATGGTGTGTCCAGAGCAACAGCAGGGCTGCACAGTGCAGTGCTGGGGCCAGCCGAGGATGCGGACGTGCTGCTGACCCAGTGACACTGTGACCACGAACGGCCCAGCACTGCGAGGATACAAGTAGGGCTGGTGGCATGGCTGTGAAGGAAAGCAGAGGGTGCCTTCTTGGTGATGCTGAAGGATGAATGGAGAGACTGAGGCAGCTGCTGCTCCAGGATTTTGGGAAAAGGACTACTGCGACATCACCAGCAGACGTAAGAAGAAAAGTATTTCTGCAGCTACATCCAAAGTTGTTTACCCCAATATATTATCAATGCTCCCACAGAAACACCTTTGCTGGCTCGTTTGCAATCAAGCTCTCCCATGAGCAACTCCCTGCAGCAGGGTAAGCCAGCAGCGCCCAGAGCACCAACATTACCTGCCCCAATGGCCACGCGCAGCACGAGGCTGGCAGCCGTAGGTGACAGGCGCTGGGATGCACAGCCTCATACACCCCAATGGCACTGGTACATGGACATGGGGCTCACTGTGTGCACAGAGCACAGCTTACTGCCAGATGGGGTACCACCCACCTGCACAGCCCTCATCCCAGCAATGATCACACTGCAATGTTTCGAGCACAGCTGGGCATTCATTGCACAGGACGCTGGGGAGGTCTGGGTGCTCCCGCAAGCAACATCTCCCTTTATTTGTAGACACAATCTATAAAGCAGGCAACTTGCTCCCAAGAGGAACAAAAGCATCCACGTATCCAGTGACAAAAATGCACCCAGAATCGTATCAGCACTAACCACTTTTCTCCTTTTCTTAATTTGTGTGTGTCATAAGCACAGCAGAGACACACTTTGTGTCTTTGCTGCTTTCTCGCATTCTGTGATGACAAATCAGACAGATGGGAGCTTGCATCACAAACCCTCCAAACCAACCCAAGTTCTGTCATTTCCCTGGGATTTACTGGAAGCCCCCACTCAGATGCTCCCAGGAGCAGAACAGGAGTGTTGTCCGTGTCGTGCTGCCCCACAGCTCAGCTCGGGCACACGCAGCCAGGCAGTGATGCAGCCTGGAGCACTGAGCTCTGCCTGCAAGCACAGCCCGGCGCCTGCTGCTCCATCACCACACCAACCACAACAAAAGCACCCATTTGCAGAGGGATTTTTTTTTAACGAAAGAGCGCTTTCAACTCTGAGAGGTATGGCAAGGAAGTAAACACATATGTGGGCGTAAGAAAATAAAGAGTTTTCGTTGAAGCCACATTTAACATAATCTCCAAAACAAGGAGCTCCAGGTGCGTTCCTGCCATGGCACGGCCTGCCGTCCCCAGGAGCCAACTGCTGCACGCAGCCCTGCAGCGCGGCTGGAAGCGCCTGGCACTGCTGACACACAGGAGGTGGATGGGTAGCAGAGCTTCCCTGCTGCAGCTAATTAAAGAATAATCACAGAATCATTAAGGTTGAGAAAGACCTCCGAGATCACGAGCCCAGCTGTCGGCCCATCACCAGCTGAACATCTCCTCTCTCGTAAGGCGCTGAAGAAAACCAGGCTTGCTTCCCTTCTTCCACCTCGCTCCTAGAAAGCCAAACACCTCGGAGTGAAACAGGAGAGCCTGTACCGCAGCCACATCAAAGCATGAGAACCTCATCTCCTCAGCAATACAGCGGAGCTGTTTGCATCTAAAAATACCCCAAATTGAGCAACACCGAATCATTCAGAGAAACAAAAGAATTCACAAAGCTGTTTTCAGCTCACTCCAACTCCCAGCCGTTTACATTTCTTCACCTTATGCTGCGTTTTCCTACTTCTTGCAAGAAGCTCAACCTTAGCCAAACCCAAGGAACGATTCTTTGCCTCTACTCAACAACAGCCCCAACTGGAATGTGTTTTAATGTGGCTTAAATTAAGGCAGCACCAGCAATCCCTGCAGCAGCCCCGACTCACTGAGAGGCCAAGAGGAGCCCAGGTGCCTGCTGAGCACAGCTGTGACATGGCAGCAGGGAGATTTTACACTCACATTTTGCTTTTCACCCAAATGTTTTTTACTGAGATGGGGATGTGACGTTTTGTGAGTTTGAGGTGAAGCAGGGAAGGCTAAGCTTGTTTTACCTTTGCAAATGAGGATTTCAAAGAACCACAGAATAGCTTGCCTTGGAAGGGACCTCAACGATGATAGAGGCATAGAATGGCTGGGTTCAAAGGGACCTCAAAGATCACAGAACCACAGAATGGTTGGATTGGAAGGAGACTTACAGCCCCCAGCCCTACCCCTTCCATAGGGTGGTTGCCCCCCAGCAGCTCAGGCTGGAATAGGGGGGGAAAAAAGCAGCAGCTTTGAGGGCAAGAATGTGTTTCAGCAAGTCCAGCACTGAAGCTGTAATTTCACAGAAGGAAGAAACTCCTGTGAAACGCCTTTCCGTGAACAGAGGCAGGTATTTACAATTATCCCAGCACAAAAATGCAAAAAGTATATGTTCAGACATGTGATCTGACTTGGAAGCAGGGATATGTCTGCAGTGCGGTTCTGGAGCACTGAGTCACAGGAGATGTTCCTCCTCTGGTATCAGCATATATTTACTTTTAATACAGTCTCCTTAATTTTTATTTAGGAATCTATTTAATTGGCAAGCCTGGCAGTAAATGGCTTAGAATCCCAGACATTTCAGGATAAAGCATTTTAATCACCCTCTTCCTTTATTTCAAGGTTACTGACTTGCTGGGGTTTTTATTTCATTTCCAAGCACAGCAAACTGACTTCATTAAACTCAATGAGCCTTCAACAGGGAGCTTTTGTATTGGCATCTATAAATCACCCCTGTAACAGAGAGGAGAGGGGAAGGGGAAGGAGCCAGAGCCCGCCTGCCGTGAGCTCCTCGGCCATGCCTGGGGGCTGCCCCACCAGCTGGTCCACCCAGCAGGCGCCCGCACCGCCCTCACCTGGCTTCACCCTCATCTCCCAGCCTCCACAGAGCTGCTGCTGCTTCATCTTCCCCTCAAAAGGCAAAAGCAGAGAGGTGCAGATCCCATCCTGCTCTTCTCCAGGAATACTACAACTCCAACCCAAAGCGTTATGAGAATATGCACACTGGGCCGTCAGCAGGTTTAAGAACCTGCCCATCTGCCAGCACACCTCCAGCACGGCTCACCGCTGCCTGCCATGCACGCAGCACCCACAGGGCACCAGGGCAGAGCCTGCAGCTCACTCTGCTTCACAAACAAGACATCAAAGACGCAGGAAAGCATCCAAGCTGAAAGGTGTGATTCCTGATTCACTCACATGTACAAACCCAGCCGCAGCCAGGGAGCAGAAGCCAGCCTGTGCTCCTCCAGCCAGCCAGCGGGCAGGGCACGAGCAGGGCACCCACAGCACGCCTCACCCTGCACACATACAGAAACACAACCCCCAGCCTGCTTCAGCTTTCTCCTGGCTGTAACGATGCCAAATTAAGAATGTGGAAAGAGCAGAGTGAGAAACTGTTGATGCTGGGAGACTGCAAAACTTAAACATCTATCATCATTCGTATGCCGGGCTTCGCGACCTCCCACTTCACATGCATTTGCGCAGCGTGCAACAATAACAGGGCAGGAACACTAACCAGATCTGTGTGGGATAGGAATAAATTTGGGTCTGAAATGAGGGGCATCTGTTCTTTGTAATGACAGACACCAGAGATCTCTCCGTGAGCCAAAAGGAAAGCAATAAATGTGCACAACCACGGAGAGCCGCACTGCTCCGTGCGCTGCCTCTCCTGACGTCAATGAAGTTGTCTATAAGTTAACTGGAAACAGAATTTGACCACGGATATATACAGAGCCCAATGTGAATTAAATGTAAATTGAGCTCTTCTAAAGGAGGCTGCATTCTGCTAGAAAGGAAAACACAGGAAATACAAAGGATGAAACTGATTACTCAGGAGATGCCACCAGAGGGACAAAACTTCCATCCTTCCTGAAAATAAATCACCAACTGTATATGCACAAATGTAACTTTGGTGCAACGGTCAGGAAATAAAACCTTTGGTACGTGTCCCTACGCTGCTTCTTGTATAGTTCTGCAGTTACAAGGTACAGCGTGATGTTATGAAGGGAAAAATGGGCTTTCATTATGGTATGACCCATCATTTCCTAAAGAATGGGTGAGCACATTGCAAAAGCCTGGGATATGAGTCTAACTTCCAAGCACTGCTAAGACACAGAGGAAAAAAAAGGAAAAGCCACAAGAATCAGCAGGTATGGATCACCTGCACAGTGTTACCTTATGTGTTATTATGTGTCACCAAGAAAATGCAACAAAATTGATCCAAATATCACTGATGTCACCACAGAATCACAGAACGGTTGGGTTGAAAGGGACCTCAAGGACCATGAAGGTGCAACCCCCCACCACATGCAGGGCCACCAACCTCCACATTTAATACCAAACCAGGCTGCCCAGGGTCCCATCCAACCCGGCCACAAAAATGTTCACCAAGGATCACCCAGAGCGGGCCCACGTGTGCTTAACAGGAGTGGGGAATGCCTCACCTTCACCCTGACCTCTCAGCACTACCAAACAGTAAAGTCACCAACAGCCCGACGTGACAGAACTAAATTACTTTAGGACACAACTCGTTTGGGATAAGGGTCTTTATTACCTACAAACCGAGCTACTGCCCTGGAAACCGGGAAACAACTCATTCCTCTGCAATGCTGAGGAGCCTCGCTTACGGCCCACCATTGCAACACAGCCCTTCCCTTTCCCTGAACCAGGACCTCCAGGCCTTTGCCTGCAGAGACGGCCGGTGATTACAGAGCTGGCCCCAAGGTAAAGCCAGGCAGCTGCTCGAGCTGGTGCCCACCTGCAGAGCCATAGGGAAGGCAGCCTGTGAGGAACGAGGCAGTGAAGAGCCAGCAGCAGCACGTGGCACAGAGCTGGGCAGAGGGACGTGCTCTGCTCCGGGCTCAGGATATCACTTCATGCCGTGCTCCTGTGTTTGTCTCAAGTGAGCACGGATTCTATAAAACAGACACAATGTACAGACACCTCTTCTAATCCAGTGTCAGAAAAGCTCTGTTCAGGGTTTTGTTTGCTTGTCAGATCTCTGTATCTCCTCTCTGCTGTGTTTTAGAAGAGGCAAAACCAGCTATTACCGTCTCTGTGCCTAATGACCTGCAGTCTTTCTGCTACTCTGTTACTTTTTCTCTCCTGTCTGCAACGATTAGGAAAGAAAAGGAAAAGCTGTGAGGAAAAAAAGAAATTACTGTACTACGACTGTTCAAGTCGTGTGCTGCTTTCCATCCTGTAAGCCAGGCAAGGGCTCCCAGCAAAACTCAGCCGTGCAGCTCCCTCGGTACAGCACCCAAACAGCAAAGGGAAAAAAACTACATCATTATTAAACACATTTTGAGTTCCTGAGGCCAGAAGATTGCAGGCATCCACACACCTAAGGCTGCTGCTGGACGGACGATTCCCGAGACGCACTCACACAGGGTGCCTGCAGAAGGTGCAGTAAGCTCGGCTGCCCACCCAGCAGCACAGGCTCTGAGGGCTGCCATGAGCACAGATCAGCAAGGGGAAACCTCCCGTGTGCTCACTGCTCTTTGTTAAGCAATAACAGCAAAGAGATTTCCCACTGTGCTCCGGGAAAGCTGATCAGCTGGACTAATCGGCAGCGCATGCACCGCCTGCAAACAACATTGCAGCAGGCACGGTAAAAGCCTTGCCTTGGGAGTCAAGTGAAGATCGGGGGCAGAAAAGGAGTTTAAATGGAAGGGAAAAGGAGAGAAAAGAACCTTGGCATTTGACAAAAAGAAAGGAGCCAGAGAGACGCGCAGTCTGAGGCTGAGCAAAAGGCCATTGTCTTCCCTAGCGGTTTGTTAACTTGCTGTCATGTGTGTCTTTTGGGTCTTTTCTTGTCCAGATAGACTCATTTATTAAGTCCATCCAAAAGCACTTCTGCAGTGCAGGCTCCTCACAGGTCCGGGTAGGCTCACAGCCGGGTCTGTCTCACTTGACAAGGCAGCCCAGAGCCTGGCAGGGCCGCAGGGCAGCCGGGGCAGGGCTCAGCGAACAGATGGCCGGTTGAGAAACAAGGCCTAATTAGGCTGAAGTGTCTGACCCAAAGTCTAATGGCAGAGCACAATGAGCACCGGGCTACAGGACTGCTGAGCTGGGGTCCTCCGTGCTCACTCTCTCTGATTCGCTGCCTGCCACAAAGAGGTGTCTCTCCACGCTGCACCCTACTTCAGTAAAATTACTTTGATTATTCCCTCGTTGTGCAGAAAATCTGAACAGCAATTACATTAATTTACTTTAGGAGAAAGCCCCATTTTCCTGATTAACATTTTCCATGCCCAACAATAAGCACCTTTCAGTGAATCCTCTTTTGCAGCGCTCCACTCCATCAGCCCCATCACCAGCAACTCCTACAAATGGGCCAAAATAGGTAACTTTTATACTGCTGAAATAATGCCTTCTCTGGTCACTGCATCCATTCCACCTTCAATCACCAATCTGCCTTGAGCTGCCCTTAACCACTCGTTTCCCACCCTCCCTAACAACTGCTCTCAGGAACCAGCTTGTGCCACTCCTGTGCTGTACAGCCAAGCTTAGCCAACGACTGCCAAAAACCACAGCCAAACATTTATCAAAGAGAGGAGCCTCCACCATGCTATAATAGGAGTCAATCAACTCTGAATTATGTATGCTTATACTTATGCATATATTCCTCCATCACTGAAGCACCCCTACCGGAAAGGCCAGGTGTTGTCAGAAGCCAGCACTGGGCTGATGGAGCCAAGGAACATCCCAGCTTTTCCGATCCTTGTCCAAAATTAATGACCAGAAAGATTATTATTGCTGCTTTTGAGTTCTCACTACGTCATTAATGCTGCCTTCAAAGAAACGCGTGGAGATTCACTGCAAGAAATGTGGCAGGGATGAGCACAGCTGGGTGTGTTGCACTGCTTGGCTGAACTACTGCTTGTTTCTTTAAGTTCTGGTCTTCTAGAAATCACTGGAAGAGAATCCCTGCTCAGAAAACACAGAGAAAACACAAAGCTCCGTGTATCTATTTGTGATTCAATCACATCCTGGAGCTGGATGAGTAAACCGCATATTGCCTCACAATTGTATCGCTCTCAAAGACAGCTGTTTGGTGCTACAGTACTCATCACCAAGCATCCGTGGCACCAGCTCAACAACGCAGCCTCCAAAGCAATAAAAAGACCATTTTTATTTTCCATAGTCCAGGAGTTAACCCCAGCTGAGAAGGAAAGACAAGCAGCATGATTCATTCTAAACACGTGTGAGCCAGAGGCACGCTTCTTTACGTTGCGTTGTGTTTAGGTTGGTTCCCAACCAGGTCTCTTGGCAGAAGGGCAGCGATCACCAGCCCAGCTCCTGCCAGCAGAAAGCTGCAGCTCAGAACACTCTGCCTCCCTGCGTAGTTCCCTGCTCACTGAACGCATCGCCAGCCCCGCTGCAGCTCACCAGCACCCCTCTGCAGTGAGCTCGGCCCCAGAGCCATGCACCAACCATTTCTGTGAACGGAGAAGTGATGCTGTGCTCTGCAGAGCAGGCAGCTCGGGGTGATGGGCCCCGATACCACGGCCAGACCTGCTGTGCAACACCAAACTGTGGGCAGAATGGCTGCAACTGCATATCCCAGCAAGTGAACTGTGGCAAAACTCTCCTCACTGTGTGCAAGCTATGCGAGGAGCCTGCCTGTAGGTCTGCACAGCATTCTGCAGAGAGATCAGACGATGCTGGACCTACAGTGAGGATGCAGGAGAGGGCCCAAGGGGAGAGGAAGGCAGGCAGTCAATCGGGAATGGAAAGGGAATTCCCAAATCAAAGGGAGTTTTCAGACATCACGCTGCTACCTGACATCAGGGAGACCAAATGTTGGTCAGTTACACCCCTCGCAGCCCTCAGATTAAGGTTAGAGCAAAGCTCCCCGTGTGTAACTGCGGGGATGCAGAACACAGGGACTAGATGGGGCACACACACTGAAGTTACTGCATCACCAGGCAGCAGCTGACAGAGCCAGAGGTGGCACATGGCATCCCAGCACTTACTGTGCAGGAGCCCTACTCATCTCAATGCTTACATCAACCCAGTCTGCATCCTCCTGGCAGAGCAGAGATGAGGCAGGGACGGACTTCCCCTTAAGGGAAAAGGAGGAAGAAAGAGAGCCTTTCACAGTCACTGAAGGAAGGAAAGAAAAAAGGGGGCATCCAAGACAAATACAGCTGAGAAATTCAACAAAAGGAACAGACAACAGCAAACCTCTTCCTTGTCTTCTCAAACGTGAAAACAAGCCGATAAAGCTGTTGCTGCAAGTGAGGAACATGATGGGTATTTAATAATTCATAGGAGCTCAATGTATTCACAAGGTATTTACTGCTTGGAAGTAATTGATGTTGCTTTAACAGACTGTTAGTGTATCCTGAGAAGCAGCTTAGGAGGAAGAGTTATCCCAGTGCTGCACACCCGTACTGGTGACAGTAACCACCACTGCAAAGTTTTGTGCAGAAACGCGCTGCATAATCTAACAGCTTTGCTGAGAGAGCCCCTGCCCTCCCCTCCACACACAGCAGTACTGCCCAGCATCCCCACAGCCCCAGGCTGAGGGACCAACTCGTTCCCCTGGAGGCACAGCAGGGCAGCACAGCGCCCAGCTCCCCAGGACTGACTGCTGGCAGCCTCTCTCCAAGCCATGCTGGAGGTGGGTTCCAGCTGCCCAGCACACTCGGAGCACTGGGACACAGCTTGGCTGATGGCTCGCCTCGACCTGGAAAGTCCCAGCCCAAAGCCCCGCTGGGTTCCATCCTGCTCATCCAGTTTCCTCAGCAAACACATTACAGGACTCTTCCCAAAGCACCAACGTTGAGAGGGACACGTCCCATTTAGCATTTACCATTTTTCCCAGTGATCTGTCCTTCACAAAAACAAACTTTGGTGCATTTCTAGCTCTTCCATTCTAAGTTCAAACACAACACGCTCACTGGAGAGCTGGCAGTCAGCATTCACATCACACACCTTCAGACAGAAAGCATCCCGAGCTGTGCTGAGAAGCAATGCTGCTGGGGCAGCACCCACCTGTGCTCAGCCATGGCCACCAAAGCACCCCGGGCTGCTCACAGTCTCTGCTGCTCGGCCCAACGGGACAGAGCTTCCTTTCTCGTTAGGACTTCTCCCCGAAGTGATTATTAAGTGACTTAAGGGAATGTGAGACTGCCTGCTTTTGGTCTGTTTCAAAGGCTGCTAATCCATTAGCTGCCAATTAGCATACATCGTTCTGCTCCAAGTGTTGTTTCTGTTACACTCGACCCTTCTAACTCATTTTCAGGATACTAAGAAGAAAGGGAATACATGAACAAAGCTGTGTGCTTTTTCTATTATTCAATTCATCTTACACATAAATACTGGTAACAGTTTATTAAGTCTCATTTGAGGTTTTAGTGGCTTCTCGACACATAAATTAATAAAAATTACTTGGCACTTAGAAGGACAGCTTTTCAGGATTCGACATAAGAAGTTTGGTCGATAGGGTTCATAGTCACACCTGCAAACAATGCAGCTCCAGCCAAGCCCAGGTTACCACCCAGCTGGCACTGAGACCTGCACTGCAGCAGCTGCACTGCACCGTGATGGCTGGAAACTGTGATGTTGAAGCTAAAACTCCTATCCAAAGAAATGCAATAACCAGAAATCTGCATATTAACAGCCCATAGGCTGCGGATGGTGGACTTAGAGGTCTTTTCCAACCTTAACGATTCTGTGATTGTGGCTGGGGCTGAGAGCACCCCTAACCCTCAGGTGTGATTTCTAATGGGTGACCCAGAGGAGACATCCAGCCTGGCAGCTGTACCCACAGACTGCAGCTGCACAGCTGCATCCACAGCCATCAGTGTGCCGGGGCAGCAGACCACTGTCCCCATCCACCACTGCAAACCCTCTACCAGCAAAAACCAGCCCAGCAGTTCTCAGTGACATGACTTATATAGAAAGAAAGGGAGAGAACTTGAGCTCTGGGCTTGCTCACTCTGCATTATGATACCAGCAGGCTCCAGAAAGGAAGCGTGGGGCTGCCACACTCAGGCAGAGCGGGCTGAAAGCTCAGTGGGTGAAGGGAGTTTCTCAGCACTGGGAGACGCAGCGTGGAGCTACTGCAACTCTGGGCCATCTTTGAAAGAGACATTCAAATGGAAGCACTATATTCTCCTGCATCTGAAGGCTTGAGCACGTAACAAAAAGATAGAAGTAAACAATCCAACTGTAAAATGCCAACCAGAGATGTCTGCTCTTGGAGCATCATTAGTATGGCTATGCTTTTTCATAGAATCAACGACCTTTTCATTTCACAGTTGTTCATACAGAACATGCTGTATTCAGAAATCACTATGTGCTATAAGAAGATAACATCCTGAACAGCAAGGAGTTGGTTATGCTCCTACATTTTCAATTAGATTGCTACTTGCAATGATCTGAAAGTCATTATTGCTAGGCTAACAGCACTAATTGACATTCTGTCCCTCCTGTTGTGGTGTGGGGGGCCCATCTGCCTGGAGCTGCACCGTGCAGCAGCTTGTTGTCTGTGAGAAGGAGGGTTGGGTGCTAGTTCAGCTGTCTGAACTTCACTTGTGTTTATAAATACTTTATGTAGAAAATGCAGAGCTTTGGTGTACTTTGAAGCACCGACTGCATGCATTTCTACGATGAATCCTCTCCAATTTAACAATACAGGGTGTCGTACATAAAAACTAACAAAACACAGAGCAAATTCTGCCCTCAGCTGCCTCAGCAGAGTTCTTTGGAAGAGCTGTGGGTAATAATTTCATCTTATGTACCCAAACAAGTGAAGGAAAACCATTTGCCCACTCCCTAATCCCAAGCGTTACCACGCCGAATAGGAGCCTGAGCTGCTGACCCAGGAGGAGGAGCAGAGGTCACCTCTGGGGTCCAGCAGCTCCTGCTAGGTGTGCCAGATGAGGACAACAGATTGAGGTTTGCACCTACAGACACATCACCACCAACCACCCTCGTCAGCCTTGGCACAAAGACTTCTCACAAGTTGAGGCGTAGCCCCAGGCACGACCACAGAGCACAACTCTAAACCAAGTCCAAGCCCAGCTCTTGTACCCCCAAGATGCCTTTGTATCGCTCTTGGAGTGGGAGAGCCTTTAATGTCACTGAAACCAGGCCCCGTGAACGTAATGAAAAGCATCTTTCAGAAACATCAGCAGCATTCCAATTCAAGGCAATAACCACCAGATGTTACAAGCAAGCCTCACATTTCACCCAACAAAAGCCATCAGAGCAGGGGAATAACATTTGTTTCAGCTGATGTTGTTTACACACGGAGCAGTGGCACACACAGCCTACAAGTAATTAAAACAAAAAAACAAAAAAGCCCTCCTGAGCGCATCAAGGCACCAGTACAGCACTGAGTGCCATCACAGCAACACAGCTGGGCTGCAAAGGACAGAATGACAGCAGCAAGGAGCACGGGCAGGGTGAGATGGGCACAGGGCCAGCCTATGGTGCACTAGGTGGTGTCTGCAGGGCCCTGGTGGCACAGCATGCACGGCTCAGTGTGTCAGGGGGTAACGCGCCAGCAAGGATGCCACTCACTGAGCTGAGGCATTCCCACCTCCAGCTTTGCCCATCAGAAGGATGCCGCACTAAGTGCTGTCAAACAGCAGCACGGCAGGCAGGCCCTGCCCCCAGCTTCCCACCATCACCATCCACCAGACAGAAACACCACAGTTCAGCCTCCCACTAACACAAAAACTCCAAGCAGCGCTCGCTCACAGCATGCTGATGTTTCTCCAGCCACATTCCCTCCCACAAAGTCAGAAATGCCTGTAAGATAACCAGGGACAGAGAGCGCAGGCAGCTCCTAAGCTGAGCCGACAATGCCTGCCCATGGCAGAGCTGTGCCTGCAGTGCAGCCGGGCACCCTTGGCTTCTCTAACAGGCACACAAGGTGTGTCAGCCTGCAGCATGGCTCCTCCCTGCCATGCGAGACCACAGCACTGCACAGATCCACAAAAAAGGCTCAGCGCCTCAAAACCTAGCCTGTGTAGGCCAGCGCTCGCAGAAGTACTAAAATGCACTCAGAGGTCCCACCCAGACAGTAAGTAATGCCTGCAACCGCTGAATAATGCCTGCTTCTGAGGGCTGGCACAGTGTGCTCAGCGCCCGCAGGATGCCACGTAGCACAGCTCCTGCAGGAGCAGCAGACACAAAGGTCAGAAGATCTCCGCTGGAAGTCCCCGCGCTGTGCTGGCAGTTGCACAGCCATGCAGAAAGCCAACTGTACCCTGCGATGCACCACCAGCAGCACGGCCAGCAGCACAGGGAGCTGGTCCTGCCCCTCTGCTCTGTGCTGGTGAGGCCACACCAGGAGCACTGCGTCCAGGTGTGGAGTCTTCAGGACAGGAAAGATGTGAACCTGCTGGAGAGCATCCAGAGGAGGATCACTATGATGATCCAATGGAAGGAGCACCTCCCTACAAGCACAGGCTGAGAGCTGGAGCTGTGCAGCCTGGAGGAGAAGGCTTTGAGAAGACCTGAGAGCAGCCCTTCTGTATCTAAAGAGTCTGTAAGAAGGATGGGGAGACTTTTTAGCAGGGTCTGCTGAGATAGGACAAGGAGAAATGGTTTCAAACTAAAAGAGAGGAGATTTAGACTGGATTGAAGGAAAAACATTCTTTACAATAGGGACTGCAAGGCACTAGAACAGGTTTCCCAAAGCAGCAGTGGTGACCTGTGCCCAGAGACACTCAGGGTCAGGCTGGACCAGGCTCTGAGCACCTGATGGAGCTGCAGGTGCCCCTACACCAGATGGCCTTAAAAGCTCCCTTCCAACTCAAACCACTCTATGGTTCTACAGCAGTGAGAGCCATGCAAACACAGCACCTGCAAAGAACCAAAGTTTGCTGCCAGCTGCACAGGGACCTGCACAGACACATCCAAGGATGGAGCCTGGCCAGGGAGAGCCATCAGCCTCCCGAGCTGCTCTGTGCTATACTGCCCAAAGCCCTCAGTGCTGTGATGCTGAGCAGCACCCAGGTCCCACCCCCACTTCTGTAAGGAAAAGCAATGTGTCAAACTCAAAATTGGAATCTCCTGGCATCTCGAGTAAGCAGCAGCACCTTGCAGCCAAACACAGGGATCGCTGAGAACCAGACAGCTTATGCAGGCTTGTCCATGCTGCACAAGCTCACACCACACACTAAACAGGACGAGCACAGCCATATGCAAGGCCTCCATCGGTGTTCTGACTATGCTGCTTTGCAGCTCAGCAGAATGTTCCCTGTTCTGCACCGGTATCTGGGTGAGAAGAGCTCTTGCTGCAATGAACAGTGAGCGCTGCGTGCAGCTCAGCACAGCCTGCAGAGGGCTCCTCGTGAGACGCCAGCATACGGCCCTGGGGAGGGGAGTTTTCCCAGCACGTCATTCTGAAACTGACCGCTTCTGAAAACAAAGTAAATCCACACTGGGACTTTCTGCGGTGCTCGGAGCTGGAGCACCCAGCAGCAACCTGCTGCAGCGCTTCACTGATCGCTGCCCAAGTGCATCGGGATAGTTCTCACATCACACACTAAACAGGAGATGATTTGCCTTTAGCAAAGATTTCTTATCAGAAATAAATGTTAGCAAACAAACAGAGCCGTGAGCTTTACCAAAAGCCCTTCTCCCTCACAGGTGTATCTTGCCTCTCTGAGCCCAATGTGAGAGGAACCTTCAGTCCATCTGTGCCTCCCAGAGGTCTGTGGGCATCTGAAATCCTCACCTAACTGAAAATACAGCTGCCAGCCCGCGACCTCTGCATCCCTGGGGCTGCAGGAGCAGTGTCTGCACATGAGAGCTGTGAGCTGCTCCTGCTGCCCCGCTCTGCAGCAGCAAGTCCACCCACATTGCAGCCACCGAGCCAGGACTGCACTGCTGGGAAGGACCCAGCTGACATCAAGTCTTGCACAGCTTCATTTCTGGGTGTATTTCTGCTGCTCCTGCAGTGAGGTACCAGCACTGCCGGGAGCACCACTACCCTCACGTGCAAGGGAAGGCCAGCAGGCAGGTACCTCAGTATGCAACTTCACGTGTGCTGATCTTTCATTTTAATTAACACAAAGTTAACAACTCTGCATACTAAACTTCTCCCTCTCTCCTGCTGTTTGATCCAAGCCAGCTGAATCTCATCCTGAATGCAACCAGCACACAAAACATGCACGTGGAAAAAAAGCCCCGAACGCTTACTCTAATGCCCAGGATTTGTCATATAAAAGGATATTTTCCAATTACAAAGAAAAGCATTTTCCCCTAGTGCTTTGTGCACATCATTCATCTGCTCCAATGCCTCTGCACTAAAGAAGAAATCGGTTGTTCTTCTCTGGACAGAAAACACAGAACCAATTCCCAAGCTGAGATGATTGCTCAGACCCTCACGACTGCCCTCCATCGCCCCTTCCCCAACGGGACCCAACACAGCTCTGCTGCTGCCTTTGCTTCCCAAAGAGAAACCACAGCAGCAGACAGCTCTGTGCAGGTCAGTGGAGCCTCTCCCACCTTCATTTGGACTCACGGGTCCAAAAAATGCAACATATGCCTGAGGTCATCAGAAAAACATGGTTCAGCACACATGCATACACACAGAGGGACAAAAAATAACATTTCACCTCCGGATACAACAGAAAACAAAGAACAGGAACAGAAGGTGAAAAGCAAACAAGACCAGAGGAGATGACAACATGAGATTTTTAAATACATCAAAGAGAAAAGATGCCTTAAAATGCCAGAAAATAAACTCAAATGCTGCTCTTCAACTTCTGTGTAACGGAGCGAGACAAATGAAAGACTTGAAAGGAAAGCTCATATGGATCTGCAAAGGTGACTTCAAAGAGCCAAATGCCAGCTGCCAGGCCCCACGTTGCCACGCGAGCTGCAGGCACAGCAGGCTTCCCAATGTGTCAAACACATGTCCTGGGGGCTGCAGTTGGCTGTTTTCCTTCCCTGGTGGTTACAGCAAGTTGGGAGACAGTCATTCCCTTCTGCTGCTCCATTTTTTGGGGGTGTCACAGCAATCCAAGAGTCCTTTTCAAAGGATAACCACAATAACCCACTCCTTGTCTTCCTGCTGCAGCTCACCAAGGCTTGCAAGAGATTCACAGGTGAAAACTGCTGTCAGCAAAAGCTCTTGTTTTATTTACCAAAAAGAACACTGTACATTTACCACATTTAGATGTTCATTTTGTCACCAATAAGAGAACAGGGAATTGCATTTGGAGCTCTGAAATGGAGCAGAACAGTGATTTCAGAGACACACTGCCACTTGACAAGGCACTGGAAGAGGAGCAGCAGGAGATGTGACAACTCCTGGGCTACTTCAAGGAGCTGAATTTTGAGACGATTACAACAATTCCTGAGAGTTATCTGTCATGAAAGGATTAACGTCAGCACCAAACTCCTCCATGCTCACTCCACAGCATACCTTTATAATCATCACATAGCAACATCGACTTTATCCTGTATACCTTGAGTATTGGAAGCAACACCTTATGCAAGTGCAACCAATGATTTCTGCACTCCCTTCCAACCCAACCATTCTGTGGTTCTATGATCTTTGTGGTTCCATCCAACCCAACCATTCCGTGCCTCTATGATCCTTGCAGTCCCTTCCAAGCCAGCTCTTCTGCAGTTCTATGGTCTTTAAGGTCTCTTCCAACCTATTCCATCCTATGATAAACCTCCAAGACAATGCCTTTTGTAGGGGTGGCAGCCAGCCAACCCCACTACCCTAAGAATTGTGACAGTGTGGGCATTACCTGTTCAGGGCCGACCTCTCCCAGGAAGGCTGATGCTGCTCCAGGTGGATCCTGGCCCCCAGCACACGTTCCATTCTGGGGCCAGGCATCACATGAGCCCACAGATAAGGGAACTCCTTTACAACATTTGCACTCACAACATTAGGCTTGTTATTATTTTAGATGATTTTTAAGATCCCTTCCAACCTAAGCCAATCTATGATTCTCCGTCTGAGGGAAGGAAAACACTCCAGTCATGTAACACATGTGCAGCCATGCAGAGGGTCTCATACACCACATCAAAGCTCTTACTCAGCCACGCTTTAAGTTAAATATTTGTGATAGTTAATTTATTTGATCTTCTGTACTTGCGAGGCTCCCAGGGCTGGGCAGAGCCCTCTGAAGCACACCCAAACAGAGAGCTATTGGGAAGGTCTGTCAGAGAACCGCTGCACACCAGCTCCGCTGAATGAGCTCCATCATTTCCAAGACCCTTGGTACTGCACAGCTCTGCCTCCTGTGAGAGCAGCTCGCAGAGCATCAGATGGGTGAGCAACCAGAAAGTCTGCAGCGAATGTTTTGCTTCTTCATTTCAATTACTGGCTTCTGAAAACCTCCAGAAACTCTGCCAGTTTGTGCAACCCTCTATTCTTTGCTTTTGGCCTCAACCGTGCAGTCATTTTGGAGGCAAACAAGTAACACATGTACAATCTATACTCTCCCCAAGTCCTTTTATAGTAAAATGACTTCTGGCCAGATAATGTGTATTAAAAAAAAGAAGAAGAAAACAACAACACTAATTTCTGTATTTTAAGATATCTCCCACGACACCCAAATACACCCTAAAAAGACTGAGGCCTCTTCACTGCCTCCCATAGGTCTCTGCAACCTCCAACTGGGAGCAGTTTCTGGCCTGAGGCTCCTTCTCACATGGGAGCTTTCTCCAGGGCACAGAACAGGCTGTGCTGACCCTCATCACCTCTGCCACAGTCCGTGCACATAGGCTGGAGCATCCTCCTACGTTCACTTCCAAGAAAAGCAGGAAGGCACTGCAGAAGTGAAACCAGCACTCGTTTGCTGGGAAGAAACGGGAGCATGAAGGGCACCTCTCACAGTCCTTCCTTCTACCTGAGCAACAGAGCAGGCTGCACTCCTGGCACGCTCCGCACCTCTCTCCTGCCTGACTCCCCGCGTGCGTCCAGAGAGAAGTGCAGGGTGCTGACAGTGCACCCATGTGCAGGACAGCAATGTATGACAGCACCATCTCATACATTCCATTCCGTGATGGAATCACCAAGGTTGGAACGGATCATCAGGTCCAGCGCCCAACCCGCTGCCTGCACACCGCTACGCCACGTCCCTGCAGGACTGCATGCCGCTGGTGCTATGGGATGAATCCCACCCCACCCAGCCAGCCCTGCTCGCTCAGAGGTGCCCCCTGTCCCCAGCACGGCCGGGCACGCTCCCAGCTCACGTCCCGGCACACAGAGTCGCTCTCAAGAGCTGCAAGGCACAGCCCTGGAGGTCCACGCCTCGCACAGCGCTCATCTGAAGACCATTCATTTCCAACACAATATGACTATTGTGCTGCTTTGTGAATATCCTCCCCAAATATATGTTTAAAGATGCACAGTTACAGAAGACAAGCACTTGTTTTGTTACAAGGGATCCCATGGTAGATTGAAAACCAACATGTCTCTAATTTCTACAGTATGTTCGTTACAACACAGCACGGGCAAGTTCACAGAATCAAGTTATACATTATCCGAGTCGTTCTGCAATGAAACACTTGAGAAAGGCAAAAAGACTATTTTAGGAAGAGATAGCGTCTGGGACAAATTAATGCTCGCATTTTCAAACATATCCACACATTATGCTGTGCAGCTAGAGTTTTAAAACTAGGAAGAGAATGCTCAAGGTCAGAACAAGCAGTGCAAGGGAAACCACAGAACCATTCAGGCTGGAGAAGCCCTCTCTGATCCCCACATCCCTCAGTGCCACATCCCCACAGCTCTGGGACACCCCCAGGGATGGTGCCCCCCACTCCCTGGCAGCTGTGCCACAGCCTGACTGCTCTCCGGAGAAGGAACTGTTCCTCAAACCCATCCCCACACTCCCATGACACAACTCACGGGCATTACATCTTACCCCAGTCAGCACAGGTCAGCACACCTTGCAGCAGCCCGAGGCTGAGGCAGAACATCTGTCAGGGCACGGCAGTGTGACCAAGAGTTCAGCTCTTCAGCTGCACCTGATGAAATCACACGAAGCCCAAGAGCCAAAACGCTCCTCATTTCATCACAGTGATCCTTCAGAACGGAAATTGGCAGGGTATGCTATGTGGAAACCATATTTTCCAAACAACATCAGCTGAAATTGGCTTTACCTGGCTAACAGGCTGAGGCCTTCAGCTCTGGTGATGCAGGAGCTCTGAGGTGCTCAAGGTTTGCGCCAGATTTTTTTCTAACACCATTATAAATCAAATTAAGTGAGTCGATGTCATTTATTTCCCCATACCAAATTCCCAGACGGACTCTTCCAAACAAACAAAAAAGAAAACAAACAATAATTCAACTCAGTCTGAAATGCAGCTCCACACTACTGGCTGCAGAAACCTTCCAACCAGCTACCGCCACCACTTCGCAATCTCTGCTGGGAAGCGCGTTTCAAAGCCCTCCCTTGGAAAAGAGAGCGTGCACTTCTGCCTCTCAGTTCTGCGGCTTTCTGTGCAGCTACCAGTGAAAACTCCTCTGTCAGGGTGTTGCATTTCTCTTAGCAGTGTCAAACGCTCCCTCTCCACGGGCCGGGCCCACCAACAGGCCTGCTTGGCCACGTGCACTCACAGCGACGAGGCAGAATGCTGCAGCAGCCCTGCCTGTGGCACCACACGGCTCTGGCAGCACAGCCCGGAGGGGACCGACAAATGCAAGCCCTGCTCTCGCTATTTTCTTCATGGTCTCCCGCATCAGAAAGCATTTGGAGCCTGATCATAATGCGCTTCATTCAAACGCGTGAGACAGCCCAGATGCTTAAAAATAAACTGGTGCTGGAGAGTGTTGCTGAATTAGCATGTTTTGCATAATTGATTTCATTGTGCTGTGGAGAGCTCTCCAGTCGGCGCTTCGTACAAGGTCAGGGTGCAGCTCCTGCACGTGCTGCAGGCAGAGCTCAGCTCCAGCGCACACAGCCCAGCAGAACCCAGCCCACTGGAAGGCCGCTCTTTGGGAAGAGACAAGCAGAACACAGGACTTAGCACTTGTTAAATGCTTCTAAATGTGCAGCTTCTGCTATTTAGGAATGGTGTTTAGGAGCAGCCCTTCAGCAACTTGACTTAAAAGCAGCTTAAAGAGAAGCCAAGCTGAGGACACCACTGTGCCCCATGGGACACGGCCAGCCCTGCTCCCAGGGCATCGCTCCAAAGCAGCAGAGGGAAAGCAAAACTGGGAACTCGCGGGGATTTCCTATTTCTGAAAAGGAGAGGTAGAACAGATTCATTTTCACTTTTCTGTTACAGAGTTGGAAGGAGCAATGCTGAGAAACGAGCAGAAATCCTGACTGCTCCTGATTAAGAATGTATTTGGGAGAAACGTGAAGAGCTGGCACTAGATCTCCTATTCAGTAACGCTCCAAAAACCAAACAAGCGATCAGAAAGTGAATGTCAAAGCTCGGTTTCACTGGAATGGGAAAACCAGGAATTGCTGCACGGCAGTCACACCCCTGCAGTCAGAGCTGCTGGCTGACAACACCTTCACCCACCTTCTGAGCAGCCTGGGAAGAATACTGCTCTATGGAGCTGGGGCTGGGCTCAAGGCACCTGTCACAGCAAGGAGCACCCGAACAAAGCATCTTTCGGAAGGAAACACAACATCGTGATGGCATAAAAAGGATCAGGAGAGGCTCTCCCCCACCATTAGCTAATTGCACAGAGCCAGGGGGCAGGTTTCCATGCCCAGCACCCCAGGCACCCTGCAGGACCCCCCAGCACACCACTGCCCCCAGCACACCGCAGTCACAGGGCAGTGACACACGCAGTCTGACAGAATGAGTTCATACCTCTGTCACAGAGGCCTGACAAATTAAGGCGATTATTTTTATGTGGAAGTACAGCACACTGGAAAATACATACATATGCATCATTTTAGCCATTTTTGAAGTCTTCCACGTTCCAGGCACTGAAGTTTCAGCAAGGCGAATCTCCTGCTGTTAGCTGAGTACCCACTGACCACCCTTGTGTCTCAGCCACCCAAACAGAGATCTGCAAATATTCTACTGCAATTTCTGAGCAGAAAGACTCACAAATGTCATTTACTCACACGCCAGCCTGATAGATGTTTTACCATGAAGTGACAGTTCACCCTGTGAATGTAAGCCATCAGAAATATCTGGTTTTAGGAAATGTGATTTATTAGCCTGCTTCTTCCAAAAAAAGCGTCACTGCTCAAATCACTCCAATGAGACCCTGAGGAAAGAGGCAGAAATCAGCCAGTGGGGCCTGAGCAAGAAAACACAACAGGTCCTTACAATAGCTAAATTTTAGGAATCTGCTTTTCCCAACACTGCTCCTAAGGCTAACCTAGCACCCCTCAGTCTCCACCGTATCGCTTTCTGAACCCCATAAACCCAGCACGAACTTGGCCTGGTACAAGAGCAGGTGACTGACACCCACGTGAGCCCTGCCACGCTGAGGAACCACAGCGCAGAACCCAGCGCCCCAGCAATGCCAGCGCCCAGACATCTCCTGCAACAATGTCACACTCCTTAATGGTTTGCAGATGCTAAACTGTCCATACTATAACACAATGCATAATATAGCTGATAGAGGATTAGGGAAAAGAATGGAGAGCAGCTGGGAAACGTCATGGACTTTTCACACCGAGCTTTCAAACTCTTTAGCAATAGACACTACGAAACTCTTGCCTGGATTGGAAAAGGACGCTCAGACGCACCTCCCTGCAGAAGGAACCTGAGCCAGCACAAAGAAGCTCCCAGCAGCAGAGCTGACACGCTGCCCTCAGGTAGGAGCATCCCCTCAGCCAGGAGCAGGGCTGGGAGCAGGAGAGCAGAACCCCCTGCCCCGTGCAGCCCTGCAGGCACATCGCTCTGTTCTCCAGCACCGGACACAGAAACCCCCTTTGTAGAGCGGAGCACCGCTTGGTAGGGATAAGAGGATATTTCCTGTTAACCTCACTGCAGATATGTAATCCAGCAGTCAAATTATGTCAATCACAGCTCATTAGGCAACAATTCACCCTGCCAACTTTGTCCTGGCTGCTTCCTCTGAACCATGTGTCATTTGCAAACACGTGAAGCCGCTACCGGCTCAAGGCAGACCACCCTGCTGTGGGAGCTGCTGGCTCCTGCACCCCCAAGCTCTCCCAGGTACCGGTGCCATCAAGTCTACGTGCACACACTGCACAACGCCTTCCTATTCAGTATATCAGGGCTGCTTACTACAATTACTGATTTATGCACACTTGCTCGCGTGTCCATAGCAGAAAACCAGAAAAATCCAACACAGATGAAGAGGGATGGTGCCAAGAATGGACACCAGGAGGTGGTGCTGGTGCTGCTGGACTGTCCTGCACCCCTCGCTGGGACCTGGGAACGTGCTGGAGGAAGGCTGGAACCACAGTGCCACCATACTGGACCTTACCCTGTTGCACAGGCTTGAAACCAATGGGTTGTCTCATGTTCTAACAAAAGGGAAGAACTCCTGTCAGTTGGATGGGATGGAAAAAATGACACTTAGCTCACAGAGAGAAACCTGGATCTCCCTCAGATTATCCTTCACGTTTTTCTTTTAAGTGGGTCCCATCATATGCACTGTATTCTTGAAACACAGCAGGAGATGACGCCTGGTCCTCAAGCAAAAAAGAGTAAAACCTCATTGCCCCAGGGAATCCAGGGAGGTGGGTTTACTTCATCAGGCAACACAATCCCAGGGAAAATCCTCATGTCGCTCACTGCAGGGACAGGAAGCACAAGGCAGCCAGAGCTGGCACTGACATCCCTCACCCGTGTGTTGCACACATGCTCAGCCCATCCTCAGTAATGCCAACAGCACCATTACATGCGAAGGAGCCCATCAGCACCAATAGATTTGGAAGCTTTACTGAAAAAGCAGCAACCTGGAGCACTTCTCCATCACCTCCTGCGACGTGTGCACTTCAGACCTCAAAGCGTGAGGCCAACAAGGAGGCAACAAGATGACCGTGTGTGCTGGAGGTGGGCAAACTCTTCACCAGAGACCTTCCTCCAAAGGATGGCTGCTAAGAGCTCAGCAGAGACCACGTCCAGGCACTGTGCTGCTGAGCTGCTGGCTGCACAGACCACAGAGGGATGCAGAAGGTCAGGGCAGCATGCTCCACGTGGAACAAGTAAGATAATGGCTAAGGTCACAGCATTTACGGCAGGAATATTGGCATTCTGCACCCTTTTAATGGTGTGTGTGTGGTTCTGAGGGCTACGGATCATCACGCTGGTTTTGCAGAAGCATGAAATTTCCCAGTGCTTTGGTAAGGCAGCACGGGAAGAACCTTTCCTGCATGGCCCCACTGTTTATACACAAATGGAGCACGCAGCTGCAACATCACTAAGCTGCACGTCCGTTAGCATCAAACACGGTCTTCGGAGTGCCATTAGCAGGAAGAAAATCACTGCTGTCAGCAAAGCCCTTCGGGATGTCGGCGGTGTGCAAGGCACGGCTGTGCCACGCTGACTTCCCAAAGCAGTGTTGAGGTGAGATGGAGTCCTGCAAACTTCAGCCTTCCTGCCTCCACACTCGGCACTCTCGCTGCAGAACATACTCATTTATGGTTTCCTCCAACTGCCATTCCTTTCCCATTTATCTCTGCTTTCCTACAGCTTGCCCAGCGCTGGGTTTAACCAGAGGCACAGCGCTCTGAGCTGCAGAGAAAACCAACTAATCACAGCCTCGGAGTCTGCTCCTCCATAAACCTTCCCCAAATGACGTCTCCACATTTAACCAAGCCAGACACTCAGTCCCAACTCAAAACCACCACTTTTCTCTGCACACACAGACCTAGCCAGCTCCTTTTGGTAAGCAGGATGACCCGAGCCTTCAACAGATCCCAGCAGCACAACCACCGTCGCTCTCCCCGACGAAGCACGATGAGATCAGGCTTTTTCCAGCACACTAATAATCATAACATCTCACTCGCCATTTGGCTCACCAGTGGGGGTTCCCGGCTGAATAGGCTTATTCTTTTCTTAGACACGATAATCTAATTGGGTCTAACCGGCAATAATCCCGAACGCGGCCGCGCGGTCCCCACCGGGGCGCTCAGCAAAGCGGGGATGCCGGCGGGGGCCGCAGCCCGGGGAGCCGGGCTCCTCGCAGCCCCGCTTCTGCGTTTCGCATCGTTCCAAAGAGTTCCACCGAGGAGTTACGCATTGCCGCAACCCAGCGGCACTACCTATCGAGCGCCCGAACGCACTCGGCGACTTCTGCTGCCGGACACAGCTCTGCCCTCCCCCGGGAGCGGCCGGAGGAGCGCCGTTCCGGCCGCCCAGCCCTTTGTGCTCTCCAGGTGAAGGGAAAGAGGCGGCGAGAGCCGAAGACCCCAAGCCGCCCGCAGGTGTCCGCCCCCCGGCAGCGCTCCCCGCGAGCGGCGCGGCTCCGGGCGCCGCCAGACAAAGCCCCGCGGCCGCTGCCCGCTCCGCCCCGCCGACCCGAGCCCACCTGCGGCCGCGGCGCGTCTCGGGGCGGCCCCGCCCGCAACTTTTCCCGTTTCCAGCCGTTTCCACGCCGCCCCGCAGCCCCTCGCGCCGCCGCGGAGGCCGCCGGCCAGCCCGCCCGCCCCGCGCCCCGCAGACAATGGGGCCGGCACTCACCAGCACGACGGCGAAGCGCTCCTCCAGCTCCCCGGGCTCGGGCATGGGCAGCTTGAGGGGCACGCCGTGCGCCCTGAACTCCGTCTGCTGCGAGTCCACGCTCCCCGCGTTCCCCATGGCGGCGGCGGCGGCCCCTCCGCGCTGCTGCGCGCCCCGCGCTCGCCCTCTAGCACGCCGCGCCGCCGCCCGTCATGGCTCGCCGCCCTCGCCCTCCCCCCGGGGCGGGCTCGCTCCGGCTCCGGCTCCGGCTCGGCGGCGGCTCCCCCGCATGCCGCCGCGCGGCCCGCACAAAGCCCGCTCCGCCCTCCCGGCCCGCGGCGCGCTGGGACTCGTAGTCCCGCCGCCGGCCTGTGGGAGAGAGGGATGGGAGGGAGGGGGCGCGGGGCGGGGGCCGGGGCCGGGCGGCTCAGCCTCCATCTTGCCGCGAACGCGGAGGTTCCCTCCCGTCGGGGCTGCGACGTGATGGCCGAGGGCGCTCCGAGAGTCCTCCCGGCGGCTCCGCTTTGTGCGTTCAAAGTCGGCACTACAAACCCGCAGAGCTGAGCGCGAGGCTGCCGAAGGACGGCCGGGCCGTCTCACCCTGCGGGTCACCCTTCTCCCCGCGCACCGAAGGCGCTCTCTCAGATGCTCCTGTCCGACTTTTCCACCTTTCCTACCATCGCTGTCCCCACACGAGCGCTGTGAGAAGGCCAAAGTCAAGCCCCGTCACTCAGAGCTGGGCTGCTCACCGCTCTGCACCCCACCGTGTGAGCCCGTGGGTTCTTTAGTGAGAACTATCAGTGATGGGTGGGTGGTTGGACTGGATGATCTTGTAGGTCTTTTCCAACCTTGGTGTTTCTGTGATTCTGCGACTCAGCCGAGGATGGCATCCACTCACATGGTGCCAACAGTGCTGTAGCTCTCCAGCAAAGCCCTAACTCTGTCCCTCCACTGCAGCTCTGCATCCCTCTGATTTAGTGTTCCATCATCCATCCAAAGAGAATCAGTTGCCATTGAGCTTCACCCCCACAAGGACAGGCTTCCTGCAGTGCTCCCGCTTCAGCATTAGGACGGGTTTGCACGTGCTCACTTTGGCACACAGCTTGAGGTTACAAGCAACATCACAAGCACCACTAAAGGCACACAGCCACTGTGCGAGGAGCTCTGTGTTTTGCTGCCGCCTGGTTTGAGAAGTTCAGTGCACGTCAGGAACCTGTGACTTAGGGGACTTAGCAGCATGGCTAGCTGGCAGGCAGCAGTGAGCGTGCTGCACACAGCAGGTGAGCTCAGCCATATCCATCCATTGCTGCAGGAGACTTTGTGGCATCACCCAGTAGGAGATCCCAGCAATCCGTATGGAGATTCATCCTGGGAAAAGAACAGCAAGAGGAGATGCATTATTATTCAGGAGCAGGAGAGAGTGGCATGGTTGGAAGTGCTCCTGTCCAATGGACAAGAATTTCATAAGACCGCTTTGCTAAAAGCCTAAAATGCTAACAATAACCTTAACAGACCACATTTTAAAACCAAAAATGGCTTTTAGGATCTAATACAGCACTGCTGTTGATAGTGAAGGAAGAATAACACAGACTTATCAAAAACTACCAAAGGTCTTTCTTTCAAAGATGAATAGTCTGTTCAGCATTAGGACACCCAGCGTTGGAGGCCTGCAGGTATGAGTTGGGGGTGATGGGGCCAGCCTGGCCATGGGCACTAATTGTGCCACTGCAGAGCACGACCTCAACAGGCTTTGCTTTCTGAACAGAGAGAAAATCCTCATAGCATTTGTACATCCCTTGGGATGAAGGAAGGCACTGGGGCCCGGGAGCTGCTGCTGGCCACGCATACCTGGGGAAGGCGAGGATAACTGCAGGTCAGACCGGATCCCTTGGCTTATGCTAAGGCTGGAAGCTGAGAGCTGTCCTTCAGCTCAAAATCATGCTGTAAGGCATATTCAGTTCAAAACCAGACTTGCAAAATTTTTAATGAAACTTAACCATGCATACATGCTGACTGCTTAACATAAACAGAACACAAAGGGAGGGAATCCTTTTAAGAGAACAAAATGATTTTTGAACAATTTGTTGTAGTCTGTAGGTAGGATGTCAATGTTTGCAAGCGTGAAAATTAGCACGGCAGCATTGCTGAATTGAAGGCTATTTAGCTGGCTCGTGCATAAGCTAAAGAAATTATTCTGGGATAAAAATTAACAGGACCTGAGTTTTTGCAATAATTTATTTAATAACCAGCTACACCGTGCACAGTTCACAGCGTCCATCCCAGGCATGCAGGGTGCTCTCACTGGGTGATGTCACTGTCTGGGCCGGGGCTGATGGCTGCAGCAGCCTGGTGAGGGCTCCGTGCCATGATCACATGTGGAATTTGGCTGCACGGTGAGACAAATACTTCTCAGCCTGCAGCAAAGCAGTACTCTATCACCAACATCTCCGTGTTACAACAAAGCTGGAAATTTGGGTTCAAGTCCTGCTTACGTTTCTCTGAACCGGTGTCTATCTATCTATGGGAGAAATTCTGAAGGGAAGAAAGGAGTCATTTTGTGAAGCTTCAATGCTCAGCATTTCCAGATAGATCCTCGGCTGACACTTCTGTGGAGTTCTGGACAATTTGATTGAATGTTGTTGAAGCTGGAGGGTCAGTGTCAGCTTTTAATAAATAGCTAGGAACCAGCTCAGCAGTGGCAAAGGTGGTGTTCATTCCTAATAAAGATGTAGTGCAGCCATAAACTCCCCTCTGAGCTGAGCGGTGTACGCTTAAGAAGAGATTATTGATGGCAGCACAATAACAGCTGACCTTGCCTGGGAGATTACAGAGGACTTCTTCTGAAATGCATGCCAAAAAAAAACAAAACAGGCTGCATTCTGAAAAGAGTCTTCTTGAGGAAAATCAGCTTCTGCGGTGATATTCTGATGAAGGGAAATCAGGAACTTGGCAGATAATCTTTATCTTGGTGCATATCGGCTGTTTGGAGGAGGTTTCGCTGAGGTTTGCCATGCTTTACCCGGGACGACATATCTACTGATACGCCTTGTATCTACAGCAATTTCCTACACGTACCAGAAACCTGCCTTATCTGGCCTCAACAGATTGTAGAAATAAGTTGTAAAATCATGGCCAGGCCTGTCAGCCTTAACAGTACTGCAGGTCTTAAAACAGAGTGTGTTTGGCTTGGAAATTAATTCAATGCGAATCTGAAAACAACGCAGAACCTGAAAAGTTCGCAGTCACTCTGCAGGGCCATACTGCTCATCACACTGCCATCTCTCCTAGAAGCATTTGTACACTGGCTTCAGTCTGCCTGTCTGCTAACAGCTCCCTCTATGCCAGCATCCACCTCCTCCTTGCACAGCTTCTACATCTTGTGCTGAGATCTGAGCTTGTGATTACAGGTGCAGATGAGTCCTGGTTATTAGGTTCGTATCTCATTAGCCCACCAATTTTTCTTTGTTTAACTTTGAATCTGATTTACTTGCAGCATCTACGCTCTGCTGTAACCAACTGTGCTGATGTCCTTGGACTCAGTTCCAACACTAGTTTGAGTAGATCAGTGGCTTGCAGAAGCCATGCCGTGACATCGACAGCACTTGTTTGTGCTCAGAACCATCTCTCAAGGCACTGAATCCCACATCCTGTGAAACACGTGCCCACCCAGCCTGTGACCATCGCCAGCAGCATCAGGGGGTGCAGACCAGGAGGAGCCAGCTGGGTGCCCCTTTCTCAGCACCGAGATGCATTATGGAGATGCAAAGAAGGCAGCATAGGAGATGTGGCACAGTGATTTTGTAGCTTTCCTCCAACTGTTGGTTTGCTCCTTAGAAATATTCAGGCTCAGACCCAGTGCACAGCTGTACAGCAGCAGAGCCATCTGAGACACAGCGGGGAGAGCTCTCTCTAGAGTTCACAGAGTGTAATTTTCAGAGCAAATCTGAACACGGATGTGAGCTTGGTGGAAAAAGTGCAGTAGTGGCAAAAAGATCTATTTGTGCAGTGCTGGTTTACTGACCTGGATTTCTGCAGGTGAGACAGCGCTGGTTCAGCAAAACCACAGCTGTGTGCCTGCACCTAGGGCTGCCCAGCACTGTGGGCTGTGGAGACCCAGCCCAGGCACTTTCATCGAATCTCCTATTTTTCTGCTTTCCAGGACAGCCGGTCTGAGCAATCAGCCCACAGTGTGAAGGAAAATTCAGCTTCAGAAAACAGCATGAGCATTTGTTCTGTGGGATGGAGTGCAGAGCATCTGCACCAAACACAGATTTGTACTAGCAGAGCACAGGAGCTCAGTGCCAGTCTCAATGAATCCCTCTTGCGAGCAAAAGCCTCATGGGGTTGTTTGGGGTGCAATGTGCCCTGGCTGGGAGTTCTCCATTACTGACGGGCAGGAGGGCAGGCAGACAAAATGCAACTTCTGAATGACCAGAAAGGTGAAGAATTTTAAATGCTTGTGAAAATGAGATAATGGAGCAGAAAATAATAGGAGGGGATGAGTCAATATTTAATAGTGCTCATATCTGAACATAAAACAGCACTTTCTGCGTGCACATGGGCAAAGGCCAGGCTAGATGCATGTCTGTGTACCCATCTGTCAGCTTCAAACTGGCCGCAAACACTGCGTTCTATCAAAGTGTCAGAGGCAGTTTTAAGGCAGGGACATCTTTTAGCCTCGGTGAATTGTTTTCATTAATTGCAAAAATATTCTCCTCTCCCTTCTCTCCCAGTGCGCCTGGTAGCGCGTGGGCCCCAGAGCTGCCCCACTGCCCCAGCGTGGGACAAAGCCGTCCTTGTGCCGGGATGGGAGCGCGGCTCAGGGCGCTTCCACGCAGCGCTTGGGTGCGAGTGCCACACAAGTTTCCATTGTTTTGCTCTCTACAAAGAACTCCCCAGGACTGTTAGCAGTAGGAATAAAATTAGTTCAATTTTTGTAGCTGATAGAAGCTGTTTAGAGACCTTACATGAGTTTCAGAACTGACGAGATGAATATAGATTTCAGTTTGCAGGGTTGATGGATAACATTTGTCTCTTGACAAGTAGGGGGAAGCTCTGTGAGCGCTGAGATTGCTTATCACTGCAAACACCATGACTGGAGCCTGCATTCTGAAGCAGGTTCCCAGGTCCTATCAGCTCTTTGTGCCAAGATCTCACTGTGCTCTGAGCTCCCAGCAGCTGCTGGGACGACGTGGCATGGCAGCACACCTTTTGCCTTTGCTTCAGAATTGTAGAACCACAGAATCATTAAGGTTGGGAAAGATCTCTAAGGTCAAGTCCAGCCATCAAGCCATGCCCACTAAGCCATCTCCTTAAAGGCAGGGACTTCCAGCTTGCCCAATGAAGGACACCTGTACCCACACCAACTCAAGGAACATGACGTGAGCTCTGTTGGCAGTTTTTGGGGTCCCACCAACCCAGTCACCAGTTAAGGATGGGATGCAGGTTTCCACGTGCAGCTGCAGCCCACAAGGTTCTGCCCTGCCCCAAGACCGTGAGGAGCAAAACCAGTATCCCAGCCATGGTCATCACCAAACTGCCATTCCCACCATGCTCTTCAGCACAACTTTTGGTTCCAAAGCTAAATGGAGCGAGATCAACAATGCAGATTCTCCCATACAACTTCCCCAGTTCTAAATGTCCCCACTTCTGTTTTGAGGGAGAAATAGCAAAAGTTCACAATGAATCATTTACTGCCTCAGTGAAACAGGGCTGAAGGCAGCCTGGTGTGCTTCAGCTGAACCCAGATGAGAGTGAATGGATACAGGGAGGGTAAGGAGGATTTGCTGCTTCTTTAATAGCTATTTAAAGAAACCAGCCCTGAGGGTTTGTCAATAGCTGGCACCACCTGTGAAGTTCCCAGTAGCAACCCAAAATACAGCACATCTCTGATGGTCACAGCCATGTGTGGGGGCAGCAGCAGCACAGGAACACCACAGCACTGGGCAGCTGCATCCCAAGCCCTCGTGCATCTGGAGGAGCATCAGGGATGTCAGGGCTTGCAGACAGGCTGCAAGACCCAAGCCCAGGCTGCCTGGCTATCTGCAGGGTAACTAAAGCACATTTCTCAAAACAGAGGATGGGGTGACAAATCAGCTGTTTTCTCTGCATAGTGTAGAAGTCGGGCTGAACAGAGGTGAGTGGATGTGTGTGCCCATTGCATATTTTTTCAAGACACGTGTCTGCATATGCATGCATGCTAGATCTTCAGCCTTTTTAATGGTTCAAAGGAAATGAATCTGTTGCTAGAGAAAACACATACAGATGGCAGCAGTCGCTGCACCCTTTTGGCTGGTGTAGGAGTGCTTGCATTGCAAATCACATCATTCAGCCAGAAAACCAGGCCGAGCTGGCAGTTATTGTTGGCAATGTAAAATGGGAATTGAGTGTGACCAGTGGCTGTGCAAAGTGCTAGGATGTGTGTCAGGGAAAATGCTTGCTCGGAAGGGTTTTAAGCAGTGTCCTGGAATGGACTGTAGCAGTGTTACCGCAGCCATCAAGCAGAGCACTTTTCCATCCATGACTGCTGCCTGATTCCTGCCAACTCAGCTCCTCTTTGTTTTGCTTCTCCTTGCTGGCCAGAACAGAGATGCTGCAGTGCACGGCTGGGTGGGTGACCTCAGCCTCAATGCCAAATGGATGACTAAAATGAATACAGAAAACACAATCCATTGTCGTCTCTCTGAAATGCCAGCTTTGTTCCACGTGGAGCTGTGGCTTATCAGTATAACCCCTTCGATGCTGCATTAGGACACAAGCCCTGCAGTCCCTGTCCCATCAGTAACTCTGCACTGACAAAAGCAATGGTGTCACGTCAAGGCTCACCATGACATGGGACAGACATATGGGGTGCCAGGGGCATGGAGCCCACACTGGGTTGGGGTCCCCAACCTGGGGACTGGATGTGTGAGATCCATGCAGGCTCAGGATGCTGCGGCTAATTCCCAGCAATGATTCCATGGTGCATTGCAAACAGGAGAAGGGTTACTCACGAAGCAGTGCAGGTGCAGCCTCAGAGCACAAAGGTCTGAATGCAGGGCTGGGATACTCCAGGTGGCGGATCACTAGGGGAACCTCTCTGTTTTACAAACACATTGCTCAGCTCATCCCCTGCTGGCCATTCCCAGAGGTACCAAGCTGGCTGGCTGGCTGGTTGGCTCCTGCCCTTTCAGGTCCTAATCACTTTTCCAGCCAAAATGACCAGATCCTGCAGCTCAGATGAGCCTGATGAGACACCATTACTATTTACCAGCAAATAACTTCCCATTTTACTCTTCTTTACTGCTCACTGAATCTATAAGCCACATTCCTGCATCAGCCCCAGCACTGCTGAAGCATTTCTGAACTTTTTTTGAGCTGTTCCTGTCACTCACCGCAGTCCACATGAGCCACAGACCCCGACCCCACCGTGGCCCCTGCTCTTGGGGGTGGAAGAGCAGAATTTGGCCATAAAGGCTTTAACACACAGGCATTACACCAGAGCAAAGCAGACGCACGCCTAGGGGGTGTCCCAGCTCCCGGGATGGTTTCACAGCATCGCTGTCCGTCTGTCCGCCCCACTGTGCTTCCCAGAGGCCGTGTCCTGCTCTGAGAAGTGCAGGCAGGTAAACAGCCAAACCCAAACAGAATCCACCCTGGCCAGCTCCAACCATGCCTTCCTCTGAGAAAAATGGGTTCATTGGTTTTTCATGGCGTGGGTGTGATTAATGAACTTAATCACAGGACACTTTGATCCAGCTCCTGTTTGCAAAGGATAGTCAAAAACAAGAAGAGCTGCTACCCTTAGTGCTTTTGTAATTTTGTTAATCACGGAAACCTGTGAGGCTTTTGCATAGTCAGCAGTTGCATGCATTAGAAAATACATTTGCAAAACACAACAACATTTGCTTTCATATTCTGAAGCCAGAGAGTATATCCTAGTTGGCAGAAAGCTCAAAGGCAATTTATGAAGACCCAAAAATCTTGCAGGAATTTAATTAAACTTTAAAATTGTGCTAACACTCATACATAACAGCTTACACAGCATGATCATAAGGCAAAGTCCTTCACGCTCAGTGTCTCTGTGCTCCCCACACTCCGTTTTCTGGTCACCCTGCCTGTTTACTCACTCCTGCCTAGCTGTCCTTGTCCCTCTTGCAGAGGAAATGGCCTTTCCCTGCACTCCAATTAACAGGGTTGTGCCTTGTCTTGCACAAGGTGCTACTGAGCAAGCAAAACCTGCAGCTGGAAAGTGGCGATTTTTAGCTAATTTGCATTTTGTTGCGAACAAAACACAGCTGGGGCTGCGTCTCTGCAGCCTTTGGCATGGAGCGTGGCACATCTGCCACCACCCCCAAGGCAAGCTGTTCCCGTTGGATCCATTGATGGGTCACTGCTGGCTCTCAGCCTCACCTTTGCCCCTCCACAGAGAATTTTGGGTCCTTTTAGAGAAGTTTGGGCCAGTTTGGCCTCTCCCGTGGCAGTCTGCATTCCAGCCAGCCCTGCCCACTTCCCACAGGCTCCAGTCTTCCAGCTCCACTGCTCTGAGAATCAGTGAGAAATTGGGGTAAGCCCCGACAGAGGGAGATGGGATCTGGCCGTGCCCGCAGAAGCCAGGCAGAACGTGTATGTAAAGGGAGGAAATGAGAGGAAAATTTAGACTGAATTTTAAAACTGAACTTTTTTTAATTAGTAAATTCTTTACCAAAGAATTTACATTGGCTAGTATATGATTCCTCGTTGCTTAAGGGATTTAAAACCAGACTACTCTCTGCTCCAAAAAAGTGCTATAAGCAACAGTTCTTTGCTTATAATGAACTGGAAATACTGGCAAGTCTCCATCCCCTTCAAATATTTTCCCTTGTCTCTCCAGAGGTTAAAATAAATTATCCTGAGATGTACCAGATGTAGCAGGCAGGCAGGGACATTCCTCCAGCCTTCCCAGCCCATTTTCTCCTGTCCACAGTCAATGAGCAGCAGCAATGGCTGACGGGATTGCTACAACACGGGGACCCAGCACAGCAATGGCCTGGCATGGAGACGATCCAGCATGGCGATGTCCCTGTGCAGCGATGACCCAGCACAACAATGACCCAGCATGGGGATGTCCCAGAACAGAGATGTTCCAGCACAGCGATGTCCCAGAATGGCAACGTCCCAGCACAGAGATGTCCCAGCACAGCAAAGACCCAGCACGGGGATGTCCCAGCACAGGGACAACTTAGCACGGTGATGCTGCAGCCTCTGGCACTGCGGTCTCCGTGGCTCTGGGCTTGGCACTGGTGACTCACTCAGTCCTGGAGTCTTGTTTTCATTCCACCAGGGTCTTCTTCATGAATCTCTCAAGCCCAATGCTAAACCAAAGTAGATTTTGTTGCCTGAAATATCAGCCATGCAAATCACTCCACCCATCAGCACTGGTATTAATTAGCCTAGAAAGCACTGCTGTAATAGTGGTGTTCTTCCAGCAAACTTCTGTGATGCATTAACGACGACAGCTATGGCTGTAGGGACCGGAGCACTAATAACAACAATGACAATTGAGGGCTCATGGCATTTTCTTAAAGCACAGCCACTGCACAGCCACCTGTGTGCACAATGCTGGGCTCCCTGTGACCTGCGTGGCATGGGACAAGCTGCAGCCCACAGGTGCTCAGAAAAGGGATGTTTTGTGCTTCTGTGCTTAAGGCATGACCCATTGCAGGGAGCAGCAGGACTTGCAGATTGGCTATTGCTAAGAATCAGGTCTGCAGCTGCCCTGGGTGCATCCAGAGCTGAAGCCTTCCTGGTGATATAAACAACACAGCAGCAGCAGCCCCCCTATAACTTAAACAACCCTTGGCACCGTGCCTTCTCTTTCTATTTTTACAAATGCCAGAAGAATTTTCTGTATAAAAATGAAAATCACCACTGGCCAAACCACCAGAATTGCACTGTTGGTCCCCATCCTAATGGGGTGTGAGCACTGGCTGCTGCCTCGGGAATGCAGGTGGCCAGCGATGCTTATTTGCTGATTTGTGCTCATAAACCCTTTTTCATCTGAGGATCTCAGAGCAGTTTATAAACATGAATTTAGCCACTAGACGCCCAAGCAGGCACCACCTCATCATACCTGTTGAACGAGCGTGCAATCAGAAATAGATCTCGCCCAGGTTTGCACAGCAGAGGACATCTCCTTACAACTGGGACAATCTCCTTAAGTCGTACCACAGCAGGTCCGAACTACAAAAAAGGCAAGGCAGGAAAACTGAAGGAAACATTTTCTCCAAGACATACATCTATGGGAAATGCAGGCGGTCTTCTTCAATGCTGTGTTAATCGCAATGTTAATGGCGCACCACACAGTGCAGTAGCACAGCTGATCCTGATATGGGATCCAGGAACATTCCAGCAATGGTACTAGAGCTCTGCTCTCAGGGTCCTCTTGCAGGTCTCAGGCAGTGACAGGACATCACTGCCTCCACCAGAAACCGAGGCTGACAGACAACAGCAGCTCAGGTAAATACTGTGGCATTCACAGCACTGAAGCAGCAGCTGTGCAGCTAGAAGCTGGGATTTCTCCTTAGCACAGGAGGAGTGAGCCCAGATGTCTTGCTGGATGCAAGTTTGTTTGCTTCCTTGTCATCTGGTGACTGCTCTGGGGAGGCCCTTTGGCAGGTTATGCTCCGTCTGAGGTGTCCCATGGAAGATGGGCAAAGAAAAGCAGGGTACAAGGGCCTGGGGCTTGCAGAGGGATTTCCCTGTTCTGACATATGCAGTTTTAACTCGTGTGACCAGTTACATGCAGAGGTTCATTCTGTCAGATTTGCTAATGTGTCCCAACCCTTGTCTCATGAACCCCAAATCTCTTTCTGACATGGTTCTGTTTTGATTTGTTTTGTTGAAGGAGTGGAACAAGACGCACAGCACAAACCAGATACGCTTTGTAATTGTAAGTCAGCTGCTTGCTAGGCATACATGACACAGACACGCTCGTGTGCACCTCTGACACGGTGCCTACCTGTCCTGCTGCTGTTTTCTCTCCATATAAACATCCATGTGGGTGGAGTGTTTGTGTTCTGAAATAATTAAAAATGTACACTTGCATGTTGTATGCTGTCTTGTTGACTCCATGCTTCAAGGCACAGTAAGAATGTGTAGGCATTTGATCTTGTGTTAGGATGAGCATTTCAGAGTAATGCACAACCTTGCTGTCCAGCACTGACCTCTGTTTGCTGCTGTGGCTCTGAAAACCACGAGCCAGCCCTGTGGCTGTTATTTATATGTTATTATAAATTCTTAGCAGTTATTCGTTAGGGATGTGTTCTACATGGAACAGAGCAAAACTGGACTTCTCCCAGCACTCCAAATGCATTCAGACTTTAGCAGAGGTGCAGACAGACCCAAATCCAGTCTCTGGATCTACAGAAAGAATTGCTTACATGCTGTCTAGGCGCACGCTGCCCAGGGTAACGAGGTGCCTTTCATTCACAGCCCAAATGCTTGCAGTGAAAGCACAGTCAGCTTTGTAGCTGGGGAGAGGAAGCATCTGATCCAAAACTTGGCTGGCAGTATGAAACAATTGGGAATGTGTCGCAGCCACATTCCTGGCTGGCCATGCCTTTGTTCAGCAGCAGGACGTGGCTGGAGGCATATGGTGCCCAGAGAAAAAGATTTGTCAACGCAACCTGCAACTGTTTAGCATCTATTGCCATATGGGGTGCGCATGGAATTCCCCACATGACCTCCATTTAAATTGCCTCTCTGCACTTGGATGTGGTGCATTGAGATGCTGGGTGAGTGCTGTGCATGAAAGAAGGGGGAAAAAGCAGGATGCATCCACACTGGCTGCCAAATCTCCCTCTTTCTCCAGGTGGCAGGTGTAAAAAAGACAAGTAACACTGTGAAACAAGTACAAGGAAAAGTACAAGGAAATAAAATCTTTAGCTATTTAGAAAAATAAATGTATGTATGCCAGTTACACCAGCTTGTTTCCAAGTGTACTGCAATAGCCATCCATGAAATGTGCCTAAGATGCTTGTATGAGGAAACTTGATTGCTCGAGCTGAATAACAAAAGTCTAAGAAAACTTAACAGTAATGAATCAAAGTGTTTAGGTGGTCAGGGTATGTTCCATTGAGTGGCATCAGGCTGTGTGTAAAGTAAAATTTATTATTAAAAATGCCCAGACTTTTCCATACTTGTTTAACACAGCATCTTTTTGCATGCAAGAGCACAGGGCATACAAAGCCTGCTCATCTGCTGAGCAGAAAGCAGTAAAAGCACAGACTGCTAACACTTGCAAGAGTGTGCTTCTATCTGGCTTCCTTCATCACAAGCCTCACCTAATAGCAAAATCAGTACAGAGCAGGAGAGAGTCCTCACGCACATCTTGAAATGCTTTATGTAGAATTATTTTCAGCATTTCTCTGCTTAATCAGCTCCTCTGTTTGCATGACTCCTACACAGAGCACCGAGGGAAAGCAACCATTATAAAAAGAGGAAAAAGTATTTCAGTAAACCACAAAAACTGGCCAGTGAACTAGGGGGCAGCTGGGGAAACACAGAGAACTCAGTCAGTTACAAAACAAAAGTCAAAGTCCTAGCGAGCCACTTCTGTGCTTTCAAGAACTAGGAAAAAGCTCCCTAAAGAGCCACCCAAGTTTCCTAAAAGCAAACATTTTGGATAATATTAATTGTCCTTTAAAACATCCATTACAAAAACTGAGGCTCAAAATTAAATATTATGACAACACGTTGTTACAACAGCGATGTGGAAGGATCAGAGTTGGCCCTTTTGATGTGTATATGGCAACCTGGAGGGAGCAGCACCCACTTCCCCAAAGCCCTACAGATCTGCAACGGGCACAGAAAGCAGAGCTTGCAAACAGCCCCGGTGATGGTGAAATATCCACATCATAGGGGCAGGGAGAAACTGCCAGGTATGGAGTCAGGAAAAACAAGTTCAGAAATAACTTCTTTTTTTTTTAAATCGTAGTTTTTCTGTCCTCCTCAGCAATGCTTCCTAGGAGTTCTTAATGAATAGCTTGTTCCTGCAGGACTCAAGATAATTGGCAGTGCCCTAATTTTTTTCTTCCCATGTCTTATTATTGTGGATTTAATTATTTACTGAGGAACTCAGGTTCATTAAGCACCACTGGGAAATACCCTGCGGCTTTGGTTGTGGTGTCACCCAGAGCAAGAGTTCTGTAGGCACTTCTGTACAAGTATTTGGAGCCAGGGGGGCTCAGACTCAGCACAGGAGGCCCTGCCCCATCCAGCACTTCTAGGAAGTGGGCCAGCTCTATGGTGCTTCACCACAGCCAGGTAAAAAGTGGAGCACATGTTTAGGACCTGATTCACTCGATGCAGTATCAAGGTGACTATAACAACACTGTAGGATGGTAAGAAATGACAAAGATCCATTTACTTGCCTGGGCAGCTGCTGCAATAATTGCACCACATGCGATACTGTGGAGAAGAACAGAGCTGAAGTTAATAAAAATGAGAACTCATTGTGCAGAACTCATTACATTCTTCTATTTCAGCCAGACAACATTAGTGTTTATTGTATTTCTGTACAAATTGATTCATCCTTCCTTTTTAAGGCAATTAAGCAAATTAATTCTATTTTTACTCTGCTTTATTCACTGAGTGAAATTAGAAGTTTCAATTTAATTCGTAAATTTAGGGCCGAGGGAAAAGCGCCCCATTTTGCCATCAAAATCTGACAGCGAGCTCATTCCCACTTCAACTTGGCCGCCAAAGTGGGGGAGCGGTGCCACCTGCAGACCGCTGCAAGCCAGACATAGAGGAGAGCGGAAGCTCCGCAGCCCGTGAGTCCTTAAGCTGCTAACGCAGCCTCACCACCAGCAAAGCCAAAGGCATTTGATAATTAGCCCTATGTGATTTGAAATAAACGCTTTTGATCGATGAAATATTCAGGAAACGCAAACTGTCTTCATTTTTCAAGAAATGCCAGTGTTTTCTTCAAGTTACACTCAATTTCTCACATACAATCCAGAATTCCTTGAAAGTATTAGTTTTATTGAGATTGCTCATTTTATGAACTCCTGCCTGTGAAGGCAGATGTCTTTACCACAAAGCCTTTTTATAAAACATGATGTACAAGTACGAAATGAATAAATACAAAACAATCTCTTCTACCTTTCTCTGGGCAGCCTGGTCTGCTGGTTGGTGACCCTGCACATAGCAGGGGGGTTGAAACTGGATGATCATCCAGAAAAGGTGGCCCTTTCCACCCAGACCATTCTATGATTCTACACTCAAGGAATTTATTTCTCATCATAGACCAGCTTGGGCTGGATGGGACCTTAAAGATCATCCAGCTCCAACCCTCTGTGTAACACGTGCAGTGCTAGGCTTTATGCGTCTGTCTCACAGCTGAGACAAAAGCAGTGGTGACGAACATTTGAAACATTTGAATTTGGTCTAGGATCAAATGTGGAGGTTGGTCACCCTGCATGCAGCAGGGGGTTGGAGATTTATGATCCTTGAGGTCCCTTCCAACCCAGGCCATTCTGTGAGTATGTGAAACAAAGGGGCACAAAGCATCACTGAATCATACGGAAATCTTTCAGAAGTTCTCGGCCACCGTTCCACGAGCCGGGAGTCAGAGCAGGCGGTGACTCAGACTCACGCCGTGAGACGTGGCCAGGAACCCCGCGCTGGGTGCGGTGCGGTGACTGCGTGTGAGGTCACGGCCAGGATCTCCGGGGCTCGGCCACGGCTGCACACAGGCCGCCCACAGGTCGCTCAGCGCAGCCGTTAGAAGAGCTCTGAGCAGCGCTGTGTGGCTGTGGGGATTTCGGCAACCCTCTCCCTGCAGGCCACAGGAAAGGCCTCGCGCCGTACGGCGAGGCTGCAGCCGCCGCTCCGTAGCCACATCCCCTCAGCGACCGCCGCCTCCTCACAGCCACACCCCCACAGCGCCGTGCCTCCCGCCTTCCGACACCCGCTGCCACACCGCCGACTGGGCGCTCAGATATCCTTTAAAGCCAGATTCTGACAGTAGGGGGTTAAAAAACCGCCCCGCGATGCAGCTTCCACAGCGAAAACAGAAGCAAAGCAAACAACGAACGCACGCCCACACACCTCAAGGACCGCCTCAAAATGGCGCCCGCCCACCCGTGACGTCACGCGCCAGAAGCGGAGGGGCGCGGCTGAGGCGGGAAAGGGAGGGTCCCGCCCACAGCCCGGCCCTGCGAGGCCCCCGGGCTGCCCCAACCGGCGCCTGACTCCCCGCGGCACTCGTGTGGGCGCCGCTGACGGCTTTGGGGGCCTGCGGCGGGACGGCTGGGCGCCGGGGCGAGGGGACACTGCGCGGCGGGGCTGCGTGGCAGCCGCCGAGATGCCGCTCTTTGCCTCCAACCCCTTCGAGCAGGATGTGGGTGAGCGAGCGGGGAAGGGCGGGACGGCCGGCGGGACACAGTTCGGCTCGGCGCGGCGTCGGGGCCCGCGGCCGCGGCTCGGGCCTGCAAGGTGGGAGCGGCGGCTGCGGCCGTCTGCCTCTCGGAGCCGCGGTGCGTGCGGCTCGTCGGTTCGGACTGGGAGTCATGGAGGTGAAGATCGGCCTCGTTGGGTGGGGTTGTGCGCGCTGGGGGTCCGAAGGGACGCGGCCCCGGTTCGGCCCCAGCTGGCGCCGCGTCCCATTGCAGAAGCGGGCGCAGCGTGGGCCGGGCTGGTGCGGCCGTGACTCAGCCGGGCTGTGCGGGTCGGGCTGCAGTCCAGCGCTGCTCTCCGGGTCGTCCAGTTTGTTCCGTGACTAGTTTTTGTCTTTCTGGTTTTTAAAGGCCCGTTTCTAGCATTACATAATAATCGTAGAACCATAGAATGACAAGGTTAGAAACGACCTGTGAGATCTAGTGTAACCGTCTTTTCATCACCACTGCTACCACAAACTAACCCATATTTCGCAGCTCCTCATCCAGACGCCTCTTGAGCACTGCCAGGGATGGCGACTCCACCACCTCCCTGTGCAGCCATTCCAATGCCTGACCCTTCTCTGAGAAAAAAGTTTTTCCTCATGTCTAACCTAAACCTTCTCTGGTACAACTTGCAGCCATTTCCTCAGGTCCTATTTGTTGCCTGGGAGAAGAGGCCAAAGCCCTCCTCATCACAGCCTCCCTTCAGGAAGTTGTAGAGTGCAGTGAGGTTTCCCCTGAGCCTCCTCTTCTCCAGACTAAACAATCCCAGCTTCCTCAGCTGATCTTCATAAGATTTGTGCTCCAGACCCCTCACCAGTTTCATTGCCCTTCTCTGGACATGCTCTGAATTGCACTGTAGCGAAAGCAATAAAAATAATCTAGATACCAGGGTCAGACTTGCATTTTCTTCACCTGCCTAAAACCCCAGGGTTTTAGGTATGAGTAGAATTCATCATTACGAAATCACAGAACTTTAGGGGCTGGAAGAGATCTTGGAGATCCCCCAGTCCAGTTCCCCAGAGCGCACTGCAGGTTCTCTGCATGAGGCTGCAGGTTCCCTAGGGCAGGATTCTGGCCACTGACAGGAAGAAGCGGTGGCTGTCAGTGCTCGTGTGAACACCCCATTTCCTTCTTGTGAGTGTAAGTCCTACCCCTCTACTCTGTGCTGGTAATGCTCACCTGGAGTGCTGTGTCTACGTGTGGAGTCCTCAGTACAGGAGGGACATGGAGCTGTTGGAGAGCATCTAGAGGAGGGCCACGAAATCAATCCATGGAATGGAACACCTCTCCTATGAGGACAGGCTCGAAGAGCTGGGGCTGTGCAGCCTGGAGTAGACAATGCTCCGAGGTGATGTGACAGTAGCGGCCTTTTGGTGTCTACAGGGGAGCCACAGGAAGGAAGGAGACAGGCTCTTTAGCAGTCTGTGGTGATAGAACAAGGGGAAATGGCTTGAAGCTCAAAAAGGGTAGATTTAGGTTAGATAAAAGGAAAAAGTCTTTTACAGTCATTAGTACTGGAACAGTGATGTGGTGGACGCCCCGTCCCTGGAGACTGTCAAGGTGAGGCTGGATCAGGCCGTGGGCAACCTGACCTAGCTGTGGTGTCCATGTTCACTGCAGGGGAGCTGGGCTAGATGGCCCTCAGAGGTCCTTTCCAACTCTAAGGGTTCTGTGATAAGGTGCACTGTCTTCTTCATGTACCTTCAATGTTTGTATATTGAAGGCATTGCCTTCAGTTGACTTTGGTGTTGACCTGTGGCTAAAATGAAGTAGCAACCAGCTAGGCCAGCTTCAACCAGTGCACTTGTTTCAAGGAACTTGTTGTGTACCTTTCTCTGATGTATTTGCACAAGTTGAGACTTCTTGAACTGGAGCCTCACAGCTGTACAGAGCTCTATGCCAAACTGGGAAGCTGCAATGACTCTAAAGATTGTTGCAAACTGATGGTCAGTGTGTCTGTAGTTTCTTACTCACTGTACTGTACATAGTGAGTAGAACTGCTCACATGTGCTACAATTAAACAAGTGCAGTGGGGATTTCATTATTGAGGCTAAATCTTACAGTCCCTTGCTGAAGAAAATCTACTTTTTGCCACTAGGAGCTTTTTTCCTTTAGCTATTATTAGTAAATCAGACAACACCAAGTATCAAATTAGTGGTTGTGGTTGCTCTGTACTTTCACTGGTGGTACTCAGGTGAAGCTGCTCATGCTCTTGTTGAGCTTAAACTTTACAATTTGAGGTTTTATTTTCTCATTCATCTTCTTGATTTAGAAAAATAAAGGTGCATGCCACGAGCATAGTTGAGCTCTGCTGATGTCCTGATGCTACTGGAAAGGAAAGCTCTTCCATGTTCTCGTCTGCTCAGGTGTTGTGGGTTGCTCTCTGGGCTGATTCAGTGCATTCTTTTTAGCAGAAAGCAAATTCCAAACAAGTGTTTGGCTGACAGATGAGATCATCTGTGCAGGCGATGAAGTTTGGTGGCTTGAATCAGCTCATCAGAGGCTGCGAAGTGGCAGTGACAAGGAGGAACAGGGCTCCCTGGGAGGGTCAGTGGGGGAAATGGAGCCCTGCTTCTGGTGGCAGTGAGAAATTGGGTTGATTCAGATATCTCTTCAGACCATGCCTTCGGTATTGCAGCTTTCTTGGGAGGGGGCCTTTAGAAATTGTAGATAAACACAGCTGCAGCTGTTGTTTTCTTTAGTTCTAAACTCATGTGTTTGCTTTTCAGCTGATCTGAGTAGGGTCTTACTTCCTCAGCATTTGCTTTGGTTGCTTTGTCAGTGGTAGCAGTTCCATGAGATTAACCTATTTAATAGTTTCAGAAATTCCATTCCTTTCACCTATGGGTTTTTTTTATTTTTATTATTTTGGTTGAGAGAATACCACAAGGCTTCAGTTCTCTAAAGGGTTTGAAGCATTTTAATTTCCTACCTAAATCTGTTCATTGTTAGTCCATATGCACTCACTGTTTTCCCCCTACTGCCGGCCTTCTTCTTAAATAACCTTCATCTATTAAAGTAGTAGCTCCTCCAGTAGAGGACAAGCCTACTGCTTTTCATCCTTGGTTTAGTTAGCCTTCTTTTGTGAGGTTGTTAACACAATCCCAAGGGTAGGAAGTATTTTTTTCTGTGTAGTTTGAATGGCATCCAGAATTGCATGCCAGGTCACGGGTTGCTGGTAACTTGTACGATCACATTTTGTTTCCTTGTTCTTTGCTGAAGCGTTTACCTGCTGTGTTTTATTCTAGTGTTATATTTGCCTTCTTCTATCTGCTTCATATGGTGTTCTGCATCCTCTTGTGCTTGCACTTGATGTGCTTGTGCTTCTCCTCTTGTTTCCAACCACTGACATCTTGTTCCTAGGAGAATCTTTGATAGACTGGCTGTGTAAGTTTGCATTTTGTCCTGCTGTGATCTTGTTCTGTCTAACCCACTCATCAGTAGTTCACATTTCTGCTTATGTGACATCCTAATCTTCCCTGTTACTGATAATACCTTCCAACTTCATTAGCTTCCTTTGCAGACCCTTACTCCTGCTGCCAGTGCCTGCCAAACTATGTTCATTTCAAGACTAATTCTTGAGGCGTTCAGCTCCCTGCCTTCTTTAGAGTGCTTTACATCACAACGTGTCTTCCTTATTATGTGAACTGATCCAAGAACTGTAGCTAACGACTCACAGATGGCTTCCTATGAAATGTTTCACTGAGTGCTGGACAGACCGGTTGATGCCTAAATTAACCCTTGGCACGGTGTCCTGCCTGAGGAATAGCTGCATTCTGTTGAAATTCACCGTGGTTCCATTTCATCTCAGTGTCTTTTAACGTTTGGCCTAAGGTCTTGCGAATGTTTGTGGACGAGCTAATTGGTGAGGGGTTCTCATTCTTGCTCAGGTCTTTTTCTCTTCTTTAAATCTTTTAAAAGTCTTCAATCCATGACTTGATTTTGATTGGAGCGATACGAATTCTTGGATTCTGAATCTGCAGTTTCGTGTCAGTTCTTTCTCATTACCAAGATTGCTGCTTCCAGCCTCAGCCCTGCCTTGATCACTGCATGTCTGTAGTGATCACATTTCTAATCAGTAAGTAAAACTTAGGTTATTATATTTTTGCCTTTTCACTGATTTGGATATACGAGGGCAAAGTAAGCAAAAGAAGGTGTGCAGGATTAAATTTCTGCTTTCCAGTAATTCATTTATGTGGCTCTGGCTTTTCTTTGGGGAAAGAAAACCAGCAATCTGGACTAATTCTCAATTTATTTCCCCCAATCTTTCACTTTTATTACACGAACACTGTTTTTACATACACAGAATGGCACTGAGTAAAACTTGAAGTATGTGTGTCCCTACAAGCTTCTGTTTCACATCACTTTAGGATGCAAATCAGTCTCTAGAAAATTGTCATTTAGTGATCAGGCTGTAACGAACAGCAAATCAAACTGAAAGGTTGTTTGCAAAATTAGTGTTTGAGTGCTCGTTTTTCCCTCTGTAGCATAAAAGTTGACAGAAGGAAGAAAGAAACAGCTATGTTCTTGTATTTATTTTCTTGGCTTACACGTGGTTTGGCATTGCAGGCAGGCTTTGCTCAAGGGAATTCATAGGAGATAACGAAATCCTTTGCAGGTGTGGAGGCTGTGCATGCAAAGCATGTAGAGGCAGAGCTGCCAGCAGAACAGGGCTGCATGGTGTGCACTATGTGGGATGGAGATTTCTGGCAGTGTTGGTCAGTGAGAGGTGTGTATGAGGTGTGCTGTGTGTTGGTAGGATGTAGTGTTGTGCTGTTATGGTGGCAGGGATTGCTGAGCAACCAAGGAACGCCTGGGAGCTGCGAGGTTCTCCCAGTGCCCTTCTCTTCTTTCTTGTCATGTTCACAATACGTGTTGGAGGTTCCCTCATGTGATGTCCCCTTGCCTCCTGCTGTGGTGCGTGTGGATCCAAGCCTGTAGCAGTGACCGTGCACCAGCACTCGGTTATTGCTGATCTGCACACATGATTTGACGTTGTGCCAAGATCTTTAGAGCTGGAGGACTGGATGTTAGATGAGATGTGACCAGGAATGCTTTTGGAGGTTTGCCACACTGCTCTTTTACACATTGAATAGTAATGTATTTTTTTTTTTACCTGCCTCTTGGTGTTATTTCTGTGCATTACTCATCTCTTGGGAAATAAAGGAAGCAGAATGGGTGCTGTTGGGCTGGGATGTCCTCCCAAGTGCTGTGTGGTGCAGGGAGGGCCCAGATAAGCTCCAGCAGCCCCCCATGCTGAGGCATTGCCTTCCCTCCATGAGGAGCAGGTGGCTGTGTTTTAAGGCAGTTCTACTGGCAGTAATACCAGTGAGCAGTTCCCATCCCCTCCCCAGCAGCTCATTTTAGTGCTATCTCCTCTCTTGCGTTGGCATGATTTCTCATGCAGCTGCATGGCAAATCAGATCAGGGAACTGATCCAGTTGAAAGTGATTAATTATGGGTTGGGGGTGGTGGTAGGGTTTGGCTTTTTTTTTTTTTTTTTTTTTAACTGTTCAAACTGGCAGTAAAAATAAATATATCATAATTTTACCATCATGTGCAGAACTAAGCTTGAACTCAGTGTTTCCTCTTCGGCTGGAGAGCTACAGAACATAAGTTGTGACTTTTTTCTTTATATTCCCTTAGCACAGAGGAAATGTTGGAAAATGCATCTCCCCACATCTGTTTCCTCTGATCACAGTCCGTGTCCTAGCATCTGTGAGGTAGTTATCCTTTGGGACTGTTCTTCAGCTGGAGCTCATGTTAAGCAAAGCGACAGATGCTGTTAAATTTGTCATGCTGGCAAGGAGGAAAACCTCAGAAGTTGTGAAAGTTTGCCATGGGGCAGCCTTCCTATTTCCTGCAGGACCACATCTGCTCTTAGAGCAATGAACATGGATAGAAGGAGGAGTCTGATGCACATCCATGCATTTACGTGTCAGGAAATCATTACTGCATGCTTTTGCGAGCACTTTTTTTGGATCTGCGTGACTGTGTACAAAGAGAAGTGCTTGGTTCAGCACTGCTGATGCTGCACAGTTAGCTTACAAGCTTGCACTTCACTGGCTTATAAACAAAGCCGCTTTGAATTTTCTACATGTTTTTGTGCCCAAGTGTAGTGGTGTGTGTGATGAACAGAGCACAGACCCCTGGCAGTGCCCATCGGAGGGCCTGCTTGCTAGTTGTGCCCACCTGTACCAAAACACTCGGGTGTTGCAGGTGAGCTTTCATCCTCCTGAGCCAGCAGGCATTGCTGAGGTTGGGAAGAACCAAAATGCGGTGTTGGAATTTCAGAGGAAGACAGGCTTGATGGCAGGCAGCAGGATTAAATAACGCGCCGCCTCTGTTCTGGTGGTATTGGTGCCATTTGTCATCATTATCTGCACAGCTGACGGCTGCTCTTGTCAATGAGATGGATTCGTGTGACTGATGGGCTCTGCTGGAAGGGCTGGTGCTGCTGGGGTGGAGGTGTGCTGTTAGAAAGCAGCTTCAGCTGCCAGAGCTCTGGAGCCAGCATCGGGCTGTGCTGTGTGCACCCAGCGCTGTGCTCTGCTGTTCTGCACATTCAGCTCACACAGCCAGGAAGTGTTGTGCATGTAGGGACTCTTTGTTTTTTTCTGATTTCTTTTTTTTCCACTAAATTGCACCTTAAGCTGTATAAAATTGCAGGTGCTCGTTTAGTTTCAAGAACAAGTGATGAATTTTTTGGTTGTGTCCTAAAAATATTAATGTACCTATAAGAAAATTCAACACCTGTGTCTTTCCAGGAGAAGTATTTTAAGGTTAGAGCTGTAGGAACATGCTTTCAGCACAGCATTTGCTTTCCTTAACTAGTTATTCTAGACTGTGAGGATAATGTAGGGCCAAAATTGCACCTTTCCATTCCTCCTCTTTGCTCTCTGTGCTTCCACCTGCAATAAAAGATTTTCAGGGGTGCTGCTGTGCTGGTGTTTGCTTTGTGGAAGCCATTCTGCAGCCAAGGATTGCTACAACTTTTGACTATAAGACTAAGTAGTGATGCTGATTATTGGAAGAGTTGCTTAATTGCACATCCAGAAATGGGTTTATCCTGAGGCAGGATTGCTGTCAGCAAACCTTGTAATTTGGAAACAGCTCCTATCACAGAACACCATCACGTTAATGGAGAGGGACCATTGCGTTCTGCTGTAGTCTACTAAGCAGCCTTTTACATGCTCAGTCCCAAAGGGACCTTGTGGCTTCTCAGGCTGAGACGAATGTTGTTAAAGTAACAATTAAGGTACTCTCTTGATTGTTTATGAAGTTCTGATGGAATTAATATAGGATATAAAGCCTGTGAGTTCAGTCAGAATATTAAAATGACACAGTAAAATTAAACTTAAGGCAGCAAATGGGGTATGTGGAATATTTTCTTTTGTGAGTTATTCTGATGCTATTGCAGTAGTAACCTGGTGTGAAAATAACATCAAAAACTTAAAGGGATGGCAGAAATAAATAACATTAAGCTTTATCAGTTCATATATTGATTAAAATGCTGTAAGTATTGAGTAGAATTGCATGCTTTTGAAAGGGTGGTTTGTTTCGTTGGCTGCTTCTGGGACTTTTATAACCCTTGCATCTCATTTCCATCCCTGCAGGCATTCAAGGCCAGGCTGGATGTGGTTCTGGGCAGCCTGGGCTGCTGGTTGGTGACCTGCACACAGCAGGGGTTGGAACTGGATGAGCACTGTGGGCCTTTGCAGCCCAGGCCATTCTGTGATTTCTCATGACACTCGTTTTGATGTTTGGATGTCCAGAGAAATCTCGCAAGCTGTCCTAAGGACAAGATCTTGTTCTTTAGAGTCCTCAAGAGATTTATCTAATTCTCTTGGAACACCCACGTGGAATACATCATGAGTGCCAAGATGAGATGACCTTGAGCAGGCTCTAAATTAAGGCTCTGACCTAAACCTGGAGTAACTAAACAAACTGAGCAGAAGCAGTTTTCTTTTTCAGTAACGTTACACTTCGAGTTGTTTTGTTTTTCAGATCTTTTAAATACTGAATGCACTTGCTATTCCAGTACTGTTCTTCCTGTGTAAAGAACTTTATAAAATACCAAGCAGTAGCACTAATCTCGATATCTTCTATGTGGGATTTCTTTTTTCGTACGACTGTCAAAGAACATGCTTGCAGGAATCTGTATTTAATAGAGTATTATGCTTAATCAATCTTGTTTTCTTTATAGAAAAGGCTACAAATGAACACAACACCAGTGAGGACTGGGGTCTTATTATGGACATATGTGACAAAGTTGGAAGTACTCCCAATGGGTAAGCTGTACTCGGCATCATGACGGTGTGAACAATACTGCTTCAGAAGTAACACATCTCAAAACACTCCTTGTACTCAGCTACGCAGAAAGCACTACAGCTCCAGCACTTCTGTGAGCCCTACGGATGTGTGTGGTTGGCTTTAAAGTTCTTGGAGAGAAATATTCCAGCAGGATTTCCAGTAGAGCACTTGGTAGATGCTGAGTGTGTTCCAATTTTAGGAAGTTCTGCACAGTAGACCAAATTATTCATATTTAATAATCTTACATATGTTTTGCAGTATTTTTTTTTTTGCCAGTAGGAAAACATGAACTAGTTTCTTTGCAGGGAAAAAAGCACATAGAGCAGTTATGATGGGGAATTTGGTTATTCGTTAGGAAGAGTGGGATTGATGGAGGAGAAGAAAGGAGTAGAAATTGGGATCAATACTCAGTTTTAATCAGTGTTTACCTTCTGTGGTAATACTGACACAAAAGTGGTAATTCGGTGATCTTATAATTGATAAAAGTTAAGGTGATCTTTCTGAGTTACAAAATGTTGTAGAATCTGTAGTCATCTTGACCTAGAACGTATCTAGAATTCCTAAATGATGGTAGATTTCTCTCTTTTTGTAACTTAGGTGTAATATTTAAGGTTACAACATTGAGAAAGTTCTTTATGCGTTCTGGAAAGAAAGAAGGATTATTGGCTACCCTTAAATGAGTACATACTTGAACAACAAGTACGTTGAACTTGTTGAAGGTCATGAATTACAGGCAGATGTACTCAATGTTAGAACTACACCTAAACTTCTCTGGCCATGTGTACATCAGCAAGTAACTCAGCACACCAGGACTGCAGTGGTGGACCAGAGTAGCTGGCACAGAGGCCACCACATCCATCCAGTGGAACATTTGGAGGTTTTCTTTCCCCTTCAGAACAGGTTTCATCAATTCTTCTGAACTGAATATCCACAATGGCCGTGGTGCACGTGTTTCTGTGGCACCTGCTGCTGGATCCGGCCCTGTGGCTTCCTGGGAGTCTGGAGTGCTCGTGTTGTGCACAGAGGAGCTTCTGGCACAGCTTCTTTCAACAGCAACCTAATTTTCCTGCTCAGAACTGTACTGTGAGCTGAGTGAGCACAAATAACACATGCGTCAGCTCCTGTAGCCCTAACATGCCTTTAGTGCTCATTTTCACGCATGCAGCTCCTTAGCAGAGTGACGTTTGAATTGTTGATTATTATTCAATACTTACCTCAAATTTTACTGAATCAGATTAAGAAATTGTGACGTATCTTAAGTGTCTTGAAAATGGGAGCCGGGAGCCAACAACCTGTGAACATGGCTTTGAAATTCAATCTATAGAGAGCCTTTATTGTAGCCAATTAAATAACCATTTAATCACTGCTGCCCTCTTGATTTAATTCTTTAATGTTGACATTTATTTCATTGTCTATTTCAAATCCATTTCCTCAGCTTAGTGGCAGCTGCTCTCTTTGTGACCTATTCTGTCACTTTTATGGAAATCAATATTGAATGCCAGCATAATAATGGAGTCTTCCAATCCAGTACACTTCTAAGAACAAGTGATGTGCTAGGGATTCTTCCAGACCCGTTCTGCAAAAAGTATGGGTTAGGTTATGTTCTTTTTTTCAGCAGAGCCAGTTTTGTTTGTTTACCAGATACTCATGTTCTGTGAAATTTGTTCTACAAAGTCATATTTGTCACTAGTACCTTCTTCTTCTTTTAGGGCAAAGGATTGCCTTAAAGCCATCATGAGGAGAGTAAATCATAAAGTTCCCCATGTGGCCCTGCAAGCACTTACAGTGAGTAGCCTATCACTATCTTCCAGAACTGCTGTGTTTCTTCATGTAAGGGTGTCCTGATCAGTCATAAGCTTCTGTAGAAGTCAGATCTTCACTAGAAGTCAGTGAGGGTGTGTGTGCTGAACAAAGGGTGACACTTAATTTTTCTGTATGCTTTTGTTTTGGGTATTGTTGTCAGACATTTTTGTAACTGTGTTTCTGTTGTCAGCTTCTAGGAGCCTGTGTATCAAACTGTGGAAGAATATTTCACTTAGAAGTTTGTTCTCGTGATTTTGCTAGTGAAGCTCGAGGTATAATAAATAAGGTAATCTTTTATAACTTCAGCTAGTGGGGTAAAATTATTTTTATCACTGCTTTGCTTTCTCTCAGCACAATAATGGATTGCCAAAACAGACATTTGAGTTGATATGCTATGATGTTTAGTTCTGATGCAGTTGCAGATATTGCTGGCTGTTTGTCTCATCAGTGGAATTCGTGTGTTTTCATTTCTACTGTTAAGCAAATGAAGGCTGATACTTGCTATCAGCTCCCAAAAATTGCATGAGCAATTTTAATTAAGATTTGTGACTCTACATTAGTTTGATCATAGTGAAGTAGTTTTCTTTGGAAAGTTATTTGGCTTTAATGAAATTCATAAGCTGAAGTGCACAAGGATAACTGAAAACTATACTTGGACACAGAAAAGAGGAAGACATCAGACAACTTTCTTAGTTTCTAGAGATTATAAGAATGCTGAATGAGGAGGTTATCAAGAAAGGAAGACCGAAATGGTGCAGCTGATGGGATCTAAATCCAGATATAATGAATTGAATAAGCAGAAGCAGCTTTCCCATAATTATTGCTCCAGTTGAAGACAAAAATGGCTAAAGAAGATAGCCTTCAAGTATATGGGAGGCCTGGAAACATCAGAGGTTGAGCAAAGCAATTAAGGAAACTTAATAAAATTGCTGGGAAGCAAAATGAGTTCACAGCTCTTCTGTTTCTCCCTTTCTGTGGAAAAATAGGTCTTGAAGTCCTCCCCTTCATTCTCATTAGCCACAGTCCATGCTGAAATAGAACATTGACCTTCATGGACTGACAGTGCTTGTGAATGTAAAAACAAACCTTAAATCCCACTGAAGAATTGCCTACAGGAGCATAATGTATTTTGTTGTTGGGAAATACTTGTGTTTTCCTCTGTCCCTGACCCATTTGTAGAAATAATCATCAGAGGGCCTGTGAAATTTGTGCTTTCTCCCTTTTCTCTGAAAAAAAATTAGTTCAGACAAGTGTAACAAATACCTTTGTGCTGATAATGAACCTACTGGGCTAAATGTCTTCTTTCAAATAAATGCCAGCTTGAGCCCAATCTTGTTGCTGTTCTTGCTGCTCAGCATGTGTTTGGCTGTGAGCCACAGGCTTTTGCTGTGACTTGAAGTGCACTCTAATGGGAAGTCGGGGCCGTACACCGCAGCTGTGTGGTCCCAAGCTCTGTATCTTCTTAACTTGCCTCGTACAGATGAGGTGGCCCACCAGCTCCAAAAATCTTATTCATCAGCCTGTGGTTTGTTTGCTTACTTTGGGTTTAGGCAATAGTCTTTTCATTAGCTGGAAACAAAAGCAGAAAGTGTTTGGAGTCTGAAGTGCTTTGGGCTGTGTTTGACCCTTGTAGTGCTGGCATAGCCATCACATGTAGTAGCTGCTGCAATGAAGAGTCAGACTTGTTGCTGTTGTATTTTTAAGACCATTATGAGATTAGCAGCAGCTCCAGTGCAGTGTTGCTGAGGTATGCTCAGAAGTGTGTCCTTTAGCCATATCACAGTGATGCGTGGCTGACTTCTGCAGGTGGGTTATCTCTTGGCATGAGGTTGTTAACATGTAAAATTTGCATATATATATTTAGGTTGTTTTCAATTCTCATTTTGTTCAAGACAGTTATGGATATTTATAGTAAAATGGTTTTGGTAACAATGTTTGAAAACTATTCCTGCTCACTTTAAAGCATAAGCATCCCTTTCTATGCAATTTTGTCTTCTAGGCTCATCCAAAAGTCAGTGAGAAGCTGAAAACTCTAATGGTGGAGTGGTCAGAAGAATTTCAGAAAGACCCACAGTGTAGCTTAATATCTGCAACTATTAAATCTTTAAAAGAAGAAGGTGTCACTTTTCCTGCAGCTGGATCACAGGTGAAAGCTCAATTAGGAATACACAGTGCTTCTCCTGTTAGACCTCTGTCAGTGAACAGCAGGAAGAAACCATGCATGGATCTTTTGATCAGAGGGAAGTAGGACCCTTGTTATAGTCTGGTTGCCTCCTGACACTAAGGTTTATTTCATTCTACTTTTTAATTTCCTTGCCCACTGAAGAAAAGTGAGAACAGACTAAAGGTTATTTCTTACTGTCTTTGAATTGTTTCATTTTAGATCTGTCTTCAGATAAATATTTTTTTTTAGAGTTTCATCAACCTGTCATACCTCAAAAATCAAAGCAGTCCTACACCCACCCCTTGTACTTGGTGTTTCATGGTTCTAATGGCTGACTTGGAGCACGTTTCTTTGTTGTTTTTTCCTTCACAGAGCCTTGCAAAACAATTGGCAGTATCTGAAAGTGAGACATTTTATTTGGAAATGATGTTCTGTGCTATGCTTTCCTTTCTCAGTCCCCATTTCTTGTTTGTGTTTTTTCGTCCATGTCAGGAGTTGCCCATCTCTGCAGTGATGGGTGCTCCAGTCCCTGACCTCACTTGCTCTTTTTATTTTACTTGTGGCATGCTGTGTCTGATCATCCAGCTGGCAGTAATGGTGACAAGTTTTCTTTTCTTTAATGCTTTATTATTTAAGCTTCTAAATATTATCTTCAAAATGAGTTTGGTGAAGAACAGTCCTTAAAATCAGAAACATACCTTCAGTTACGTATCCCTTCCAAGAAGTTCACATTTCTCTGTATTAAACACAGGTGGTGGATTTTTTGTGTGCTGTTTTTTTTTTAAATTCTACAATCTTTCCTTCCTCCACAAAGATGTTTTCACCTCTAAATCTAGGATAAGTGTTAAAACATATGGCAGAAACATGGAAGATGGGGAGTGCTGGCAACCAGTTATGCTTTCTTCCTACAGATGCACATAAAAATGACATCTTGATGTCTCTGCATCATACGCTTCACTGCAAAAAAAAAACCAAAGCTGAGGGTTATTAGTGTAGTTGTGCAGAATTGGTTCCTAGAACCATCGATAATCCCAGTATCTGGAACTGGTTTGTTTGTTCCTGCATGAAGATGCCCTGTTGAAGTGAAGGGTTTCATTATGCTCTTGTGGAGACTCAAATTATTCAAGTCAGAAGCTCCCAATTTGATAGACATGTGCTCTTCATTCTCACTCTTCCATAAACAGAGGAGGAGGGTAGCTATTAGCTGTCATGTGGAGAGAAATCTCCTGTTAGCAAGTCCACCTCCTGATTAATAACTTCACAAACGGGGGACTGCAGAGAGCTTTTCTTCCCTTTTGAGGGGTGAGGTGGAGGACAAAGGTGGGAAGTCTTTTAGATGTGAGTTGTTTCATCTAAGTAATGCTACCAACATTGTTATTTAAATGAAATGCTTAAATAAACGAGATCTGATTATTTATTTTACTTTGTTCCTTTCTGAAAACTAAATGTGGATGAGATTCCACAATGAAGTAATTTTTCTCTTGTAGAAAATCATCCTGGGTCAGTTCTGAAATGCTCAAAATAGGCAGCTAACAGGGAACAGCTTCTTACTAATTTTTTTAAGTATATAATTATAGAGCTTTCTTCCCCCTTTGTTAACGTGAAGTTATTCTATTGTTAATACATTTGCAGGCTACCACAAATGCTGCTAAGAATGGTTCTTCATCGAGCAAAAACAAAGAGGATGAAGATATAGCTAAAGGTAAATTACTAGTCACAGCCTTGTGTTTGACTTGTGCTCTGGGTTGTTATGCCAAAATGCATAGAAATATGAAGCTGCACTTTATTCTGCTGCATGGAATCGAAAGCAAGGGCTCAGCAGGCTGAGGATTGAAGGTTGGTTTTGAAATGTTTCTTGTGCACGAGTACTACTGGTCTTTTAATTCTATTGCAGTGCAGAGCAAAGCTGTCATAATATAAAACATCAGTTGTAGTTTGGAGCAAACAAAGATTTTAAACTTGCACAGACCATAATGCTAAAATATGTATTTCTTCTGATTAGGAAAGCAAAAAACCTTTCTATAGAGGGATAAAATACATAGACTTAACTGCTTGTTTTTTCCCCCTCCTCGTTGTAGCTATTGAGTTGTCCTTACAAGAGCAGAAGCAGCAACAAATGGAGACCAAATCCTTGTACCCCTCCGCAGATGTGCAGCAAACCAGTCAGAACCTGAGGAAGGTGCGAGCTCTGTATGACTTTGAAGCTGTCGAGGACAATGAGCTCACCTTTAAAAGTGGAGAAATTATTTTTGTTTTGGATGACAGGTACAATACACTCAGATGAAGGTGCCTTAATTCTGCAACTGTGTTAGGCTAGCATTTTTTTTCCCGTGATGCTTTCTTTTCCACAGGTGTGTATTGTCACTCTGGCCTTCTTCACATCCCCTAATCATCCACTATTCTTTACATACGTTTTCCTGAATTATTTTATCCCTTAAAAACATTCTGAATCTTGCTTTCCTGCAGAGCCTTCCTTGCCCTCCTTCCCTAGTTCATGTATTTCTCCAGTGATTGGATGTTTCTTTACCTCTGTGTGTTCCTTTAGGCACTCGTTGGTGTAGGTCCAACTTGTAATTTTTATGTTAATTGATTATAACATGTTGTAAGAATATATGTACACACAGTGCTGAATTCTAGCTAGTTCCAGAAACTGTGAGATCTCTAGCTATCAAGCATTGCATGTGTTAGGAATAAAACTGAAGAAAAATGCTTCAGTAATTACTGTTAACTGTTGTCACTGTTCCTCCAGCGATAGCTAAGTAGAACTTGCTTGTGCTGCTCTAATTTAATAGACTTTGACAGATCAATTATTTCTAATGTTAGTCCTCACTCGTGTACCTCTTGTAAGCTCTGAGGTGAATGGGCTGTCATCTAGTCAGTGTAAAGAACTGTGCCTTAAACTTGAATTGGTTGATCATCTCCTCCACAACCCATTCCCAGCTCCTGGCTTTGGGTTTGCTGCTGTACTAATCTGTACCTGGGCTCTCTTCTGCCACTGTTTTTGGGCATGCAGGGAAGCAGTGCCTTAGATATCAAGTTTCCTATCAAAGCACAAAATGTCATTGGTGCTGAGCATTAATGTTACAAGTTTGTAACACAGTTCTGTCTCCCCAGTGACACCAATTGGTGGAAGGGTGAAAACCATCGAGGAGTGGGACTGTTTCCATCTAATTTTGTGACTTCTGATTTAAATGTTGAACCTGAGGCAGGTAAGTTAGCTACTGAAAGCTAACCTGTTACATTAGAAATGTGGATTTATGGTGGAACTGCTGATTGGCTCATAATCAGCATAGCTTCCTGATACCAGCCAGAGAAAAGAATTGAGGGAGAAATCCTGAAGTTGTGTCAAACCAGCAAGCAACTGTTTACCTCTGCTGTAGCTTGCTTTCATGCCATCTTTTGGTTCTAAGCTGTTACTTTCTTCTTGTGGTACTGGGCACATCCTTACGTAAGAATAAGGTATTACTTCCCTAGCAGATAGTTGTGGTCCCAACTTAAAGTACTTACTCAAATTTCTGTGATATTTAAAAGTTTGGTGCTGAGTGGGTGGAAAAACAATAATAGCAGGTAGCATAAAGCTAACAGAGTTTCTTTTCTGCTGATGTGTTACTCTTGGTTCTTCTTGTAGCAACTGTAGATAAAAACTGTGTTCCTGAGGATGCTACAGAAGAAGTTAAGAAAGCAGAACCTGAGCCAGTTTATATAGATGAGGTATGCAGTCACTTCAGTATACAAAAGTGCTGATATTTTAAATTGTTTAAAACGTTATTTTGATAGTGACTGTTAAAAGGTAACTATTTTATATAAGAATTTCAATTTGAAGATGAAAAGGCTCTCTGTGCCACGCTTTGGAAATTGCTGTCCTTAATCTTCTCTTCCACCTTTCAGGATAAGATGGATAAAACGCTGCAGGTGCTTCAGAGTATAGATCCTACAGACCTGAATCTTGATTCAGATCTTCTAGACTCAGAAGGTACTTTGAGCACCGAGTTTGCTAGCTCTTGTGTTGCTTCCTATGATTACTTTCCATGGATTGAGTTGGTAATTCTTTTGTATTTATTTTAAGCACAAAGAAACCAGGGTGTGTATTATTGGTGTGCTGTAGAATGGTTAATTTCACAGTTGGAGCATGGAGCTATATGTATGCCTCTGCATTTTCTCAGAGTTGCCAAGCCAACTCCGTGTTTAACCAAGCAATTTGCTTTACTTCTAGTGAGAGTGCTTTGCCTGATCCTTGCAGGATTTATCCACCTATCTAAGCTCTGTAGAAAATAAACTATTGTATATTAAAAATATATTGTATATAAAAAAGTATAGCTTGCTAAGGGAGAAGGGGGAGCTCTGTTCATTTATGATCAGCTCAGTTTGAAGCATATAGGAATAACTAAGTGTACTTCTGGGGGGGAAAAGGTGGGAGGACAATCTGGGGAGATTCATAGGCAGTCCAGGGATTCCAGTAAGAGGTAAGACATAGACCTTGTGTGTGGCAAGCAGAAATGCAGAATTTTGTGTGACTTTCATCAGTGATTTTTTGTTTGGAGAGGGAGAGACAATGAAGGATGACAAAGCAGAATAAGCAAAGTATTTTCCTTCTTTGTTTGGGGTGGAGGATTTGGACTGCTGTGACAACTAGATCCACCCTCTAATTTTGGATGCTTTCTTAGTGTAGCTGGATAAAGTATTTTTTGGTTACGTTTTAAAATCAGTTGTGCAGGATGTTCACTGCTTTGGCTCTTTTGTCTCTACAGTTATTTGTCAGCAGATGGGTCCACTGATAGATGAAAAACTGGAAGAGATAGATAGGTGAGTCATAACGTATCTGCATAATGTACCAATACTTCAAGTCGTGCCATTGTATTCATTTTCCTCTATACTCTCCTTCATCTCCCAAGGTAGGAAATGTTGCAACAATTACCATTCTGCCTGTTGGTGTTTGACACCTAGATACAGAAGCCCTGTTTGTGTACTGAGGCTTGACTGCTGCTCTCCTGACTTTCTGCACAAGTTACTGGGTGCATTCTGTATTAGCACTTACTGCTTGTAGGCTGTTGCAGTCTGTCTAGATGTTCTCAGTCTGCTGTTCACTGTCCTCTGTGCAAGAAAAATTGGTCAAACAGCACCTTCCCCCTTTTCCCTCAAACTCTATGAGGGATATTTAATGATGAAAAGGTAATTGCTGCTTTATTATGACTAGGGAAGGATTGTTGTTCACCTTTTTGACCTTTCTTCCATTGCAGTGGTGTAAGAAGCAGAGTAGGTTCTGGAAGTTTTGCAGTACACACGTGTCAGAAATCTGCCATCTACCTTTGAAGATGATTTTTTTTCTTTTATACTCAGATCCCTTTAATGAATCACTCCTGTGTTACTATCTGACACTAGATGTTGAAGAAACTTAGTGTTTGCACGTATTTATTTTGAAACAGAAAACATTCCGAATTATCTGAACTGAATGTGAAAGTTCTAGAAGCTCTGGAGCTCTATAACAAACTGATGAATGAAACACCGATGTATTCAGCCTACTCCAAACTCCACCATCCTGCACAATACCCTCCTACATCTTCTGGTGTTTCAGTGCAGGTCAGTATCCCTGTCTGGAAATAGAGACTTTCCTAATATAGTTTTCTATTTAAAAAGATGACAGCAAAAATGAAGAAGTGTAGACTTCCTGCTAGCCTACGAACCATCTGACATTGCCTGGTGACTTTCTGTAGCTTTCAGAATAAAATAGCATTCAAGCAGTCAAACAGAGTATTTTAATTTGCAGTTAGTAGCTCATGCAATAAGCTATAGATCTTAATTTTACTCTCCAATTAGAAAGATGCTTTATTGAGAATACTGAAACGATTCTTTCTGTGATTTTCCCCAACCCCCCATTAGAATTCTGTGTCTCAGGGTCGTTCAGCAGCTTGGAGGATATTCTTGCTCTGAGTCATGTTCTCACTCTTAAAGTAATGTTGCCTTCTTATCTAATAGGGATGTGAGTGAACTTTGATATTAGTGCATTAATCACGAGTGCAGTGCACTTTTGCTAAGTATAAAAACCTTAATCTGGTTTGAGCTGTGGATTTCCTAAGGCAGGGGGTTGGGAAGACTATTACATTAGTGGGTGTAGTTGCACAAAATTGATTTACAGTATCTCTAGGGTGCTACATTGGTGTTCTGAGAAAACAAAGATGGAGAAGAAAGAGGGATTTTAAAGATCTTTTTTTACAGGAAGCTTAGAATGACTGGTTTTACTTCTAGTGAATTTTATTTAATGTTAATTGTTCCCTGGGAAAAGAATAGTTGCTATAGCAACTGCTAGATCTGAAAATGTCAGTTTAAAGTAATTCTGTGTCTTTAACTTCTGGTTATGGTGGAAAATATCGTTATATTTGGAGGTTAAGAAGTAACTGAAGCCAAAAGTCAAGAGGAGGTTACTACTTCTTTCAAGGCAAATGCACCCAGCAGTGAAAAATAGAAGATAATGGTATTTGTGCTGGGCCTAATATTGACACACACTTCTGTTCCTTCAGTATCAGTACACAGCCATACCAAGTTCAAAAGCAGTGAGCAGTATAGCCTTGTGTTAGCAAGTTTTCCCACTTGTTTCACCAGCTCTGAGTGAAGGCTTAGCTTAAACGAGAAATACGAGAAGCTGAAGTTTTTGCTTTCCTTCTGGTGTAGTCTGAGACTGTTCTTAAGTTTTGCAAAATGTATAAAATAACAAATCTTGTATGGTGCTTGGCTCCCCACTCAGCCATGTTTGTGCATCAGAATATGCTGAGAATTGAAAAAGACCAGGCAAATGGGTGAAAAAGAAAGAAGGTTTCTAGGAGGTGCAGAGTTGGCGTGTTGGGCAAACAGGTTGTTCTCTCAGATAAGGAACCACAGAGCTTGTGAGCAGTGTGTTTTTGAAAGAGATGCCTGTGATGGAAAAAAGGATGCCTGTTACAAACCTGTGCGTGTGTTAGAGGTTGTATGTTTTGTTATTAAAACCATGTTAGGAAAATAAATTCAGAATCAGTTCGTTTGGACTCTGAACCCCAAAGTATTTGTTCATTGTAGTTGTATTCTGTGCTACATTTACTGCTAGTTAAATAAAAGGTATACCTTTCTTTATTTTTATTATTTAGTCGTATCCTGTACAGCCACCTAGTGGGAACTACATGATCCAAGGTGTTCACCAAGTCACCGTTTCCCAAGGTTATGGCCTAGGACCTGATCAGATGGGGCAGCTCAGGTCTCTGCCTCAAACTATCAATTCTTCTGGAGCAACTCAGCCTGTACAAACTGCTTATTTAAGGTATCGGTCACTTCAGCAAACTCTTATGTTACTCTTTGCATAGAATTGCGGGATGGGTTGGGTTGGAAGGGACTTTAAAGACCATCTGGCACCAATCCCCTGCCATGGGCAAGGGGAGCTGTCAGCAGGCCAGGCTGCCCAGGGCCCTGTGCGTGGTGTGCAGCACCTCGGGAGACAGAGCACCCACAGCTCTGGTCAGCAGTGCTGTGACCTCACCACCCTCACAGAGGTTCACAGAGGCTGTGACTGTGGGGTGTTTACAGTGATGTGCAAATCTGCTTTACCGCTTTGGAAACGTGCAGGAAGCTTTGGGACTAAGAAAAAATGCTTATCAGAGAACCAGATGTGAGCTTGTCTTGTTTTGTTACAGCCCAGGACCAGACTCTGTGTTAAACCAGACGTTTGTGACCCAGAGCCCCGGCCTCCCCACAGCTGCCAGCACAGCAGTGTACAGCCAGCAGCAGATGGGCTCGGTGGATATGGCAGCTTACCAGAGTAACACATCGAGTTTGCCTCAAGGACCGGGTTATCCCATGGCAGTTCCTCCTCATTCCATTCTACAGCAACAAACCAATTACCATCAACAGCCTCTCCTTTAAAAACAGACCAGGCTTGTTTCCAAAATAACGAAGAGAGATTGCTGAATCTAATGGTTTTGATTAATACCTGTCACAGATATCAAAATACATTTTCCTTTAAAATAACCCAACTTAGGGTGATGCTGAGTAACAGTATGCATCGGATCTGATTGTTAATCATTTCCTTAATGATAGTTTGAACTACGTGAGCTAATGATTTAAAATGATTTCAGATTGCTTTGAGCCCTTGTTTCAGTGGTTTCAAGAAATGCCATTTGTGTGTCTGAATTCAAGTTAAAGAAAAGCATCCAAAATTAATTTTATGTGTTTCTAGAAATGTGAGGATGCAAAGGCACTGTTCTGTGTTGCTCTCGTTACGCATCGTCTCCTCTGGTGTCTCGCTGTAATCTTTCCATCCAAGTAGCTTTACAGAGCTCTCCTCTGCTGATTCAGACACCTCCTCTCCATGCTGCTGTGGTGAGCTTTACAGTATGGTGTGTGCTGCATCATTGGAACAGCTGCACAAGTGAAGCAGATGAGAGCTGGAAGAGAAAATGATTTGATACTGTGACAGAGAACCACGTACCTACAGAAATAGGAGAAATGACGTTGTTATAGTGCTGCCTATTAGATTTTGGGAAGCTGCAGCTCCTGATGTGTTTCTCTTGAAAGGAACTGTGGGAATGGGGCAGTTGATGCTTGAACTCTCTAGTGGCTTTGGGCACAGGTGGGACAGCAAGCACACATTGCCTTTGCACAAGCACGCAAGGGATGCTCCCAGCGGCCTGTGTGGGTACTCTGGATACAAGGTGCTGTGCCAGGAACTTGCACAGAATAGATTTTCTTTTCTGTTGTTGTTGTTGTTGTTGTATGTAGAAGTGAAGGAGAAGTGTAGTTCTGTGTGGTGACAGGAAGGACTCCAGAATGTTTGTGTTAGGACTGTGGGGCTCTGCCTTTGTTCCATTTCCAGTGGGCAGGCAAGTGGAAAAGCAGTTGTCCAGACCAGAGGGTTCTTGCCTCTATAGGATTTCCTTTTGTTGCCACCATTTCTGTGTCTAAATAAACACTGGGTACAGTCAGAGAGAAACTCTTAAACCAGGTGAAAGAAGTCTGCTTAACACACTACGTATGGGCAGCAATGGGATTGTGCTCCTCACCTAACAGCAGGAATCCTTGCATATTGAAAACGAGAGATGTGTCTGTGGGAAAGAAATTGCCTTGGAACTGTGGAAGTGTCGCATTTGGTGGCTAAGAGAAGAAATGTAAGGATTCCTTCCCTGATGCACTTTTGAATGGGTGGGTTCTTTTTCCTTTTACAAGAGGAACAGGTGAGTTATCCTCCAGCAATGTGGGATTTTTTTCTTTTACTGTTTCAGCCTTGGAAAACAAAAAAAAATACTTAATTCTCCTTTACCCACTCACCTTAGCAGTTATATTTATACATATGTTAACATTATTATGATGAGTAATAATCTTTACATTAGGAAAATAAGGCAAGGAAATAAGTGATGAAGCATTTTGTTAAATACATAAAACTCCAAATGTGTCTCAACAAGCACATCTGGTATGAAATTTTTCTACCAAATGAGAGCAATCGGACTGCAGGCTGTGGTTGAATATTACACCACCCTTCACTCGTTGCCACCTTCATTTCTTTTGCATTTTATGTCATTCTTCAGTACCAGGATGTTACTCACTTGCAGCCTTGTGCTTATGGCATGAATGAGATATTCAGTACCTGCTCTTTCAATCACCTTTGTTTCAATTTGTGCAATTAGAAGGAAGCTGTCTTTCCTTTTGATGGGACTTTGTCTGTATCCTTCCCTCTGAAGTAGCTTAGTGTAAATGACACCTGTTGCAATACTGAAGTATTTTGGTAACTTTTTCCTCACCTTTGTTAAGAGGAATAATAATTAATTTCAATGCTGCTGTTCAAAATTCTTCTTGTTTTGAGATTTTTTTTGGTAAGGGTTTACTTTCTTCCAAATTGGTGTGTAATCCAACTGAACCGTGCTGTAATTTATGTGGTTACTCTGTGTTTATTAGTAAATGAGAGGAAAGGGTGGGTGATCTGATTGGATTCCAAACCTTGATCCAGGAGAACCGTCGAGGATATTAATTGGAGATGGCCGGATCACTTTAGTTAATTATTTTGTGGGATATAAATAATGTACATACTCATTTGTCTGAGATTTTCTACACAGCTACGTATATGCATACTGTTAAAGCCTGGAATTTTATAAAGGCCAGATTTGTGATTGTTGTCTCTTATATTCCAAATCCTGTGATATGCAACTTGTAGATAGTGTACAATAATTGAATTATGATTATAACAGTGTCTCTAGAGGGCTTTGGTGGTGTTTTTTTCCTCTGTGTACTTCTGTACTTTATCATATTTATTTTTTAGGCCTCATTGTAACTGAACAAGCTGCCAAAGGATTTATCTAACTTTGGATTTCTACGTTAGGTTTATACCTGCTGTTTTGTATCAGGAATCAGTGGTAGAGAAGTTCAGCTCTTTCATATAAACTCTCAATGGCTAACATAGGAATCGGTGCGACTTTATAATGAGAATTTTCTTGTGATAGGTTTGTTCCATGGATGTTGAGAACGTCCATACTGGATGCATTTTCTTCTAGTATGAATTGGCAACCATGTCTAAGTTACAGTCAGCTGAGAGCAGCAGTTCCATTTGCCTGCAGTATCACCATGCAGAGGTGTGCTTTGCTGCCATTTTGTTAGGGCCTTCCCGTGGCACACGCGTTGTCTGTTTAATTTGGTGTGAAGATTACAATCTTAAGAAGTCGTTTCTGTAGCAGGTAGGCCTTAAAGTATCGTCCTGTGTTCGTTCAGCTTTCGTTCATAGATGTCCATAGGCATGTGGAGTGGTGGCTCTTTTGAAGGCTGTCCTTCAGAAAGGAGTGGCTGAGCGGAGCATGGCTGCAATCTTTCTGTAATTATCTTCTGATAGGAAAGTCGATTTCTTATTTTTATCTATGCATCTTTTCTAAGAAATAACAGGCACTACTCTTGCTGACATGGAACACTGTGACAGAACTGTTGAATAAATAACTTTTTAGAACTCCTGGCTTTTACCAGTTCAATTTCACGTGAAGCTGACAAACTCCTGAGTCAACAAAAAAGAGAAGCGAAGGAAAAGAAACAGAGAAGGGGCTGTTTGAGTGATCTGAGAGCTGTGCTGGCCCCAGCACGGCACACCTGGGCTTGGACTCTGGTTCTGTTTGGCTTGTGGCTCAAGTTGGATATGTGCTGGTTAATCACCGTTCTTAGAGAAAAATTACCATAGAGTTTGCAGTATTAGGAATAGGGGATCTGTTGTGATGGAACATTTGGCCTCTCATCTGCAATATGTGTGCATTGCCTTGTGTGAATAAACAAAGTTTATTTAACAAATGGGTGAAAAGTCTTCTGTTTGCAACACAGGTAAATCCTTGCCAGAAAGATGGGGCAAGAGAGCAGCTGTGGGCAGCCTGCTGTGGGAACCTGGCTGCTGCAGCCCTCCCTGCCTGCCTCCCTGTGTTCCTGTGTGCTGCAGCACAGGGAGCGAGCAGCTCAACTTCATAGCCATGCTGATGAGCTGCTCTTATTGGGAATCACTGCTTGTTACCTTCAATTGAATATAAGGTAGACTTGGGGTGCTGGAGAACGTTGCTGTGCACTGGTTGTTAACCAATATATTGCAAACCAACACGGGAAATAGAAGAGAATGATCTCAGAGAAAAAGGTAATACACTGATTATACAGAAAACAAATATCCTGCTCTAAAGTGTGATTGAATTGCACATCCTAAGAAGGAACCATAACTGCTTAGTGCTTATTAGAGCTTTTCAAAGAAACGAATGAACCAGAAAGCAATTTGTAACTCAAAGTAAGAGTAAACCCTTGTACTGTGGAGATGCCTTCTGCCAAAGCTGTGAGTGGACGCTAAAACAGTCTGCAGGGAGCATAGTGCACTTGGGACTTGTGCTGTTAGTAGGCAGCAATTACTGCACTGCATCATTTCCTTACAGCCCCTTCTGGAGTCACTGGCCCTGCTGGGCTGGTTTCAGGTCAATTCAGGCTACAAATCTGAATTGTACAAAGCCAATGGAATGGGTCCAGAGAAGGGCTACTGAGATGGTCGGAGGGCTGGAGCACCTCTCCTATGAGGAAAGGTTGAGGGAACTGGGCTTGTTCAGCTTGGAGAAGAGAAGGCTGCAGGGAGACCTCATGGTGGCCTTCCAGTACTTGAAGAGGGTGTAGAAACAGGAGGGGGATCGGCTGTTTGTGAGGGTGGACAGTGATAGGACAAGGGGAATGGTTTTAAACTGAGACGGGAGGTTTAGGTTGGATCTTAGGAGGAAGTTTTTCACACACAGGGTGGTGAGGCACTGGCACAGGTTGCCCAAGGAGGCTGTGGATGCCCCATCCCTGCAGGCATTCAGGGCCAGGCTGGATGTGGCTCTGGGCAGCCTGGGCTGCTGGTTGGTGACCTGCACACAGCAGGGGGTTGGAACTGGATGAGCACTGTGGGCCTTTGCAACCCAGGCCATCCTGTGATTCATTTTCTGGACAGTATCTTAACTTGGGAGGTCAGCCACGTTTACAGAGCAACGCTGAAAGCATCCTTGCTAGAACCAATTTAATGATTTAAGTGAATTCAGAAATAATGTTAATTTAGTCCTCAACATCCCTGACCCACATCCGTGTTTGATGAAGAAACCAGGCTGCCTCATTTCATCCAAGGACTTAAAAAAGCCACCTCTGGCGTGAGAGGAAGAGCGGCATTCAGCCCGTCGTGCTTCGGGCCCTCAGCGGGCTGTGCTCGTTCTGCACGGAGCCCGCGGTGCAGCTCCGTGAGCGCGCTGCTGCCGTGAGGGTCCCAGCGGGTGCCTGGGGAAAGCGATCGTAACCTCTGAATGGAAACAAGCTCATTACCGTGCTGGAGAAGTTTGGGTGCTGCTCCCAGCTTCTCGCTTGCTGCCTTTCCTGGCTTCTCGGAAGCTTTTTTTCCAAGCCAGCTGTGTCCCAAACCTCCCGCTGCAGCGGTGTGTTCTCGTCCATCTCCGTGCGAGGCGCGGTACGGCACGGCAGCGGGAAACGGGGAATCCAGCTCCCACTCCCCAGCTTTCCAGTTGGACAGCAGACGGCTCGCTTCACCTCTCGATTTATCTTTGTCTCCTGAAAGCGCGAACGGGAGCTGCCGCCGCTCGCACCAATGGGCCCGCAGCTCCTCGCAGGGATCTCGAAGCGGGGCTCGCGCCCCTCCCCGAGGAGCCGCGTCGAGGAGCGCCGAGTTGGCCGCCGGCTGTCCGGCTGGGACACGGGGCCGAGCCGCGCCGATCTCTTCCCCCCTGGCCTCCCCGGCACCGCCTCGGGGCCGCCCCGCGCCTCCCAGGTGCCGCCGCTCCCCGCCCCGCTCCTCCTTCTCCCCTCCCTCCGCCCTCTCCCTTCGCTCCCCGCACTCTCTCCCCGGCAGCGCTGAGGTTCGGGGCCGCCGCCGATCCTCGCCGTTATGGCCGCGGTGGGTGCAGCTGCGGGGGGCGGCGGGGCGGGCGGGGGGCGGCGGGGAGGGAGGCACGCGACCTTCACGTCTCCGCTTTCCCCGGCGCAGGTGACGAGGGGCACGGCCACGCGCCGCAGCCGGCTGAAGCGCTCGGACGGCAGCACCACCTCCACCAGCTTCATCCTGCGGCAGGTGAGGGGCGATGGAGGCGGGGGGCGGCGTTTCCAACCGGGGGAGCGGAGCCGACCGAGCCGGGCCGGGCCGCGTCCGCGCGTTGCCATCGTCTTGGGTGGGGGGGACGGCGTGTGCGAGCGGCTGTGCCCCGGGGGCGGCTCCCGTGGGGCCGAAGGCCTCGGAAGCGGCTCTGTGCTGCGCGGTGTCGGAGCGTCGCTCGCTCGCTCGCTTTAAAAGTCCGAGAGGTGAAACGTTTCTCGAAGCGTGAGGCCGCGCTCGTGCTGTGCCGTGAGCCGCCCGGCCCCGCTTCACGGGAGAGGGGGAAGCGCTGCACGTGGAGCTGCTGAGCCTCGGAGCGAGGAGGGACGCGAGGTTGGCTTTCACGGCGTCCAACGCCTCGTCTGCGGCCGGAGTGCGTCGAAAGGTCGCCGGCACTTTGAGCTTAGGGCGCACCGCTGTCAGAACTGCGCGGAGACCACGAGCGGCTCGCGCTGTGCTTCTGCAGGGAGGGAGGCGGCGTTGTGTGAGGGCTGTTCCGTCCCCAGGAGCCGCCGTGGCTTCCAGGGCTCCGAGCTCAGCGCTTCAGGTCCCGGTGTGCACGCCGTGCTCAGCCCGTGCACGTGGCAGCGTCGGGCTCGCGTAGCAGTGTGTGTCTGTGTGAAAATACACCGGTAGGTCAGAAGGAGGGCAGCTGTGCTCCTGAACTTCAGTCCTGGAAAAATGACGGCTTGCTTGTTTTAGTCGCTTTCTAAGATGACTTTTCAGCCCGCAGACATTTGGGCAGCGCTGCCCCTCGGTGTCCCTGCAGCCCTGCGAAGCAGGCAGGCGCAGTAGTGCTCTTAGCGGGATCTGTAGGAAGATCTCGTTGGGATTGTGTGAGCTGCACACCGAAAATAACTGCTGGGCTCCCTCCCACCTCCGTGCCGAGGGAGCAGAGCAGAGGAGCTGCCTCCAAGGAGCGCTCAGGTAAGGTCACAGCAGCTCTCCCTGTGTGTTGAATAGCAGGCTTCTCTCCCTGCAGCAGTTCCACTCCTCCTCACAGCCACGTGCAGCTGCTCTGTAGTGCAGGAGCCCTTTGCATCCCGTGTTCTTGCTGTGGGGTTTCAGCTGTGTGTCGAACAGTCCCAGCTGAGCTGTGTGTGCTGTTGGTGTGCGGTTCCTCTGCTAACAGCCCGGCTTTGGGGGCATGGGGGGAAAAGTGTCCTAACAGGGATTGCCTTCAAGTAATGCTCTGCTGTATGCACGTATTGTTTCCCTTAAAGAGAAGAACAATTCAGTGGGATCTGTTAATATCTCTTGAAGACTTTCAGTCTGTTTTGCATCTTGCATGTTTTGAGCTGTGACTTAGTTTTACACTACCAATGGAAGTTTTGTCGTCACTTTCCTTTTGCATAAAGGAATGGATGCACAAATCCCGCAGGCTTAAACTCTCTACACAACTTTTCTTTATGTTGTGTTTAATTACTGGTTTAAGTTCGTCAGTAAGTTTAATTTACAAGAGGATAATTGCATGGACAAGCTTGTGAGTTGGCACTGCTGTCAGCACCACGTGGCAGTATCACGGGTGTCACTTTGAGCTGTGTGTGTCAGCAGTGGCAGAGCTGTGGGCCTCCAGCACTGGGCTTCATCAGCCCCACACAGAAGCAGGGTTACGTGTGATATGTATAGGATGCCTTTTGTGAATGAGGACAGAAAGGACCTTTTTGGACTTGGAAGGCAGCGCAGTAAGTGTGGATATCTGGCAGTGCCTACGTGCTGGCACTGCGGCTCTGGGCAGTGTCTGATGTGGGGCCAGCTCCAGGGCCACACTGTGTGAGGATCCATGGGGGGAAGTGTGGAAGTCACATCGTGCCACCAGTAACCATCAGTTCAAGTGCAGATTCGTTGGCAGTCCTGGAGCAGTGGCCCAGAGCTGGGGCTGTTCTGTGGGCCCTGAACAAGGCTGGCTGTGCAACACCACTCCTCTGACAGCCGTGCTGGTGCTGCTCGGTTGTGTTTCAGAAGCCCTTGAGGGACAGAAGTCAATTATCAGTCTGGTGGAGTAAGGGAATAAGTAGGCCAGCTGAAAACATATGCTTATAATTTTGCAGATGCTGGAATAATAGTTTACTGGGTTTTTTTTTTTCCTCCAAGACTTTGTTTCCACCTCTTATTTCAACTTGTAACACGGTTTGTTTGCTTGTTGGTTTGACTTCGGGTATCTTAATTTCTATTACCTGCCATTTTCAAATGGAATTTATTTGGTTGAGTAAAGGTAAGCAACAACAGCAGTAGCACAAAGGTAATGTTACAGCTCTGCTTCCTGTGCAATGGAAGTGCCCAGTAGGTCTGCTATGGTCTTGGTGCAGGGCAGAGGCAGGTGTGTGTGCCCGGAGTCGTTAAAGCCTTTTGGAATGCCTTAATGCAATCTGGGAGGAAAAAACTCATGGTAAATGGCTGTATCTGTGTTACTGGACTAGGAGTCCTCAGGGATACCAGTGTCTGAAGCAGAAACTTTGATAGTCGGAGATGAGGGCTCTGCAGGAGAATGTGAGGCCCCGTCCCTTCCCCCTCTGCTGCCCTAAATGCAGCCCTGCCTGGGGGGCTGCTCTGCCCTGGGGCACAAAATGCTCACCTGTGCCTTCTCCTCCAAGGTCTGTGCTCCGTCTGCCCTCCTTTGTAGAGATGTCGGATTGAGTCTCATGAGCTGAAGGATGGGTGGGTGGGTTTCCTCTTTGATGGAGAGGTGTCAGTTTTGAATAGCTCAGCTTTCGAAGATGCAACTAAAATTGAAGTCTGGCTGCAAACCTCTTGTTCTATAAAAGCCTGGTCGTGTGCCCAGTTGCCTCTAATTGCAAATGCCTCGGTGATTAGGTGCTTGAAGTGAAACAAGGGGCTGTGAGCACCTGAATAGCAGCAGGGCCTGGTGCTGAAGTCTTCCTGACTGTCTTGAAACACTTAGAAATCCCTCTGAGCTTTTGCCAGAGTCTTCAAGTAGAGAGTCTGTGTCCACTTCAAGCATGTTTAACTTCACATAAAATGGCATTAGGAAGTGCAGTTTGTTTTATGGAAGTCTTTTTGCTGATTATTTTTTAGAGACAGTTGGAGTTAAAGTCAGTTTTCTTTTCAGGCTTTTCTTTTCACTCACTGTTGCATCTCTGGTTGTGGTTGTGCTCACTACTTTTTCATCTGCAATACATAGAGGAGAAGAAAGCATGTCCTTGTGTTATTTGAGCACTTCTCAAGCCATGGCAATGATTTAAACAAAGAATGACATTCTAGCCCCTCCCCTCCTTCCCAAAAAAAGAAAAGAAAATCAAAAGAGCTTTGTGACTTTGTTTTCAGGTCAGTTTTTCCAGCCTCTCAATGTAGGATTATGCTGTCCCCTCTGCAGGACCAAGGGGTGCACTCTGGTTGGTTGTTGGCATCTGTGTTCAGTTATCTTCTGCTTTTTTCAAGACAAAATTGCTTGCATATCAGATTTGGAAAGATGGGTTGGTGATGATGCTCACTGGAACAGGCTGCCCAAGGAGGCTGTGGATGCCCCATCTCTGCAGGCATTCAAGGCCAGGCTGGATGTGGCTCTGGGCAGCCTGGGCTGCTGGTTGGTGACCTGCACACAGCAGGGGTTGGAACTGGGTGAGCACTGTGCTCCTGTGCAACCCAGGCCATTCTGTGACAATGAGTTGTTGCTCCTCTGACTTTCAGATAGCAGAAGCAGGAGGCACTGAGTAGTGTTGTCCAAGCTGGCCAGATGTGCAATGAGCCAGGCGTTCCTCAAAATCAAGTGCTGATGAGGGTGATAAAATGTGTATCTGCAAAGGAGCAGGTTAGAAATTCAGTAATTTACAGGATGAGCTCAATTCTATGATGAGTCATTAATTTCTAAAATATAACTTACTGCAGAATATGATTATTCCTTAGACAGAGGGCTGGATCATTATTTTTTTACACAGCATTTAGCAACCCGTTAGGCATTTGACAGGTGAATAAAAGATTCAGCCCTTTGCCCAAAGAACAGCAGCTTTGATGGCAGCACAGAGTTGCTGTAAACTCACCTCTGTTCTTAAACCAGCGCAGTTAAATGGTACAACAGTTACATCTTTTGGGTCAAACCACCCTTACAACCAGTTGGCTTTGGCTTAACCTAAACCTGTAGGCTTGCAGAGGGCAAAACCATCACAAGTAAATTTCTACAGAGCATCTTGGTCTGTAACGTACCAACATCCATCTGACTTTGAGGCTGGTTTGGGGTCTTCTCTTGTGTGCAGCACCATCAGGTGGTGTAGGAAAGTGCTGTGAACTTTGGAGATGTTGGTAGGTGTCCTCCGCTGATATCGTCACGGCCTGTGCATTTGTTTGCAATGGAAGGGATAGCTTGGAATTGTAGAATCACTGGAGCTGGGAGAGATCTTGATGACCATGAAGTCCAACCTTTGGACATTGATCTGTCATCACTGCACCCACCAAACCATGTCCCTCAGTATCTACACACTTCTTGTGGGGATAGCCTGCTGTTGGAGAGCACTGTTGAGGGCATTTGACCCTCAGGAGCCTGTGGTCATCCCTGGCACGATCGGTGTGGGATGGGACGTCTGTGCTGACGTTGGTGAGGCAAACAGCCAGGGCTGTTGTTATGAGAAGTGCTGACACCGTGGAGGCTGTCAGACCAAATCAGGCTGTTAGTGCTGCTGGAGGGCTGGGTTTCTGGGTTGTATCTGGGCAGCTCCCAACCCCACACTGGCTGGTGACTTTCAGATGACAGCCGTGTCCAGCCTCGCATCCCGCCAGGTGCTGCTGGTGTGGCTTACCTCACAGCCATGGGATGTGTTGGCGCGTTGATGGTTGCACTGGATGATCTTGTAGGTCTTCTCCAACCTTGGTGATTCTGTACAGCTGAAAGTTGTCCTGGAGTTGCCCTGGGTGCTCTGAGAGGCTCCGTTCCTGTAGGCACCCACATCTGCCTTGCGCTGTCCTTTATGACGGCTGCTTTGATCCCAGCATCCCAAAGTCTTGCCTTGGGTGGGCTGTTCCCTGCATGAGGAGGAGGTGAGTGGGGATGAGCATCGTAAGCAGCAATAGAAGGGAACGCAGATGGATTTTCGTGCTGGGGGAGGGAAGAGAAGAGTAGGAAATGTGGCTCCTCTCTTTGGCTGTGCCTGCCAGGCTCACTGCTGCTTCTGGAATGTGAGCAGAGCAGCATCGCTCCGTGTCACCGGGAAGCTTAATTGAATGTTTCTTAATGCGCTAATTGAATCTCAAATTAAGTTCCCCCTTAGCGTTCCGCTGGAAAAGGTTTTTTGTCGTCGTTGTTTGCAAGCAAATATGGATCCTGATTGCGTGGTGTTGAAATAAGTAATAAATAAGAGTCCCCGAATTATCCTCTCTGTTTGTTGGTGTTCAGAGCCCCGGATCAGCCGCCGGGGCGGCTCTGAAATTCTCACTTGAAGACGTGCTCTCCTGTTCTTCAGCAGATGTGCTGACCGGCTTATGGTCTCCGTGGTAACAAGGTTCCGTTTTTAAAATAGCCTCAAGTCGTGCAAGAGAAGTTGGATATTAATAGCAGAGGCAACGTAGGTATGAATAAAAAAATAGGATTTGGCTATTTCTCATCCAAAATTTCCTGTATTTTGGAGTTACCCGTCTCTCTGTGCGGCGTGGGTGTTTGTTGCAATGCATTCTCCTAGCATGACCCGTGGGATTAATTCTCTTTGCTGTGCAGTGTGCTTGCAGTGCAATGCTTTCCCTGTTACAGGGGTAGCACTGGGGATGCCAGTAATGTCACACCGAGCACAGGGTGCTCACAGGTCAGCTCGCAAATCCTTGGCTGTGAAGATGTGTTACTGTGGCACAGGGCTGGGTGTACTGCTGGCACATAGAATCACAGAATGGCCTGGGTTGCAAAGGCCCACAGTGCTCACCCAGTTCCAACCCCCTGCTGTGTGCAGGTCACCAACCAGCAGCCCAGGCTGCCCAGAGCCACATCCAGCCTGGCCTTGAATGCCTGCAGGGATGGGGCATCCACAGCCTCCTTGGGCAACCTGTGCCAGCGCCTCACCACCCTGTGTGTGAAAAACTTCTTCCTAATATCCAACCTCAACCTCCCCTGTCTCAGTTTAAAACCATTCCCCCTTTTCCTATCACCATCCACCCTCACAAACAGCGATTCCCCCTCCTGTTCATAGGCTCCCTTCAAGTATTGCCCAGAGCACATTGGCAGCACTGTGCCCACCTGACCTCACTGCCGATTCCAGCCGTGTGATTACAGCATAGCAATGAGAACTGGAGCCATTTTCCCAGGTTTTGGGGAACTAAAGGCATGCGAGGCTCTGACTGCATGTGCTGTCATGCAGTTTCTATGGACACGGATGGCTTGTATGCAATGCAATCTTGATGTGATTGTCTGTGCTGAATGTAGAGGAAGCAGAGGTGATTACATGGGACTCCAAACCTGTATTTGTTAAAATATGTTCTGCTGCTCTGCAAAGCATATGGTAGAGACAGAAATAGCTTTTCCCTAAAATTATTAGGCCTCGGGTGACCTGCAGAGTTGGATAAATAGCTCCTTGACTCTTTTCTGCTGGCTTCAGGGCTATGTGGGAAAACCTGATGTGTATAATCTTCAGATTTCTGCTTTTTTTCTGCTTTTCAGAGGTGTGGAAGTAGATCTCTAGCACAATTTGTTACACACAGGTTTGGGTAGGAACTTCAGCCACCTCCGATAGAGTCACAGAATCACTCAGGTTGGAAAAGACCTTAAATATCATTGAGTCCAACCACAACCTAACCATACTACCCTAACTAACAGCCCTCTGCTAATTCGTGTCCCTGAGCACCACCCCAGATGCTCACACGGTCTGCAGTTGGAGGCTGCTTTTATCACATCTGCCTGTTACCCAGTCGCCTTCTGATGGCTTTTGGCTAATTGATGCAAGATAACTTGAGGTCCTCAAATGAGCTTTCAGGGCTCCTCCTGCAACTAGTTTTGCTTGGTTTGCCTGTGGAAGTTCTTTAGTTCTTGGGTGTTGTAAGCACTTCACATGTCTCTGTGGGTTCCTGTGTGGCCTTAAGCTTACATCCTAATGGCTGTACTTCTGTACAGTACTTCTGTGCTTTGTGTGCTCCCTTGGCTTTGTTCCCTTTGCTTTCCGTCAGTGGATGCTCTCACACCTTTCTTTGGGTGAGAAGAGTTTTGTGAACTCTTCTTGCCTTGTGGGTTCAGTGCTATTTTGTCCTATATCAGCTCCTTGATACACGTTATACGTATGTGTTCTACTCCAGTTTTTGTGAAGGACTTTTGGAGCCTATGTACCTGGAATGTCATGGCTGGAAGTTTTGTCGTTCCCGAAGAGCAGCTGCCTCTGTAGGATGGGATGACCTGGCAAGCGGTGGAGGGGCCACCACCAGCTCCTGTCTTGTCCCTATGGGCAGCCGAGGGCGCAGCACTGAGCCACCAAAAGGCTGGTGTCCTCTTAGTTAGGAAAGTTGTTTGGGGACCAAAAGGCCACACAGTCCAAGCCCAGTCCTTACGATCAGATCCTTGTGCCTGGAGGGACGTTCGTTCCTTAAGTGATTTGTTCCTAGCGACTGAGGCTGAGATTCCCATTAAGAGAAGTTCCATAAGGGGATGTTGTGTTATTATTTTTTTTTCCTCCTCTTTTATTCATCTTAAAATGATAGAAATGACCTCAGCACAAGACATTTCTTAGGGCATAATGACCAGTTGGGGTTAATGGCCCAAGATGCATTAAGCTTCCAGCCGGTCATTAATCTTCAGAGTACTTCTTGGCAGTTACAGCTTAGATATTATATTCCCTTTTTGGTTTTGATGTTTTGGGGTGATGCAGAGGGAAGACTTGGCAGCGAGGTGCTGGAGGCAATGAGGCCCATCCCCACAGTTTCCAGCAGGTCCAGGGTGGGCATCGAGTGCCACCAAATGTAAGCAGCTTCTGTGAGAGGTGAAGGCTGTGTTGGAGATGTGAGGAGTGAGGTGGGGTCAGCACGGCTGAGGGGAGGTGGGAGGGCAGGGGCTGGGTGATGGGAAGGGTGCTCATCAAATGAGCAGTGCAACATGGAAAATTAGAGGAAAGTTTAAAAATTAAAAAGCAAAAGTAAATGTGAGTAGAGGAAAAAGGGAGAGAGGCATTAGGAGGGGGGAAAGGAGAGAGGGAATAGGAAGAAGGAGAAAGAAGAGGGCAGAATGTGTCCGTAGCTGTCTGCAGAACAAGGAGTATAAGAACTAGCAATGTTAGTGGGCTTGTCAGAATGGGGAACTTTTGCACAAATTTTGTGCAAGTCTTCTACAACTTTATTTATCTTCGCTGATAGAAAAATCTGCCTTCCCTCTTTTCCTTCAAGGAGCTGTTGGCAGTTGGATGTGCCTTACCCGTGTTTGCTCATACTGCAGCAGTTCCTCGGGTTTTGTCTCCACTTTGTTTTCCCTTTAGGGTTAGGGACAGAATTGGTAGAAATCCTGGCAAAAAGGAGACAGCAGCAAAGCCAGAGGAACATGCTTTCCTGCAACCAAGTGATGGCCTTCCTAGGGGCCCTCTACAGAGATCTCTTTCTGTTTCTTCAAGGTATTTTTTTCCAGATCTGGGATGTAGCTTGTGAGACCCCTGCAAAGCAATGAGATTTTCCCCAACATCTTGACTTCAGCTCACACAGTCCTGTTTTCTCAGTGGTAACAACGAAGTTACTCAGTTACTAGGTTACCAGACCTCCAGAAAGCAAAGCAAAGTTTACTTAGTTTGAAAGCCTTGCTGAAAATGATCCTTTGCTGCGTGCCAACCTTGTCAGACACTCATCCAGGTTCCTGCAACGTATTCATGGGATGAACAAAATGCCACACACTTTCCTTTTAGGCTGTGCGTTATCTTGGTCATGGCTCCAAAGCTGTTGCTTTGACCACCTTCATCTGAGAAGAAGGTGGATTTCCGCTCACTGCATTTTGCTGCAGGCTTTTTGCCTCGTCTTGCATCTGCAGTTCAAGGTAAAACCAGCCTGAGTAATTTTCTTAGGGAGCGACAACCCCAGATGTGTGCTGCTCAGCAGCACTGAGGGTTTGCATGAGTCATTCCGTACAGGCACTTGAATGAAGGTCACACGAAGCCAAGGATACGATTCCTCTTCAGCAGATGGAGATGTGCACAACGTGAAATGAAGGTGGAGTGAGGGATGGCTGCAGCTGTGTGCCTGGCAGGGAGCGTGGGGTGCAGGGCTGCCTGGAGTGAAGGACAGCGGCTCCTCTTCATGCATTGCTGAGTTTGTCCTTTTTTTCAGTGAGAACATGAGTTACAAGTCTCAATGCTGAGCCCCTTAACACCAGTCCCAAGCTCTGATACAGAAGTGGACGCTCAGGGAAATGGGTTCTTTATTCTTTGCTTTACCCAGCAGTCAGGAGGTAGATGGCATTTGCTGTCAAACGTGATTTTCAGAGCCCGACAGTGCATTTAAAAAATAAAAATAAAAAAAATGAAGTAAGCATTGCTGAGCAGAGCACACCCATCTGTTTGGCTGAACATCCAGGCCTTCCTTCCGAGAGTCTTGATGATGAACTTGCTTCCTGTGATTGATGCTGGAATATCCGTTATGTAGGCAGGAGAGCAGCACGCACATGCTGTGTGCCCCTTCCTGCTCCTGGCCCGGTTAGTTCCTGATGCCTTGTCCTCCTTTATCAGGCACAGAGGTGCAAATGTGTTACTGATGTCCCTGGTGGATGGATATCTCTGTGCAAGCTTCATGTTCCTTGTTAGTGTCTATCTGCAGCACGGCTTGTTGCTGAGCAAGTGCACCATTGCCTGCAGTTCCGTGCTTCCCTTCTCCCAGACCTGCTGGAATGGGTACCTGTTCACATCACTGTGTTTGTTCTGCACATCAGATTCTCTTGGCTTTTATCCTTATCTACCCTTTTATCCAGGAGCCAAGGGGCCTTATTTTTTCATTTTAAGGATTTTTCTGCTTTAGAGCATAAACAAGGAACTGAGCTGCTTTCATCCCTCCATGACAAATCACATGGCGCTTTGAACTTCACTATAATGGGTGCCCATCCCTGCAGGCATTCAAGGCCAGGCTGGATGTGGCTCTGGGCAGCCTGGGCTGCTGGTTGGTGACCTGCACACAGCAGGGGGTTGGAACTGGATGAGCACTGTGCTCCTTTGCAACCCAGGCCATTCTATGATAACCTTGTGCTTTGGGCCCTCTCTGCGCTTAGTGCTGCTGGTTTAGAAGCACTCCTGTATTCTGTCATCAACTGTGGTTATCAAAAATGAAATAACAGTGGGAGGTCACCACGTAATGGTCCTCCTACTGAAAAATATTTCCCTTTCCAGTTGACTTGGACCAGGAGCTCCTGTCAAACCTGCAGCCGTTTCACCATTACGTCCTTTGCTCCCATTTGCAGATGATCCTGTTTTCCACGATCGTTAAATGAGAGGTTACCACTTACATGGGGGAAAAACAGGAGTGTGATGAATTACAAGGCAGTGTAATTTATGCAGAAGCAGCGTGGGGGAAATTGCGGCCCACTCTTGTTCCGCATCAATTATGCATGTACCTCCTTCAAAATAGCTACAGAGGGTGTTGGGATTTTTTTGGCTAATGAATCATGCCCTAAATTCCTACAGTACATACATTGACTCAAACGTCTCCCTTTGGCCCCACCTTTATTTTTAGCTCATCTGTACACTTGTGCTGAACACGCAGCTCCGGATGTTCCCTTGCTTCTCTCACGGCAGTCCTGCTCACCACAGACCCTGTTTTGAGAAGGGGTTTATAGAATCATAGAATGGCCTGGGTTGCAAAGGCCCACAGTGCTCACCCAGTTCCAAACCCCTGCTGTGTGCAGGTCACCAACCAGCAGCCCAGGCTGCCCAGAGCCACATCCAGCCTGGCCTTGAATGCCTGCAGGGATGGGGCATCCACAGCCTCCTTGGGCAGCCTGTTGCAGTGCCTCACCACCCTGTGTGTGAAAAACTTCCTCCTCATATCCAGCCTAAACCTCCCCTGTCTCAGTTTAAAACCATTCCCCCTTGTCCTATCACTGTCCGCCCTCACAAACAGCGATTCCCCTCCTGTTCATACACTCCCTTTGAGTACTGGAAGGCCACCATGAGGTCTCCCCTGAGCCTTCTCTTTTCCAGGCTAGACAAGCCCAGTTCCCTCAACCCTAATAACGCAGAATATCCCCCTTCCACCATAGTCAGTAAAATGGAAGTTTGCTGCCCTTGCACATCTCCATTTTGCTAAATGAAGAGAAACCAATTGTGGGAATGGCACCAAAAGCAATTTGGATTACAACAGGAAAATGAAAAATGAACGGCCCGCAGGGGACCATGTATGACAGCAGTTGACCCTTTGCATTTCCTCGTGTTGCAGTGAGAAGGAGCTTTTGTGCAGCCTGCCCTGCCAGGTAGCACCGGGCTGATGGGGCCTTCTGTTGCTAATTGGTGTGCTAATAATAGTGCTGGATGTTACAGCTCAGCCTTTAAGGGCTCAGTGTGGATGGATAATGCACCCCGTTAGCAGGCAGTGAGCAATCCCCTTTTGGGGCAGTTTGCTCCAAGGAGCAGCAGCATCGCATTTACCAATACGCAATGTAAACTACTTAACCTCTCTCTTGTCAGGACGTGTCTTCAGAGCTCAGATGATTGCTGGACTTTATTTCTGGATTCTTTCCATTTTTTGGCATCTGTCCCCAGCGTGGGTAATAGAAGATGGCACATCCAGCAGCGCCTGCAGCAAGGTCACTCAGCGTCTCTCCGATGGCCACTCGATGCTCTTTTGTTGTTGTCTGGGTTTATTTTGGTTCTGCTCAGGCCCCAAGGGCTGCGTTTCCCTCGTTAATGCGCAGCAATGTGCTCTGACTGCTCTGCCAGCCTTTTCCACTCCCCCGTTTCTCCCCCAGTGCTGCTTTATTTTGGAGTTTGTTGGGGCCGTGCTGCTTTGTGCCCTTGGAAGCTTTGTCTCCCCTAGGCCTGACATTCATATTAAGCAATCTCATGAAAGCTCAGGGCTATTGATTAAGCATTTTGTAATCTCTTTAATACAGACTATTGATTTTTGGCAGATCAGTCCTTTTATTAAAATATCATACAAATTCCAGTCTGGTAGATTTGGAAGAGAACCGTATCAACTTGTTTTTATATGTTGCCCAGTGAAAGCCGTCTCAAGTCTGATTTACTTTCACTGCAGCTATTATTTACATTATTTTGCTCATTCTCTTCACTTTTTCCACAATCGTGTTCTGTATTAGGCTCCCCAGGATGTTTTTTGGAGACCATTGCAGGTTAAACGATGACACGTTGCTACCTTACTCTTAGTCCTATGGCAATTCTAGTGGTTGCCCAAGGAGGCTGTGGATGCCCCATCCCTGCAGGCATTCAAGGCCAGGCTGGATGTGGCTCTGGGCAGCCTGGGCTGCTGGTTGGTGACCTGCACACAGCAGGGGTTGGAACTGGGTGAGCACTGTGGTCCAAACTCCTCTGTGCAGACCTGCCAGCTGTGCAGTCCTGATATTTTGGGAAGATAAATGTTATTTAATTCCGTGGGAATTAAGTATCTGATCCTGGGAAGATAGGTACAGTGTTTTGGATGAGACTTGTAGGCTTCTGAGCTGACCATTTCTGTAAGTCACAAATTATTACCCTTCCTACATTTTAATATCCTTTTTTCATAGATTTTTTCGTCTGAGCTCCAGGCAGACCCTTTGCTCTTCTGTTGGTTTCTGATAGGGAAGCGTGGATGAAGCTGCTCAGGGTCACTGTTTGGTCAGCACTTAGAAGACAACGGGTTGGGCTTTCCTGCACCACTAAGAAGCTCTTCTAGAATTACTAAGAGGTGTTTTTTCGCTTACGAAACACACGATTCTCACTTCTTCACTGTCTTACTGAAGTTCATGCAAAAATGCGTTTCCAGCGGCTCGGAACTGAGCTGCGCCGCTCAGAGCTGGAAGCGTTGCAGTTCATGGAGGCGCCGCACGGTGGCGCTGTTCCCCCGAGCGCCGCCGCAGTTCCGCGCTCCGCGGCGCAGCGTTTGCCTGGAGTGGAATTGCATCTCATGCGTTCAGAAGCAGAGTGCGTGCTATCGCACCGCAAATGTACGTGTAATTTATCATCAGACCTCTCGATATGGAGCTCGTAAAAGCAAAGAGTGCAGATGCAGAAGTTGTTGTGCTCCTGGCACTGTGATGTGCCCGGATACTCAGCTATCTGCTGGGCAAGGCAGGGCGGGTCTGCAAGGTACGATGTCGTTACTGAGATCTGGAGTTCCATAAGTTTAAAGCAGATTTGTAAAACGATCAACTCTGGCTGAATTAAATTATTAAAGAGAAAAAGAAAAAACTGGAAGAGGAAACCAGATTTCCTGCTGGAAATGAGGCTGTTTGTGCTGTTTTGGCAATACAAAGTAGTGAGGAATGAAACGAAAGAGCAAACAAAACACAAAGGCAGTCCTGGAAGTGTAACTTTCACAGCAGGCAGAGCGCCCAGCTGGCCGTGTGCTGCACTAAGGGGTCTTTAGTTGGGGAAAGGAGGTTGTTCACAGCGTGCTGCGCTCATAGAATAATTCATAGAATGGCCTGGGTTGCAAAGGCCCACAGTGCTCACCCAGTTCCAACCCCCTGCTGTGTGCAGGTCACCAACCAGCAGCCCAGGCTGCCCAGAGCCACATCCAGCCTGGCCTTGAATGCCTGCAGGGATGGGGCATCCACAGCCTCCTTGGGCAGATGTTTGGCTCACACTCAGATGTTTGGCTGTGTGCTCTGGGTCAGGATTGTGGCATAGGTTGTTTTGGTTTGTATGCTGTGTCCTATTTTTTGTTGTTATTATTGTTTTTAATCCAAGCTTGCTGGGCCCTGGGCAGTGCACGTGGAAGATGGCAGAGGAGAACATCTCCTGGTGTTAGATGATCATTAGATCCTGTGCTTCACGAAAGCTCCAGCCACTGCAAGCAATAGTAAGATAGTATGGAGCTGAGTGCCCAAAACTGCAGCAATTATGACGACACAAATTCATTCTGGGTTCTGCTGATTACCATGGTAACCTACATCCAAAATAGCAGCATGAGGCCACGCAGCAGAAGGGAAACGGGGTTTTGTCCCTTATTAACTGATGCACGCTATAAATTTTAGCAGAGGAATCCTTAAAATGGAGGCATGGCCCTTTTTAGTTGCTGTCGTGTCCCAGCTCCACATGTCTGACCTTCTGCTTTGCGTGCGGTGTGCTGTGTATTCATATTGCTGACTAACAGCAATTGGTGAGGGAGGACAGTGGCTGCTGCCAGCAGAATTGCCAGCTCAGAGGATGGCCTATTTGGGGGGCATGGTGAAGGCAGAGCTGTTCAGCTGTCCTGTAGCATCCCTGGGGCTGGGATACTTGGGCTGTGTGATGGGTGGCACAGGAGGATCCCATGCCTGTGTCATCTTGGAGGCCGTGGCTACAACAGGAGCTGAAGGAGTTGGGCTGAGCACAGCAAAAGCAGACAATGCTTTGAAACAGATGGGGAAGAAATGAATTATTCGAGGTGTAGGAGAATGGGAAGGATGTGATGGCATGAAAAAGGACGAACTGAATGGGTGCATGCTGTGGGTTTCTGTTTCTCTGTGATCAGTGAAGTGGAGCAGGAGTGCTTTCTGTCTTTCACGTCCTCCTGTTGCTTCACTTGGCAGTGTGCTTGCAGCAGTACGGAGGGAGGTTGTGTGAGCAGTGCTGTTTGAGGCGCTGGATGCCCAGAAAACATTCTGTGAGGTTGACATGTAGTTATGAGAATGCAGTGCACAAAGCCTTTCATAATTTGCTTTTGCACCATGTCTCCAGCACTTCATACCTGAAGTTGAAGCTCAGTGTGTTTGCCTGGAACACAGGAGTGGAGGCTGCTTTGTTTGTACTGTAGAACCTGGCTGAAACCACACAGTGCTCCTCTTGCAAAGAGGCTCTTGAAATGCTTGCTGAAGGGATGATAGAGCTTTGCTTAATGAATGATAATGATAATGAATGAAGCATGCAGCTATTTTCCCATGGTGCATGTAGTCAGTGGTGCCACTTCCTCTCTCCATAAGGTCATTCCAGGTGATTTCATGGCTCTGCAATGCCAGAAGCAAGCCAGCAGCTGGGTGTCCTGGCAGTGACCACAGCTTCCCACCAAACTCTGCAGGGACCAAAGGCCTCATTACCTCTTGTGAAACAAGATGGCACAGCACAAGAGATCTCCCTGGTGCCACCAATGCCTGTCATTGCTCATTCAAGGGACTTATGAGTGCAAAGTACCTGTGAGGATAATACTGGCACCCGAGGACACCCTGAGGCTGCTTGCTATTTGTGCTTGGCAGACCATGCCTATGGCTCCTGCTACAATAAAAGCTTTTCTGGAAATGGTTCTTCTCAGTTTCCGAAAATGGATGCATTACTTTGCATTATGGACATGAGCAGGACGGAAGAACCTTATGGGAGTTGATGGCTGTTAATGCTCCAGGGAAGAGCAAAAGTTAGTGTAGGTAGAAGGAATATTTTCATTACCCTGTACCATAGACCATTTAAGATAAAGGCATTCGTGTCTGTTTTAGGATCTGCATAGAACTGGAGACGTTTGGTATTTTAAGGAAGCATTTCCATGAATGTGTCAGAGCCATCACGCTTCACCTATTGAGTCACATTCACAAGTTCAGGGCAGCATTCAGCTCGCTGCCATTCCTTTGTCACCTGGGCCCTTGCCACCTACATTCCCACCCCAAGGTTCAAGTTGGTTCTTCAAAAGGTGAATAAAAGTGAATAATGCTGACTTTGCTGTGTGAGGAGCTCTGGGCTTTTGGGTTTGGTGGGGAGCAGAGGTGTGTGTGTGTGTGGGAAGGAACGGGTCCGCTGACAAAAGAAGCTATTTGATCTTTAATGCTTGCTTCCTGCTGCTACGAAAAACTTTTGTGAAAGTCTTTTTTTTCCATGACTAAGTCTGTAAGTTGCAATACTGAGCATTAAGTGCCTCACTACAAGAATCCTAGAATGGCCTGGGTTGCAAAGGACCACAATGCTCATCCAGTCCCAACCCCTGCTGTGTGCAGGTCACCAACCAGCAGCCCAGGCTGCCCAGAGCCACATCCAGCCTGGCCTTGAATGCCTGCAGGGAAGATGCTGCAGGTTCTCACCTGCCTGAAAAATCGCTTCCAATTCTGGAGTTGGTACGGCCTGTCTATATTGCTGTTTCAACATATCCCTGCAGGGAATTTTACTTAAATACTTAATTATGCTGCTTCCTGCAAAGCAGTTGCATCTCATTACGTTCAAGAAGTCACAGCAGCAAGAAGAGGCGTGAGTGATGCACCACCAGCCAAGGAGGCAGGATGGGACAGGGACGCAGTCTGCCTGCAGTGGGAAGGCAGCCTGGGGAGCAGCTGGGTACGTGGTACATCACATTAATCATCCTGAAATCCTCCTCCTCTTTGGCCAGCCGCTGTCCTGCTCCTGGTCGGGGCAGGGAACCCATGGAAGGGATTTGACAGCTTATAAACGTGGGCAGGAACTAAAACGCTCATCAGCTGCAAAGATGCAGTTGGAAGGTGAGTGGCCTGAGGTGCGATTGAGCAGATGGACAATAAGAGAAAGGGAGGGAAAGCCTCGTCACAAAGGGAAGCATAAGGTGTGTGTTATGTTTTTCTGAACAGCATCAGTCTTCTTTAAAGCAGTTCTCCACGGAAGTGCCAGTTTAATGCTCTGCATCTTGTCTTTTTGTTCAAATGGTTAGGAAAACAGAAAGTTTCAGTGAGGTTTTTCCTCATGAGCTGTGCATGTATGAAAGGAACAGGTATCTTCAGTTAGCTTTCCTTGGGGTGCTTTGGGTGTGAGGAGCTCTTCCCACAAAGCAGAGGATGAAGGTCTCTGAGCTGAGCTCCTATGGCAGCTGTGGGCAGCATTTGGCTGCTGAAGATGGTTAACCTTTGCTCCTGGAGGAGAGGGAGGTTGAGGACTTGTCTTTTCCTTGATGTCTTCAAGTTAAAAGCAAATGCCTCCCTGGAAACTGCTGTGACCCTAGTGACAGTTATTGTTCTAACACAAAATCACAGGTCTCTGTAAAGGCAGTGGTGCACGGGTGGAATTCTTTGGCCTACGGCTTGACAGTCAAAGCAGCACAAGTAGCATCAGCTCTTGTACCCACCAGAGTCTGAAAGCAGCTCTGAAAGCAGGGGTTTCCCAGGGCTGAGGGTGAGCCAGGTGGGCAACGAGTGAAAGCTGCTCAGGTGCTCCGTCTGCACAGCGTGAGGCAGAAATCTGATCCTGCCATTATTTTCTCCTGAACCAAGAGGTGGCAGCAAGATTCACTGCTAAGACATTTGCTGTGTTCCTGTAGCATAACGTTCTGTAGCAGTAATGAGGGGTCAACCCTAATTTTATTCAGTCTGAACTGGAGCCAGATGAGTTTTTTGTCTCTGCAGAGGTGTCGTGGTTGCAGTATTCACATCAATGACTGACTCCATATTTTAAAGAGAAGCTTTATAAGTTTTTTACTCTCTCGTGTATTTTAAAATTCAGATTTCTTCTACAGTTTGGATAAATATTTTCTCCTACCAGTTTTGAGGGTTTTTTTTTAACCATTTGATTCTGTGCTTCCTCATCCAGATGGTAGAGGTGGCAGAGATGCCGTTATTTATTATTCTCTACACTTCCAATTATAATATTCTGTTTTCCACTTGTAAATTGGTCAAGCTTAGCTAGTCAAGCTGAATTTTTCCCCGTTCACTCCCAGAAGACTTTATTTTGTGGGAAAACTTTGTTATTGTAATGGTCTGCTTTGGACCACAGCAAATACTGGGCCCTAAATATTGGTCTTTCTCTGTTTATTCTTGCTTTTTGTTTCCTGTCTCTTGGGCAGTTTTACATATGAGACGTAACATTCATTTCAGCAATCTATTTAGGCATTTTCTTTCTTATTTTTTGAAGTGGTCTCCGTAAGGATCTTGTCAAAGGCTGGAATCAACTAACCATCCTGTATCTTTCAATGCATGCCTGTGGGATTTGAGAGATGAGGGATGATGCGTATCTAACAACTGCATAAAAGAGGCAGGGGAAAAAGAGTAGGGTTGGTATAAACGTTCATACCATCAGAAATTATGTGGTCTGATCAAGCTTCTGAATGACACCCAAGCTTTCAGACTGGCATCTTAACGCTGTGAGCATTGGTGCTTTGCTACCAACTGGGGATGTTAAAGGCTTACGGATGAATTCAGACATCTTTGCCTGGAAGCTGAGGAACAGATTCTATTCTATTTTAGTAGCTCCTCATGCATCAACCCTCTTTACACACAGGCCTTTTCATACCTGTACCTTGCGTTGCCGCAAGGATTTCTATAATTACCATTGTTCTCTTCTGTAAGGAAGAATCAAAGGTATTTTTAGTGCTCCCTACAGCCCCTGGTTTGTACAAGGACTCGCACAGCCTGCTGCCATGCAGAGCACTTGGGGGTGCCACAGGAATTGGAATCACAGAACCAGTAAGGTTAGAAATGCTTCTAGGATCCCCAGCCCATCCCACCATGCCCACTGCTCACATCCCCACAGCTCTGGGACACCCCCAGGGATGGTGACCCCCGCTCCATGAGCAGCTGTGCCAATAGCTGAACCTCTCCTGGAGCAACCTGAGGCCGTTCCCTCTCATCCTATCACTGGTTAAGGGAGAGCTGCAACTGTTTGTCGCCCTGCATGCAGATGACTCCACATCCTGGGTTCTGTCTGCCTTTCTTTGCTGGTGCTGAGCACCCCTGGGCTCACACCAAACTGGGATCTGTATGCAGATCGATCTGCTCAGGGGTGTGGGCTGGGAGGAAGAGGGGCTGTGTGGCTGCTCTGCACCTCTCAAAATGAAGCATGTTAGGAATATGCTTTAGGATTCTTCTACTGGCTTATGTGTTCCAGGAGAGTCCCATGATGATGATGAGCAGCCATCGTTTTCAAGACTTCTTGCACAGACTTTTTCTGCTTTAGGATGGCGAGAGTGTCTCAAATTGATCATTTCACGGGGCAGATGAGCAAAGGTCTCTCGGAGACTGTAGAGGCAAGAGCTCCTCTTACTTAAATAGGCACTAAAATCTTTGAATCTTTTCTCCACTCGGTTCTCAGCGGTCCTGAGTAAATATTTAAAGACATTGGATTGGATGAGTGGCTGCCTGTGCATTGATCTGTTGTTTCTGCATCAGCTTCTCCGTTTGGATGGGTGTCATGGAAATCTGCTGAAACGAACTGAAGCTTCTTCCCACAGTCCCTTGCCGTGAAATTCAAAATGCTGTCTTGCAGTATGGTAATGGGATTATAAAGCATAAGGAGATGCAGTAAAATCAACAGGCTAATCAAGCCATCCCTGTCAAATCCCAAGGAGAAGCAGCAAAGTACAGATAACGTTCTGTCAGTTTGCCTGGCTTTATTTATTTTTCCCTTTAACTCCCTAGCAGGAACAACAGAAGTGTTGGACTTTAGGACTAAAAGCTCTTTGGCTGACTCCTCTTTATACACCCTTTGTCCTAGTCTAAGCCACCCTAAATGCAAAATAGAAACTGTAGATTTACTAATTTTTCTAAATGGAAAATTCTCCAGTGAAGTGATGGTTTTTTTTTGCAGACATCGGCGGTTCGTTTTTAGCTGGCAAGGCCGTGTTTGTCCATCTCCAACTGCTCAGCCTGGGCCTTGTTTTCTCTAAAGAGTTATTACAGGATATTTGTGATTTATGAGAAATGTATTTCAGTCACATCTGTGTGAACGTTTGCTGAGAGAACTGCAAATATTTGAATGCCTCTGGGAAATTTGCATGTCTGGGAGCTTTCTGGGCTGCACATCTGTTGGAGGGATGTGAACACCACGTTGTCCTGCAGCCTCCCATAGCAGTGGGGCATTCCTTCCCCAGCCCAGGTGGGAACTGCTGCGCTTTTGGCATGAAGGGCAGTGTTTCAGTGCTGATGAGGCTTTCCAGAATGCAGGGGTAACTTCAGCTACTTGGGTGAAGTAGCATCAGCTTCCCATAAGGTTACTAATTGGCTTTTATTGATAGTTTTCCATAATTTCATCAGTTGCAGGCTAAAGTGGTATTCAGCAATATTCAGCATCAGCACTTATGGCAGTTAAGGAGATTGATTAACATTCATAAGAAGAGAAGAGGAGCTTAAAATAAGAAACAAAACAAATGCTTAATCCTCTGGCTGGGATGCTTTTTGGCATGGAAGATATAAATGTGGATCCGCTCTGAAAACAATCCCCGTATCTTCCTTCCAACAAAGAACCACAGCACAACCCCAGCCATAAGGCACTGTCATTTTGGTTGGAGCTGTGAAGGCAGTTGGTATTTCGGCCCGGTGGATGCTGCTTGCTGCTGATAGATGGATGTTGCTGCAGGGAGATTGCTGTGCCTGCTCAGAGCCCACAGATCCACACAGGTTCTTCAATGCAAGTCCTGAGTTCTTGAGGGGGACGCCCACGTTAATGCGGTGGTAATGCCATCAGCTGTGTCTTGCAATATTTTGCAGGTCATTTCAGATTTGCCATGCTCATTTCTTCACACCATTGGAAGCCGTAGTTAGAATAGGGCTGTCTTGAGCTGTGAAAACCTGAGAGGACATTCATACCTGAGATCATCCACTCTTCTTTATCAAACGTGCTCTGGAAGGCCGCAGCTGTGGCTTGGAATTTCCCACAGCTCAGCTCTCTGCAAACCTCCTCAGAGCCTGCAGCAAAGAGAAATCTCACAACTGGTTAAATATAGAGGATACCTACCAGTGTCGTCAGGTTACCTCTCTCATTGCAGGTGCTTTAAACTGAGAGAAAGTGACAATGAAGTCTTCACACTTTCTTTAATTATAGCAGCCTTTATGTAACAGTGTCAGATAAATGTGTTTCAGTATAGGTGGCACCTCACTTCCTCCAGAAGAACTGTCAAATTAGACCCTACCAGGCTAATTCATTACTTGAAATTCAAGGAATTGAAGCATACCATCCAAGTCTGTCTTTGAATTAAACCTTTAAATGCAGAGGATTCTCTGCACCAAGACATACCCTAAACACCACGGTGCTTCTTTCTTTTGGAGCACAAATGCATACTTATTTACCTGGAATCTCTAGGACTGTGAAACATCACAGACGTCATCCAGTTCTCATTGCTCATGAGATGTTAGAAAAGGAGGTTAGTGGGATCTCAAGAGGTTGTCTTGTTCTTACTTCTACCCCAAGGCAGAAGCTGTTGTTGCTACAACCATGTGCTTATCTAATCTGTATTATAAAACAGAAAAAGAGAGAGGAAAAATATAGATTGTTGTAGAGGGAGAAGGATGAGGAATTGGGCTATGCTAAGTAGCACAGAAGAGTGAGGAGCTGGCCTCCTTCCAAGCGATGGAAGCAAGTCCTGCCTTTGGATTGCTGGAGAATGCTGACGGTCCTCTTCCTTTATATTAATGAAATATATACCTGAGCTGTTCTGCTGATTTCAGCAAGAACAACATATGGGGAGAGGAATTTTTTTCATCAGGACCCGAAATTCAGGCACTGAAAGGTCAAACCCAATGCTTACGTTTTGGATGAAATGTACTGATAAATACAGGAGGTTTTGTGTGCTGAAAGATGTTAGAAGGAGCGGGTTCACTCTCTGCAGTTAGTATCTCATTAGTCCAAAGTAATGCTACGAGGTCAGCACTGCAATCTTACTGTCGGAGTTGAAGAGCCTTCAGAGAACTTCAGTCCATCCTCATGGAGGCAATTTTGGGTTTTTGCATCGGGATGAATCCTCGTGTCCATCCTCAGCTCTGCAGCGGGGTGAGGGCACGGAGGTGTGCCATCCTGCAGCACCAGGCACGCTGCCTTAGCAGCACAGCACACGGTGAAAGTGAAATCTGTGAAAGCACAAAAGGGAGAGAAGTTGCTGACTTATATTCTGGCTCTGCATGCTGCACTGCTGAGGTATTTACTTGGTTTTGTAATCCAGTTACCCTGCGTTTATTCAAATAGCAAATAGTTCATTGCTACACCTCCTCAAAGAGCAGTGCAAGTGCTGCCATTGTGTCGTGTGATCATTTGATTGGGCTTTGCACACTATTTCCAGTGGTTCTGTACAAAATTCGTGCTCTGGGAAAGCCACTATTCCTACCTTTGGATAACTTAGAAATGGCTGGGTAAAGATTTGAGGATATATGGATGTGTGTCTCACAAAGGATTTGTCCTTTTTTCTTTGTGCTTCCAAAAGGGTCAGTTCCAAGCAGAAAAAAGGAAATGTGGATAATCCCAAATGGCATCAGAGGACTTGGGGGGAATCCCATCTTTGAGAGGTCTGTGGGATGCTCAACTATTCTGACTTCCCTTCCTCTGCATTGCCTCCTAATGTTGGTTCCAAGCACCGGGAGCAGCTTAGCACTGAGCCTGTCCTTTGACCTGCGTGCTTCCAATGAAGCCTGTAATAAGTCCTTAGCAGGAGGAATCTTCTAATTAAGCAGCAATAACAACACATGGCCCTTAGGTGATTCCAAATGATACCTTCACTGTTAAGCTATATGGACTCGTTACACATCCTCAGCAGACACATTAGGTGAGTCCTGTGGAAACCAGATTGTCTTCTGATCGTCCGTCTGCATCTTGTTCAAAGTCGGTGCCCATGGGGATGTGCGGAGCTGTGGCCTGAGATCAAAGGATGATGGATGCTCTGTGCATGCAATACTGCAGTAAATCCACAGGAAACCTAATTCACAGCAGTCCTGCCGAGATCACCAGAGGACAGCAGTCCTTGCTGGGGAATAGCCCACGTGTTAATAGAGATTGCAGTGCCTCTGATTAAACCCCGGAGAAGTGGAGACCAAGCTGCTTGAAAATACTGATTTACCACTCTCTGAAGATTAACATGGTAACCAAATTGGAAGATACAAGCAAGATGTATAATGCAGCAGCTGACACCATTGATCAGGGCCAGGCTGGATGTGGCTCTGGGCAGCCTGGGCTGCTGGTTGGTGACCCTGCACACAGCAGGGGGTTGAAACTGGATGAGCACTGTGGGCCTTTGCAACCCAGGCCATTCTATCATTCTACGATATGATTAAAAACACTTAATTCAGATCATCTGCCCATTGCATGTTATCACCAGGTGTGCCCTACTTGTGCACACAACCCATGGGTGCTGGTTGCCCATCGCTGCAGTGCTAGCCAGATGCAGAGGAGAGCTGACAGCTACCAGAGCCTTTCTCTGTGGCCTGAGGCAGTGACATTCCCTGCCTGTTGTTATCAGAGTGCCTGCATTCTCTCCCAGAAACAGGCCAGGGAGGATTTTCATCTCACAAAGCCTTCAGTTATGCGTGCCCAACTTTGGTTACTGCAGTGATTGCTTGTTTGTTTGGGAAGCTGCCTAGAAAGGTTGAGCTTGCGGCTGGTTTTCCCTTTTGCCTGCACCAAGCTATGCTGTAAGTTAAACCCAAGAGAGAGGACTGTCTTGATTTGGAGTTCCTGTGTATTGCAGGTGTTTGCAGCCTGTGTCTATCGAGATGATGCTCGTGGTGAAGCACCAGGTGACTTTTTGAAGGTTGTGCTCTCCAAACCAGCCCTTGCTCCACAGTACCCATGGATTGAGATGGGAGGTTTAGGTACAGAGGCAGATGTCCCTTCTGTTTACATCTTTCAAAATGCAGTCCTTATTTAATGAGCCACGTGGTTTTTTATAGCATCTTTTAGGAGCCTTTCAAGTTGAGTCATGAAATATATATTTTTAATAACCTCTGTATCTTGAGAGGACAGTGTGAAATGTAAGTACTGGAAATCAAGCAGCAATTCCCCTGACTTCTGAGTTAAATTATTTCATTACAAATTTATGTGAAGTTGAGACACAGTTTTTTTTCTCCTTCTGATTTCAGATCCGTCTTTTATTTTGAGCTGACAAATGATTCTGATGTTGCACTTAGAAATTCCTTCCCATTTTAAATTTTAATAGTCTCCCACTGCTGAGGTATTTACTTCTTTAAAGATGGAACATCACAGATCTTCAAGGTGGGGAGGAGGGATCGGGTGCTTAGCTCAGGCCCCAAGCATCCATCTATTAACTCCTGTAAAGGGAGTTCAAAGAGAACTTTAAAGGCAGTCTCAGAAACTGAAATCCTCTTCCATCTGCTTAAGGGGGTGCCCCAAAACCTGCAGGCTGTGCTCTGCAGCCCTGACCCACCTACAGGTGGACAGCCCTGAGCAGCAGTGGGGCAGGGCAGGCTGTGGGGCAACCATGGCCAGGGAAGGAGCCGGGTACATCAGCTGTAAGATGTGTGTAAGATGTGCTTTTTGCCCTCAAAACAACTGCTCTGCTTGACAGAAGTGCTGCCTCCGTTTGAAATGAACCTCTGGAAAGCCATCCGAGCATCTCTGTTAATTAACAGGTGCTTTGTCTGCTGGTTTAGCATTGGCAGCAAGCTCTCTGCGTGGCCTAGAGATGAATTTACTTTTTGGAAGAGTTCATTGTCTGAGGGCTTGGCCCTGGAAAACACTTCAGGAGAGCTAAACTTTACCAATGAGATTCTCCCATGGTCAGCAGCACTGCACTGCTTCCACTTGCAGACACGCAGCGTCCGCAAAGCGCGGGGCAGCATGGACAGAAGCAAAGAGTGCATTGATAGCACAGGGAGGTGGGAGGTGGGGAGCAAGGTTTGTTGTAATGCTGGGGAGTTTTTGAGGAAATGAACAACTGATACGGGAAGAATAATGCCTTTGGCTTTGCTGAGGTGTCTGTCTCTTCCCCGGGCATCAGCGGTCACTTTGCAGAATGAAGTTAATCCTTTGCAAGGTGGAACAAATGGAAAAGATGGGAAGTGTTGATGAACGCAGGGGTGTTTGATCGAGTTGTAATAAAGATGAGATTTGGAATGCTTTTAATAACGTTAGGAAGTGAATGGTAAACTATTCCAGAAATATTCAGAAATACACATACAGGAAATAAATATTTCTCAGTACTTCCTGTCCAGTTTTTGGCTCACACAGGGAGCTCACGTAGCATTATGCTTTGCCCACCGTGAGGCTGGGGAAAGAGAAACAGTGTGTGGTTACATATGAGATGGAATCTGAGAGACATGGATTGCTCACCTCGCTGGCTCACTGAGGGATGGTGTGTGCAGCTGATACGCACAGACACAGACGGCTCTTGGACAGGAGAAGCAGAACTAGAAAGGTCCAGGGTAGAGCTCTGGTAGGATCAGTTTTCCCAAGTTGGTTTTAAATAAGGCCAAAACTTGTGGTTTTTAAATTCTTGGCACTTGGGGTTTGTTCTGTTTGTTTGTTTGCAGCTCCATCGTAGAACATCAGGAGAAAACTCGTTTTATAGAACGGAAGAGAAATTACTCATCAGAAAAGCCTTCACACCATTATTTTTACATTAAAATCTATAATAAGCAGACACCCTCCCAGCACCCGGTAGAAAACACTGCTATTCTGGGCATGCTGAGCTTGGCATGGGCTCTGCTGCTGCTCTGTGGGGTGTGCAGCAGCTCCATAACCAGGCCTGCCACTGCCACAGCACATCCTGCACTGCTGCCAGCGCACCAGGAGCAGCAGCTCTGTGCCTCATTGCCCACTCCTGCCCAGAAAGCTCCACGTTCTGTTGCTCTTTTGATATCAGGAGGAAGTTTTTCACCCAGAGGGCGGTGAGGCACTGGAACAGGTTGCCCAAAGAGGCTGTGGATGCCCCATCCCTGCAGGCATTCAAGGCCAGGTTGGATGTGGCTCTGGGCAGCCTGGGCTGCTGGTTGGCGACTCTGTACATTTCAGGGGTTTGGAACTGGGTGAGCATTGTGCTCCTTTGCAACCCAGGCCATTCTGTGATTCTCTTTCCTCACGCTGTTATCTGCATACAACATAGTAGCAGCGGTCCTTGGCACCATGTGTGCCCACACACCTCGCTGGGTGCTGCACTGGGGGATAATTCACGCCCTCTCTGCCACGAAGGTTTCCAAACGCGGTGTTTCCTGACAGAGGCAGGAGCGGGGCTGCAGGCTCTGGAGGCGCAGGTCCCGGTGCCGGCCCCTCTGCCCGCCGCAGAGGCGATGCGGGGGACGGGTGGCTCTCCTGGGGCGCTGCTCGGAGCCGTACGGAGCGCGGTGCCCGCGGAGAGAACGGGGCGCGTAGCAACGGGGGCGGCCGGGGTCGCCTCGGGGAGGACCGCTTCTCCTCAGCACCGAGCGGCTGAGGCGGCGGGGACAGAGGAAGGCGCGCATCGCCCCGTTCCCCGCAGCTCTCCCGGCGCCGCTGCCCGGTTGCCGAGGCGCCGAGGGACGGCGGCGCTCCGGGGCATCCCGCACGGCGGAGCGGCGCAGCCAATGGCGGCGCGGCGGCGGCCGGGCTCGACCAAT
>NW_024884844.1:13242777-13257163 GCF_019232065.1 Centrocercus urophasianus | reverse complement strand
AGGTTGGTGGCCCTGTGTGTTGGAGCTTTGTGATCCTTGAGGTCCCTTCCAACCCAACTATTCTGTGATTCTGTGAGATGGGAGCTGCTATCCTGGTCTTGCTGTACTTTCATCCCCTGAAGCACAGGGAGGTGTGATCTAGTACTTGTGCTACTTGAAATACTTTTAGCACAAAATAAATCATACCAAGATGAGTCACTCTAGTACAGTTAGCATCTTCCTAAAGTAGGTATCTGCCCTTAGGAAACTCATGCAGCAGTTTCCTGTTGTGGTGGCCTCGTGTAAGAACACTGCAAGAAATGTGAACTAACACAAGGACGTGGTGTGTTTTGTTGCTTTGCTGGCAGGCTGTACTCACAGTGTTCTCCACAGTGGGGGCTGTGTTGCAGCTGGGGGTCACATAGGATCTCTTGGCCTTAGAGGGCAGCTGGCTGCATGCTGGGGCTCTCCCAGGCAGCCCTTCTTTCCTATTTAATCCAGGAGGAAAGATGGTGTTTTTCTAAGACTGAACTGATACGTCAATGATGGTTTCTTTTTTTTCAGCTGAAGTTATTATTATGGTGTGTTTGTGTGTATATATGAAACGAATGCAAAAATACGTATTTATTTATATTACATTTAGAGAAAGAAATGGGTTCAGTGTGTGCATGGCTATTACAATCCATTACCAGCTGTGATGATTAATGCCAAGCAGATGATGCACTAGCTAGTGCGAGGCTTTTTGGAGGAGGAAAATTACACTGTTCAAGTTGGAAGAAATGCTGGTGGTTGTATGCAAAAAGCTCTAGGCATGCTGAAGAACAGCAGAAAGAGAGGTGTAAACAGCTTGTATAGATGTGAGTACGCGTGCAATGAACACAAAGTTCAGGCATCATCCTAATGACAGTCGTGGCTTTGTTGCCCTGCCCTGTCTGATCTGGGGGATACTGAGGACTGGTTGTAGTGCTTTGGGTAGCTTTATTGTAAACAAGGTCACTGTTTGGGGCTTGAAAACTTAATTGCCATGTATGAAACAGGCATCTTAAGTTCTTGATTCCAGGAGAAGAGGGCACCAGGTCACTGTTAGCACTGGCGATGTCCATTGCATAAGAGAATCATGGTTTTACCCTCCCAGTTGAGAACTAATCCCTGTGATGGTATTTATGGTGAGGAAAGATCTGCATGCTGCTTGGTGTGTTGGCACAGAACCTCTCAGCTGCAGCACAAACTCCATCTTCTTCAGGAACAGACTTTTAACACAACTTTTCTGTAAGAAACCACGTTTTCTGTAAAATCCTCATTTCCTCTGAAGCAGCAGTTGTGGTGGTGGCTGCCAGCTCCACAGTGATGGGCAAAGCCAGTGATGGCCTGCAGCGCTTGCTGCATGTGTGCTTCTCTGTTCAGTAATGCCAGTTCCCCTTTCATGTTGTCTTCCATCATTTGGGGTGGCAGATAATTCACACTCACTCTGAGCTTTCTTTCTGTGCCCTGCTTTAACTGTATGCCTGTTCTCCTGTCCCTAAGCCTTGCATATGATCTGCATTATTTATTTATTTATTTATTTCACTCCTCTTAGTCTTTAGTCTGCATCCAGCCTTGTTTTGCATTCCCTTTGTCTCCTTTCTATCCCTGCAGCCTGCTCCGGGTGCCAGAGTGACTCTGGGGAACTGGGGAAGCAGGGCGTCTCATTTACTGCTTTGTAAGCCAACAATGCACTTGCTTCACTCAAAGGTACTGTGTGAGTTCAAGCTCCATATCACAGCAAATTAAATAAACGTTTCAGTGGGATTTGTGCCCAGAAGCATTTCAGATTTTGGAAGTCCTTTGGTGTTAACAAGGCCTGTCCAGCTGTGAGGCATCCCCTGGTAGGCAGTCTTCGGAGTCTGCCATTAAAAGGGCTCTGAGGGACTTGTATACAGAAGCCCACCATGGCAGGGTTGTTTCAGGGAGCTGGGAGACCGCATCTGGGAGTGCAGTGCATGGTGTGGCAGGGTATAGCAACGTGGTCCCCCAGTATGTGTGTGCTAGGTGTGCACTGCATCCACAGTGCTAACGGCTTTCCATCATGCATCTTGTTTGAAAGCTGTGCTTGGAGCCATCCTGTTGTACCGGTGCAGCAGTGGTGCACTTTCCTGCAAGCTGGGGGGGGGGAAAGCTGCTGCCAGAGCTAGCTAGTTTGGTCCAGGAGTCAGAAAAGAGGCTGCTGAGACACAGGGCACTTACTTTGTTCCACTGTGGAAAAGCTTCATGTGGCATCCATGTGAAAGCTGTCTGCAGTTCCTGCGTGTGGATTTTGAGACACTGCTGAGAGTCCTCAGGTCAGAGTGCTGGATCAGGAGCGCAGTACTGTGAGCTCCACTGCTGTTCCTGAGTTCACACACTGCTCCTCATGCTGGTCAGTCACTTCTCGTGCCAGTGTAGGCTCTCTTTCAAAGCAGTTGAGACCAGAAGATTTCTGAGTGCTGCTTAAGCAGAAGATCATGATTATAGGAATGCAAACACTGCTTGGAATCGGTGCTTGGTCTCTGCGTGATCCTTCTCTGGAGCAGAAGGAAGACAGTCGTGTGTTGGCCTGCGTATCTCTTCCACTTCAGTAAGTTCAATATAAGAAATAAGCAAAACACATACAGAGAAATATTTTTCATCCTTGTCTTGGGCGATTATATTCCAGAACTCTTCCTGTTGGTGAAATTGTCAAGACTTAGGCTTTGCATGCCATTTGCTTACAAACTGCCCTCCAGCACTGCTGTGTAGGGCTGCGTGGAAACTCAAGTCTTTCCATCCCAGAACCAGTTAGCGTGGGGAGTTCTGCAACACCAAATTCATCTCGTGGAACACCTTTGTGTGATGTGTAGCTGAGACCAGGCAGAAGGCTTTGTACAGCTGTCAAATAAAATTAGGGATTTCCAACGGGCTTAAAAGGGTTCTGGTGTTTGTGGGAGCATTGCTTCTGTAGATCCCTTCTGAAATGTTCAAGCTGAAGGTGGCAAGTTAGTAATCTAGATCTGGTGATGGTGTCCTTCAGGAGGGCTCATGTCATGGGGCAGCGCTGGAGGTTCTGTGGGGTCCCACAGGGCTCCAATTCCCATGCTGTTTTCTTCTGGTTTCAAGTGCACACTAAGGTCTGTCTTCAGTGAGAATGTGTCAGATAACTTCTGTTCATGAGAGATTATCCTCTGTCTGTGACGCCTATTGAATTCTCATCAAGATTTGTCTTTTACATGGTCGAAGTAGTTTCAAATCTGTTTCCATTAGTTCTTAATAGATTGCTTCAACTAATGAATCATCATCTGCCTAACATGTTTCTTTTGTGACAGGGCTGGGAAGTTGGCTTGTTTGCCATTTGCAGGTTTGCTTGGGTCTTTGTGTTTTCTTCCTGCTAAAATTTCCAGGTCCTTATGCTGCTCCAGCAATAGCTGTTGTTACTGTGTCTGATGTTTGTGCTCACTTCTAGAATGGTTTTGTACCTGGCTCTGCTCCTCCGTTAAGCATAATGTTGTTGATAGTGCAGCAGTCAAATAAAACTTCCAGCATGAATAATGTTTTTACAGATTAACATCTGCTGTTTCCATAGAGATTTTTCTTTTTTCTCACCAAAAATACATTAAAGTAGCAAGCAAACAAAACGCAAGTGAAGTGATCGTGTCATCTAACCAAAAGGAGAAGCTATGGGGAATAGCTAAGTGCATGCATTCAGACTCAGCTGTATGTAAGTGTAGGCACTCACTGGATGGGATGGCATGTCTGGTGCCAGGGCCATCCTCCTGGTGACCTCTTGGGTGACCGTGGCATGCAGCTGAGGTGATGAGGGCTTCTCACAAGTGTGCTCATCTGGATTGTGGAAATGTGCCTGCTGGGAAGCATCAACAGCTCCCTGAGCTCAAGGGCATCTGAGGGGGAGCGCAACTCTTGGTGCAGAAGTAACAAATGGCAAGGGGACAAGCTTAGCCTTAGATTTGCTGATGTCATGGCTTGCTTCCCTATCTCCCCAAAACACATTCTGCTTGTGAGATACTGAGCTGTTAGATGATTTTCTTTTGAGTGTGCATTCACAGAGATAGTAGAGCCTGGCTTTAAAATCAGCCACGTGCACAAACACAGATTGCTTTGCAAGCAGGACAGCCTGACAACTGCTGGTGGTCATTTGGAATCCAGTAATTAACTTCAGAACGCCGTTCAGCTGGCTGAGTGCTGAGTTCGCAGGTGGTGTCGAGATTTGCTCACAAAGTTCCCTCAGATCCCAGTCTGTATTTTTCCACAGTGCTTTGCTGGGCTGTGTTGTGCCAGCAGTGCCCCTGCTTCCAGCTCCCTGCCACTGCTCCAGTGCGCCCTGCCGTTTGACTGCCCTACCTTACTGGGGCTTCTTGTTCCTTCATAAGCCAGAGCAGAGCTTTGTAAACCTGGAGCATCTCCCTTAGTGGTGGCTTGCTGGGGAACTCCTTTGTGCCCATCACTGTTGCTGGGCATCGGGAGGGATCTCTCCTCCACAAATGGAGGCATGAGAGAGCAGTCCTTGAGCCAGGAGAGGGGTGGGTGAGCTGGGCAGCTCTCCATGTCCAGCAAGGCAGCGTGGCTTGGTGTGTGCTGCCAGATCCTGCATCCCTTCCCTCTCCCTGAATTCATGCACGCGCAGGATTTCAGTCTGCATTTTCCATCTCTGCCTAAAGCTGGCCGTGTCAGCAAGAAGGGGGGTGATTTATTTTTAGGAAAGGACTGTTTCAGATCAGCGGGCCACAGGTTGTGCTCTGAAAGGCTCGTTCCTTGTGGCGTTTTCCTTAAGAGCATCAGGTAGTGCAGAAGCTGCATGAGCTATGGATCTGGAGCTGTTTGGCTGTGCTCTTTCACCAGCATGGAGAACGCGGGCTGGCGGGGGATGTGATTTATTGCAGCAACATGGAGGAAATCATGGGGAAAAAGCACTATGTATCATCTTGCTGAGCACTGAAGTGGTGAAGCACATGTCTGAGCGAGCTGCTAACACTTCATATAAAGCTTTGCAGGCCTTTCTATTTTGAGACAATTCCACTTGAACCAAATCTGTTTTCCCTGCAAGTCCTCTCCTGTTTTTTTCCACACTGGGCTTCTTCCCTTCTCCCATGGATCCCCATGGGCTTGCACTGTTGGGTGATGGCCATGGGTGAGCCCTTGGCACTCTGTTCCTGGGGATGAACTGCCCATGGGGATGGCTGGGCACAACCCAAAGGCCTCTCACCTGTGCAGTCAAAGAGCTGTTTCAGAACCTTCTGTCCTCTCATCTGTTATCGTAAGAACCCAGAGAACAAAATTGGGTTCCTAATGGTTATCCTCTGTTCTATTTCTTTACAATCCAGTGCAGGATTCCGTGATGATATCTTTTAAGCCGTGTTCCTTCTGAGATTAATGCATCCCCTGAGGAATACTGCTCTCTGCTTGGGAAAACGGTGCATTCTGGCAAGTTACTCTTTGCTGAGGTAGCTTTGTCATGAGATACCCCAACTGAATTTAATCTTCCAGAACAATCTGTTGTGATCTCATCTGATGCTGATGTGCTCCAGCTTCGTCCCTAGGTGAAGAAGTATCAGTTATGGCCGAGCTCACAGCGGATCAGAATCCAGTGGTGGGGGTAATCTGTTGCTGTTTACGTACTGTCTGAAGGAGCAGAGTGGTAGGAAGTGTTCTGGTGTTACATTCCAGAATGGGTTTTTAGTGATGCATTAAGTAATCTTTCCCTTTATTATATTAGGTCTACTGTATGTAAACATGCAGCATGAGTGGGAGTGTAGGAGAGGAAGAGCCGCAGTCTGGAATGTCTCCCGTTAGACACAGAAAATTTATGGGATGGTGGTGGATACACAGAAGTTGTTTTGCTGAATTGAATTAATAATTTGACTTTGGCTTTGAAAATTGGCATTGGATGTCATTTTGTGCTGGTGCTGCCATTGGTTGTAACTACACTAAAGACTTCTATCTATTACAGTACCTAAGACATTGTTAAATGTTTAGCTTGACTCTGTTCTGAGTACAGCATGTGGCTTTTTATCAAATTCGTGCCTTTCCACTGTGAAACCTTTTCGTCTTTAAAACAGAGGCACTGGATCTCCCCCTGGTAGCTCATTCGGTTACGATGTAGGCTTTGTGTTGGGCAGGCATTAATGTGAGGGCTTTGCATGGTGTGAGGGCTTTGCGTGATGGGTCCCTCCCCCACAAAAGCTTTCCTTGCTGCTTTGCTCTCTCTCTCTGTCCGCACACTTTCCCACTGTGTTTGGCTATTCTTCGTGTTCTTTCTGAGCCTCTCATTTTCCTCTATTGTTTCTTGAGAGAGGGGAGGAGTGCCTGGTGCTGTGTGTACTCTCCAGATCAAACTGCATTGGCATGGGAGGAATGCTCACTGGCAGCTCCAGGGCTGCATGTATTTCATAGAGGCACTAGTCAGGCTGGAAAGGACATCTCAAATCACCAACCCTGACCCATCAGCACTGTGCCCACGTTTCCATGTATTTCATGGGCAGAGCACTGTGCTTCATGGAGAAAGGTACCCTGCCTCCCAGTAGCTGCTCTGTATACATATGGAAGATTGGAAATAATGAGTTTATGTTATACTGAGAAAACACGTGCAGGATGAGAGCTTTGCTGATACTGTTACTAACTGAGGTCAGCCAGGAATGAAATCGCCACATCAAATGATTCCTCGTGCGTGCGGCCCCGGGCTCTGAATGCTTTGGTTGATCCTCAGCCATTGGTTTTATACATCTGAAGACAAAAAACATCTTGGGTCGTTAGCTGCTTCAGGCCAAGCGTGTTCTGGCATTGACCCAATTTGAAGTTATAGTCATGAGACCTTGGGGATAGCTGTGATTGTCATTACAGTGACAGTATAATGCTAAGCAGCATGCTAAAACCTATTGCTAAGGTGCCCAGGCGTGCACCCAGTGGTGCTGTACTTCTGTGCTTCTCGGGGCCTGCAGGACGAAGCTTCTTACTGAGCTGCTGTGTGTGCAGCTGCTATCTGCAAAAATGGCAGGAAGCCTTCAGGCAAATGGAGATTTTCCCAGGTATTTCATGTCTTTCTTCATAACCAAACATTTTGTTTATAAAAGATTGTTGAAATTTACTTGGTGTCAGAACCCAATATTTTCCATTCCCCAACAGAAACTATTAATAAGGTCACGATCCCTTCCTTTTCATGCAGAAGAAGAACCCTTTGTGTCCTCAGGATAACAAGAAAGTAGATAAGTAAAAGCACTGTGGCATTGTTGTGCTGGAAGCTATTCTGTGAGAGGAATGTTCTCCTTAGCCCTGCTTCTTGGACTGCTTCTGAATGTTTCCAATCTGAGCTGGCCTCACACATACCTGTTAACTCTGAAATCTGGGGCCAGAGCTGAGCTAGGGGATGAAAGTGAGTGCCTGGGTTTCACTGGAGCTAGGCTAACTAACGTATTTCAGGGAGGTGCAGCCCCAAAGTCCTGATTCCTGCTCAGTTCTTCCAGCCATTAAATACTTCCTCCCATTGGTTGTGTCGTCTCTTCACCCAACTGCAGTTCTGTATTGCTTATAGCAGTGCTCATTCCCAGCAGCTGGAGGAAGATTAGCCATCCTTCACCCATCAAACCTTTCCAGGAAGAAAATCATCAGAGTGGTTTCCGGAGTGGCTGCCTGCCTGCCTGGATCTATGCTGCAGTCTCTAGGGATTGAGAGGCCTTGTTTTTTCCCACCCCCATTTCATTTCTTTCTTTTCTCCTAGAGCAAACCCTGCTCTGCCTGTGCTCCGCAGTGCTGCTGACACAGCCTGGCCCCCGAGCGCTTTGCTCTGCAAGAAGCGGAGGCTGCCCGTGGGGACAAGCCAGACCTCATTCCTGTCTGCTTTCTCCTCATAGCAGCTGCTGTTTGTCCCTCTGGTCAAGTGGTGAGGATCTGTATGAGCTGTTCTGTTGAGCAGTGCTCCGCTGACAGCTGCTTCAGGGTGACAGGGAGATGCTCTTCCATAAGGCTCAGTGCTTTTTTCCTCTTACTTCTTGGGTACCTCTTACTAATTTGGCTTTGCTGTTTCAGTACTATGGTTTGCACTGCTCTTTTCTAGTTTGCAGGCTGACCTAAGGACTGCAGTATGGAAAGATGTAGAAGGGCTGGTGTTAGGGCAGTTCAGATACAGATATGTGGAGCAGTCCGGCCTGCTGGCAGGATGCTGGGCTCAGGGAGAGGTTCTGCTTTGCCCTCCCTGGCAGCGCTGCAGCCTCGTGGAGCTGATGGCAGACAGGACTTTACACAACAGACAGGGAGAGAGCTCTGTAGCAATTGAATTCTGCAGGTTTTGTGCTGTGGGAAGCAGGATGTACACAGCAGGCACTGCAGCCAAGCACAGACCGGCTCCCAGAAGAGGTTCAACCCCAGGGCTGACAGCAAGAACCTGAGCTCATGGCACAGAAAACGTGCTGATCAAAGGGTGCATCTGATGGAAGCCTGCCATTCCTGCTGGCAGTGTGTGGGGCTCACAGGCAAAAAGCACTTTCAGCCACTCTGCTTCTGAGTTTTATCTTTTGGACTTCATTTCTTTACCTGCGTTTCTCCTTTTCTGCTAGTGGATCTTTAAATGCTGATTTCTGGATATACTCAGACCTTTCCCCAGGCCTTGGCTTCACTCTAGCACCACACACGTTCCCTGTCTGCCTTTCTGCTTACATCTCAGTATGGATTTGTAGGACATCAGCAAAACCCCTGACACGGTAATGTGTTTTGGAACAGATGTACGTCTTACAGAATATCCCCAAATAATGGCAAAAGCTTAAGGCTAAATACAGGTTTTAAGTAGCCTCAAGATTTTGGCAGGTTTCTCTCCTGACAATCCTTTTTTTTTTCCTCTTTCAGTGAACAGCATTATCCCTGTGCTTCAGCCAGAGCTGTTTGCTCTTACTGCAGATCCGTGTCACTGACTGCATGTGGGAATGTTGGTAGAGATGGAGCCTTTTGCAGAGTCGGCTCTCGGTGTCTTTCTCTTGTATTGCTTTTGCCAACTCATAGACATTGTGGGTAGGGTAGGGATTCCTTGGGGATTTTCTTCTTGTTGAAATGCTTACGGGATGCCAGTAATGGGAAGTATTAAGCTCTTGTCTCTTCCAAGCCATTTAATTAGGAATCCATTTTGAGATAATGCTTAAAAAACAAGGTTGTAACTTGGAGTTTCTAGTTTCTGTTTATTAACCCTCTAAATAACTGTCGTGCTGTTGTATGACAAACCATTTGAATTCTACACTGTACATTTGTGGTAGTCATAAAAATTTGGGAAAACACATTCAGAGCGTGCTGTCTTTGGAAAAAATACTGCGGTGTCTGGAGTGTAGACATGGACTAAAGGCATTGGCTTTGTATTTCTGCCTGATGTAACGTAGTGCATTCCCAGTTGACCCCAACAGTGGAGATATCCATATCCAGAGAGGTTTTCCCAGCAGCATGCCCAGGTTTCTCTGTACCCTTAGGGTTTGGTTGGTCTCACTGTCCATGCTGAACCTTTGTGGGCTGGTGGGCCTGTGAGGACGACATGTACCTCTCGAAACGCTCGTGCATTTTAAACACAGACTAATACCCAGTGTGTCACTGCTTAACCACTCGGTTTGCCTGGGAATGTGTGCTGGGAATGTGTGCTCAGTGCTTGTTGCACAGCCTAGGCGGGCAGCAGCCCCCAGGCCTGGGACGTCCTCGTTGCCCTGCACTAATCACTGCAATGAAGTTCCACTCCGATATTACCTCTGTGGGTGACAGCAAGATGCCCTTTCACTTCTATTTTGCTCTCAGCATGTACGGTTGTTAGATTGCAAGAGTTTTGGGAAAGAGGTTGCTATTTACAGAGGGCACGGTATTTAGAAAATTAGGGCTTTTTCTTATTGAGATATTCCCAGCAGTGTGGAACAGCTTACTGCTGCTTCGGCAGGTGTGTCATTTTGGAAGTTGGTCCTTGCTGCAAGAAACAGAGTTGTTAAGGTTGGAAAAGACCTCTAATTACCATAACATAAAGATAGGAAGAGATTTTAGCAGCTGAAGGAAGGTTTCTGGGAAAGAAAGAGTAGAAAATGTACAAAGAAACAAAAAGCGAAGTGCTCTGCTCAGAAGCGCTGGTTATTGGCTTCCTAAACCTCCCAGTTTGGGAGCTTGTGGAAGGAAAAAGGCAGCTAATTAAAACCGCAGAGCAGCACAACAAACCGAACCTCAGCCCAAACCCTCTCTGTTGCTTGGCTAAAGTTAAGCAGCGTGAAATTCATTCCAACAATACCGTAACAGCATGGCACAATTCTTTCCCATTCGCTACACAGCGTGAGTATTTTAAACAAAGTAATTTTCCTATAATTACCTTGAAGATGCAAGCCTGTTTGGGTTTTGATTTTTTGTGCCCTGGTGGGGCCTTTAGCAAAACCTGTAAGAGGTGGGCATAGGCAGAGCGGATGGGATGACTTCAGAGGAAGTCATTGCCACCTAAATATAACTTGTCACAGCAGAGAGCTGCAGCCCGCTGGTAATAAAGGAGTTTGGCTGCCCACCAGCTTTCTTAGTGGCAGATCACAAAGTGTGTGCTATTTGGCATTTGATTTCTGTGAAACAGGCCTGGTACAGAGCAGAATTCCTGGTACCCCACAGAACTGCAGGTCTGGTTGCGTCTGCCTTTCTGGTTGTGTCTAATGGGTGGGCAAGGCCAGCCCTGTGCTGGAGCAACATTGCCGTGGTTGCGTCAAATCAGCTTCGTGTCACGTTGTTAGACAGTTCAGCGTGTTCCAAACAGCTTCTGTTTGAAAAATAAAAAGGAATATTCGGGGTTATTTTGGTTGTACGAAGTCTGATGGTGTGGGAAGTGGTGACACCACGCTAGAAGGAAATTGGGACGCTGTAATCATAAAAATCCTTAAAAAGATGCGAGTTGTTGAGTTGAATAAGGAGAAGCATGCCATGAAAGCAGCCAGGTGGCTAGGAGCTTCCTGGCAATGGGGTCTTGAGGAAAATTCCACTCCTTTTCTCATATTTATAATATTTTGAAGCTAATGTATTGACTGTTCTTGCTTTGGGGCTGATGTCTTTCTTCTGTGCCTATTGGCAACCCAAGCAGAGCTGTGTTTTCCTGCAAGGCTGAGGAAGACCCTGTGGACAGTGGATGGGAGGGAGCCCCAGTGGGATGCTCATTGCCCCTGTAGGTCGGTGGTGGCCTTCTTGCCAGCTCTCCTGGCTGTCAGCAGCAGGCAGGGCCCCATCAGTTGCACATCCAGATGCCATTTTGGGGCGTGCTTCCTGGGAATGGCTTCAAACATGTGATAAGCTTGAGTGATCTTACGCCTGTGGCAATGATAACATGGCTCTCCCTCTTCAGTTCACTGGAAAAAAAAAAAGGGGGGGGTGATTCATAAAAATCTCAACACCCCTCTGGCCTGACTTGGAGGGAAGTGAAGCTGAGGGCAGCTGCAGCCTGGTGTGTGCAAGGGGTGGTGGTGGGGCACGTGGGGTTGAGTGCAAGGTCAGGAGAGCAAAAGGTATCAGGAATGAACTTAATCAGAAGCAGATAATTGCATGAGATTATGCTCTTCCAGATCTCTGACTTCAACGCCCTTGGTGTTGTAGAAAGGAGTTAGATGTAGATGTGTCTACAGCAGTGCTCTGCTGCTGTCACCAGGAGCTCTCCATCACTGCCAGCAGAGGAAAACGGCCCTGATATTTACAGACGTGCTTGGGATACTGGAGTCTTGGTGTGAAGAACTGAGGAGGTGTGAGTACCAGGACTTCATTCTGCAAGGCTGGCCCAGCCGCTGGCATGGCTGGCAGCATGGTTATGTGTGCCTGAGGACAGTACTTAGCTCTTCTTTTCGCAAGGATGAGGAACATTCTTGCCTTCCATTGTGCTCCTGGGGACAGATACAGGGTTTGCTTCCAGCAGAGTTCACTTAGGATAACAGGTGCATTTTTATTAGCTGCTGTATTATTATCAGGTGCCATAAAGCCCAACAGCAGTAGCTTCCCTGGAGCCTTGTGAGGATCACTTGATGCTTTCAAGAGCCAAAGTAATTAGAAACGAATAAAGCAGCTTTTTTTTTTAAACTGTAGCAGCTTTAGCATGGTATCTTTTATCACTAAAAAAACACCTTTTTTTCTCTCCTGGGTCTTCTGAATAGCTACTGTGGAAAAGAGGGACCAGCTGCAGAGATTAAAGCAAAACCAGAGCTAGAGGTGTTCAGCTGTTGGCTCCATCGTGCTCCTCCCTACCAGCAGCTGGAATAAAACACACATCAGAGTGTTCCCAGACAGATTTTCACTCTTCTATGGCTTGAATCAAAAAATGGAATTTGAGAAGTTTGCGTGTTACTCAAACCTTGTGGTTCAGGTGTTATTTTAGAGAATAGGGATGTGAGCCTTTGGCAGTCTTGCTGATGTGGATGCTCGTCTTTCAGATTGCTTGGGACATGGTTAGTGGGCACAGAGGGGATGGGGTGATGGTTGGGCTAGATGGTTGTAGTGGTCTTTTCCAACCTTAATGATTCTGTGATTGATTATATAATTTTCGTTTCCAGAGATCTTTAAACTGCAGGCCTTCTGTGTGTGTAACACCCAGCAAATGCATGCTGTAATTCAAGTGAGGCCTAGTCTTGCATGGCTGCTGTGTTCATTTGAATGTTACAGCAACAGCCATAGGATTTTAGCAGTAAGTCTATTTATTTCCAGTACTCTTTATTTTTTACCAGATTTTTAGATGTGAAAACACAATCTGTGCTGAACTGAAGGCTGTTAGAGAAAAGAGATGTGACTGCAAGATTTCAGATTCAGAGAGGGATCATGAAAAGAAATGTTACAACAGTTGCCCTATTTTCTAATAATTAGTATTCACAAAGAGGAAACGTGTTCTAACTACCTAGTAATTTCCAAATTGCTGAGACACCTAATGAGTTGTCTTAAATAAATTTACCAAACATATAGAAGGAACTAATTACTGAGCTCTTAATTCCAAAATCGCTGCTCAGAAATGGTTACACAGCTGGCTTGTGTGTGTGCTGGTTATTCAGCAAGAAGATGATTTGATTGGGAACTGACCCTCATTCTGGTGGGCTTCTGCTTGCACATCCTGCTGGTGGCCTGACCCCTGGTCAGCATTACAACAGCTGTAACGTATTTCATAATTCAGGAGGACACTTAAAATAAGGACTGTGCTTCCTCCGTAATCCCTGCACCTTGTTCTGCAAAGCCTTTGTGCATGGAAATAGCCCTTTGGTTTGCTTGGCGTGTAGGGTTGCAGGGTCCCAAGTGGCATCGGAGATGTTGTAACAAGGGATGAAAAATGGAAAAGACAAAGCAAGTGAAATCCAAATGAAATCCACCCCTCCTTTCCTCTCTCCAGCTCCAGGTGTGATGCTGGGGATTGTGGTGACTCCCAGTAAAACTGCAGTATTCCACTGGGGAAAATCTTCTAGCACACAGCAATTTCCTGGCCCTCCATCTGGCTGCAGCGCAGTAATGCTTTCATGCCAAATGAACAGATACCCGCTGGTTTGCATTTGCCTCTTAATTATTGGGCAGGTTATGTAATTAAATATGCCTGCCTGCTGTCAGAACTAGGACCAGGTGAGCACCAACTGTGACCAGCAGCAGTGGCCGTTGTTATTAAAAATGTTTGGCTAATTCTAAATCCATAAGGCCTTGTTTTTTGTTTTCATCTAAAAAGAGGTTTGCACTTATCCTCTCTCTTGCTTACACTGACAACCTGACTGAAGTAAGCCTGCGTTTTTGGGCACAGCACATCACATCCCCTCATGAGACTGTGATTGTGTTGGTCTTGGAGTGAGCTGTTGGTCTGTAACGAGCAGAACTGCCATGAAGAAAGAAATGCAGACAGATCCTGGCAGCACACAGGCCTGCAGCCAGCACTGTGCCTGCTGGTGCTCCTCCAGAACGCTGGTGAGTTCTGTGTGCTTGCCAAAGAGGTGTGCAGCCTCCTGTGAGCTGTTTGCTGACCTCGATTCTTGCTGAAAGGTGCTGAGGACATTTGGTCATTCTTCAAGTTGTGCTCCAGTTCTTAGTCATTGGGACCCCGAATGTCAAGCTGAGTTCCTTTCCGTGTGTGTTACAGCCAGTTAGAAACCAAGTACTGTGTGTGTTTGCATGTGCAAGCCTTCATGTGGGAAAGGAGCATCTGGGGAGCCAGAATGGAAACTATTTCTTCTTCTACAGGATAGCCTGGGGTTTTCAGGTCAGTTTTGTTCCATTCTCTTGCCCTCTTGTGGAGAATGGCATCTTGCTCAGTGCCGTCTCCTAGATGCTTGATAGTCTTGGGGAGCTTCTGGAGTGCTGTGTTGTGCCAGGTTGTGTCCGGGTTTGTGTGCTGATGAAGGCTCTGCTGACTTCAAGCGTCTCCCAAAGCTGCAGCAGGGCTGGTGTTGCAGGGCTGGTGTTGCAGGGCTGGTGTTGCAGG
>NW_024884844.1:13205322-13242767 GCF_019232065.1 Centrocercus urophasianus | reverse complement strand
GCAGGGCTGGTGTTGCAGGGCTGGTGTTGCAGGGCTGGTGTTGCAGGGTCAGTCTGCTCTTCGGTTCCTCTTGGAAGGGGTGAGTGCAGCATGTGCTCGGAGCAAAGTGGGATTTGACTTCTCCCATCACGGCCTTGAGTTCCCCATTGAGTTCCCCATTTTCCCCTTGAGTATCCCAAAGCTGCACTTCTGTTTGTTGCTGTTGGTTTTCTTTTGATGGCACTGAATGCCACAGCCGTCCCCTCCTTGCTGAGAGCAGGATGCTGTTCTTTGATTTCTCTTTAAAAGCAAATGAGAAGTTATGTTGTTAGGAATACTTGAGGACTTTTTATTTGCCTTTCTAAATCTCAGAGATACCATTTCTTGCCCTGGAATACCTCATTTTTCCCAGTTACCCAACTCTTGCTCAGCTTGTTGGGATTGAAGAGGATTAATGTTCCCAACTGAGGAATTCCTGGCAGGTGGGAAATGCTGCCCTGTGGGGTGCATTTTGCTGAGAAGAAATATATTTAGAAAAATAGTCTTCAGTCCTTTAAGCGACTGTGGATGTTTCTCCTTTGCATTCTGACAGCATTATGGTCAAAATATCTCTGGCCCATGGCAAAGCTCTGCTCTGGATTTAGTCACCTTTAAGATATACCCTTCTTTCTGAGCAGTTCTGATGTCTAAACCATGCTGCAATCTGAGTGGGCTGCGTTTGCTCTTTTATTGAAGAACAGGGTGTAAATGATGACGTTTTATTGGGATTATTAAAAATAATGATGATAATAAACCAACAGTTCCTGCAAGAGCACTAGGAGATTCTCCAGCCCTGAATGCAGCACTGCCCTGCTTCCCTGGGCTATGAGAGTGGCAGAGGTGTGGAAGATGTGGATACAGAATGACACCTCAGGATTCTACCCAGAGGTCCGCTTCTGATGCTTTCAACTTTTTTGGTAGCAAGGCAAATGTGAACAAGCAAGCAAACAGAATGCAAGAAGCCCAATGACTGTGTCATCACTCTCCCCTGGCATATGTGGGAGCTGCAGCCCTGGACAGGTATCCATACTTTCACATCTGCCTGCAAATGTAAGCTTTACTTGTAATTAATTAAGAAGCCAACTTGTTGCAGTGCACTGTCCCACTGTTGGCTGTCCCCAGGATCCCACAAACAGGAACGTGCCAACAAAAAGTAGCGTGGAGGGGAAAGTTGCATTCTGCTGTGCGAGCTGTGTTCAGTCCTCTTTCCAATAGAAACCATCTGGACAGCGGTCTTGTTTTGTGCAGTAATATTCTCATAAGCTCCCACTGTGCTTGAGTGTCTACCAGCAAGTTTTTGGTCGAGGTCTCCAGCAGCATAACAACATGAAGTGACGTCTGGTTCAGCCCCCCTGGCTCCTTGCTCTGTTCTGCAGCCTTGGCTGAGCTTTGTTGTGCCTGCCATGTGTGCTCAGCATCTGCTTGTTCCTGGGCAGGGGCATCCTTTGCAAGCTCACATGGCTCTTCCCCTGCAGGATGCCTGCAGCTACAGGATGCTGCTAAGGGCTGAGGTAGAAGCCATCTCCGATCAGGGCACGGTTTCAGAAATGCTTTCTGGTTAAGATGGGCTCTGTAGCACCCTAAATCTTTTCAGAAGAAGCCACTTGTCATCGGCTGACTGGAGCTTCTAACGGATTGATGCTTTAATTGCAGAAGCTATGTGACAGAGTGTTACAATTTACGGCTGGATGGAGAGCAATTCAGATCTGTCTATTTCTGGCACTTGGAAAAAAAATTATTTGCAACCTCACTGAAATAAAAATATGCTATTTTCTGAAACCCTAACAGCTGAAAGTTGGTTTTTTCTTTCATTCTTTTCTTCACCAGCAGCTTTTCAGCCCCGTTGGCCCTTGGAGGCACTGCATGCACTGCTCCTTCCCAAGGTTGCTCTCTCTCTTGGGGCATCGTGGGGCTAAGGTTATGTGGCTGTGATAATTGGCCCTCCAGTCTTACGGATGAATATGGAGTTGTGGGTGCATGCTGTATGCCCAAATAAGCAGCTTGCCATTGTAAGCAGCAGAGGAATAAAGAAATAAAGAGGATCTTTCAGATTAAAGTTTCAGTGTACAGAGAAATGGAAGTACCTTCTCCCCTCTGTTCTTTCACTCTGCTGTAGGCACCCGGTGCAGTTTGGTTCTCAATGCATAGGTCAGGCAGTCACACTTTCCTAAGGGCATGGAGGCATCTGAAGCTTTGGTGCCATCACATCTGTTGCAGTTTCTACAGATGTGGGCTGTCAGCCCACCTTGCTGCTGTTGGTGCTGTACCTGCACCAGAAAACAAAGCTTAAATACAAGATGCATTGCTTTTTTCCATATAGTCTCAAGTAGCAGCAGCAGCAGCTACTTTGGCAAAGGCTACTTTGTTCTGACAGCTTAAAATAGGTCAGTGCTCAGCCAGAAACCTCTCAAAGCCAGCATGGGAAAGTGTGTATCCGGCATAGGCATCCCTTCCCAGGAAGTCCCTGGTGGGCTCCCCACAGACCTGTGCTCCTCTTGCAGTGCTGGGCAGCACTTGGAGGTGTTTTGGAAAGCAGCCCCCTGACTGCTGTTTCTCATCTGTATTTATTATTACACTTCCTGATTTATTATTCAAAGGCTGTGATTACTTTCCCTTCTCTCTTTTAGCTGCTGCTGAAGCTTTGTTGCCTATATAGTAAGAAAGGCAGTGGTGAGCACTAGCAGGCGTTTTGCATCCTCAGTGCGTTCAGTGGTGAGCGTTCGCTGCTCTTGTGCAGTGCTGTGCCTGGCCCTGCAACTCCAGCCCTGCCTTTCCTTTTGCTCTAATTACTTTGAACAATGTATAGAGAGCAGGCTGTCATTTTAGGCCTGCTGTATTTGGCCATATAGATGCAGTCTCCTGCTAGCAGCTTTCCCCTTTGGTGGGGGAAGGAGGCAGTGCCCCTTACTGGGCTGTAGGGCTGCACTGGGAGCGTGTGGTGGCAGTGGGTCATTGCCAACTGATAGGGGCTCCCATCTGTATTTAAGAGAATGTGCCTGGTGTGGTATAAATGCAGAGGTTGGTTGGTGACCCTGCCTGTGGCAGGTTGGAGATTGATGATCTTTGAGGTCCCTTCCAACCTGGGCCATTCTGTGATCTGGGATTCTGTTTGTATGGATGATAAGGGGACTGACTGTTACGGTAGGTTACATAGAAAGTATGTTTCTGTGCTGCAGGATATAAAGCAATTCAAGGGAAAAAACAAAAACAACCATTTGAAAGACGTAATGCTGCCATGGTTCTTTGGAACAAAGGTAGAGAGAAAAACTTCAGAGCTTTGTAGAGAGAAAGATGTGTATCTTCAGTCTGTTGCTAGAAATGCGATGACTTGGGAATTATTTGTTCATAGAACGACAGAAAATCTCAGGTTGGAAAGGCTGCCTTTGGCTCTACACACACTGAAGCACGTGGCATGCCATGCTCAGGATGCTGTGTGGAAGGAGCCCACCCTGCAGGTCATGCCTTATTCCTCCCAACGCACTGTTACATTCTGCTTCATTGTGCTGGTTTTCCTTCATAGCATTGCACAGCCTTTGTGTTGCCCTGTTGGAGTAGCTTTTAATAGTGTGATTTTGCCACTTTTCTGCTCTTGAAGAAAAGAATGGTGCTGTGTGTGAGTGGCAGCGCGCAGCAGGGAGGGAAGTGCTGCACAATGATGCTGCATTTACAGGGAGGGCTGGCTCTAACAAGCCCTGTGATACCTTAATTGTGTCTGATGTGACCTAACCCCTGCCAGTCCTCAGTCTGAGGTTGTCAAACAGGGTTTGAAATCTATAAAGGTGTTTGTACAGTGCTGCAACCGAGCTGGATGTGACTGCATGGCTGTCAGTAAGGTAGCAGAGGCATTCTTTGGAAGTGGAGAGAGATTTTTCTTTTTTTAATCTTTGGTTACAGTAGAGCCATATATTTCTCTATATTTCTATATTTAGCCTTGTGCTAGAAGCAATGTGTAATAAATAAACCCACCAGGTAGAATTAGGAAAGGTGTTAGCATATTTTAAAAGCATCTGTATCTGACTTGGGCTGGGGGTTCTGTTTCTCCGGTTTGTTCTTAGCAGTGTGATTTTCCTTCCAGGGCTCAGCAGATTCGTACACAAGCAGACCCTCAGACTCTGATGTGTCTTTGGAAGAAGATAGGGAAGCAATCCGCCAGGAGAGAGAGCAGCAAGCAGCGATACAGCTTGAAAGGGCAAAGGTGCTTTCTTTTAAACTGTAGCAGCAACTGGTTATGGGGCATTTGTCATTTGCCTGGTGTTAAGATTCAAACTGTTGATTTATATTGGTGATGGCATCTTTTGAAGTATGTTTTGCAATCAAGTGAAATTTCCTGCAACCAAAATTGGGGGGAATATAGTGTAAATATTCTTGTATAAATGGGGATCTTCTTTAGGGAACTGAACTCTCTGTTTCACTAGTTGTGTGAAACTATCAGGTCTGAATTTTGATGTATTTGGCAAATACCCTCCACTAAATTTTTGGCAATTTGATACAGAAAATTAATTCCTGATTCAGAAAAGTTTCCACTGTTGATAATGTCTGTTTCTGTTTGCAGTCCAAACCAGTAGCATTTGCTGTTAAGACCAATGTGAGTTACTGTGGAGCACTGGATGAAGATGTCCCTGTCCCAAGCACTGCCATCTCTTTTGATGCGAAGGACTTCCTACACATTAAAGAGGTAAAAACGTGTGGCAGTTATTCCCTTTAAGAAGCCAGGGGCTGCACTTGGAGCAGTCATGTCTGAACTGAAGTGGAGAAAACTGAAAATGGACAACCGAGCAGGAACAGGAGAGTACAGCACACACATGGGATTAGTGGTGCTGTGATGGCACTTCATTCTTTCCACAGTTGAAATCAAGTTTGAGATGGATCTGATGTAACACAAAGGGGTTCTGTTGGTCAGGGTGTTAAGTAGCAGCAGTTTACACCTGGTCTTTGTGGAAGGCTTGTGGGGGAACGAGGCAGAATAATAGAAGAATAAAAGAAAATGCTGACGAGGCTGCAAGACAAAAATCTGTTAAAATAAGGAAAAAGGAATGGGAATAAACAAGCCCTGAATATGGCTTTTGTAGAGGAAAGTACTGTTATTGCATGTTGAGCATATTTTCTGCAATTAGTTATCTGAAGTGAGCCCTTCAAATTTGCATAAACTCCTGTTGTTTTGTAGATTTGTTTTTAGACTTGCTGCTTGCAAATATGTTTTTTTAACCTCTACGTTCCGTGTGTTTATTTTTGGGTGTTCAGTATTAATTTTTCCCTTTCTTTGAACGTTAGCCCATCATTGCTTCAAAGCTCTCATCTCCCCGAGTCTGAGCATATTTGGGAGGGAAACACCTGCTGCTTCATCTCTGGAGGCAGAGATTGGTGGTAGAATGGGGGAGTTGTGCTTGAAGTTCTTTGTCCCTGGGCACAGGAGAGGCAGTTGATTTGCGTGTTCCCTTTTCTAAGTTTGCTGGAAGCAGATGGAAGTTTGATTTTTTAAAAAAAGCATTATTTTATTTTTAGTTGGTTTCGTTGTATTGTTTAGTGTGATTGTGTTTTGTTTTTTTTTTTTAATATATTGATGTGGAACAGTCTTTAAACAGTCTTCCATGTTGAGAAAGCAGAGCACTGTGAAGTCTGACTCTGCCTCTCTCTGTGTAGAGTTGCTTTTCCCCTGTGCTGCATGCCCAGGAATGTGCTCCTTTCTATCTGGTACCACACCTGAGCTCTCCTTCCTGAACCCATCTTGAAACTTTCTCCCCTCAGGAAAATGTCCTTTGCTGCACTCAGAGCAGAGCTGGCTGCAAACAGCTGCACTTGTTACAGCAGAGATCACTTGTCACTGCCTTCCCTGACATGTTCCCTTTCACACCAGGAGTGTACCGTACCTGGCTTGCTGTCTTTCTCCTTTGCACGTTGCAGCTGTTCAGGTAGCTCTGTGCATCAGCATTAGCACAGTATTTGCTCTTGGTTTCCCAGCATGTGGCTGCATTCATTGTCCAGCCTTGAATGTGCTAAGCTCCTGTCCGTGCTGCCCTGTACATTTTTCATGAGGTATGTCACAAGTCCGTGTTATGGCTTTCTGTGAGCATTCCTCTGAGATCCAAATGGCCAGGATCACACTCCCTCCATGCATAAACCATCTGGCTTTCAGGTGTTCACCTGCCCTGCTAGGAGTTCAGCATTTCTTTGTTGACTCTGAAGCCTTCAGCCTGCCTGAAGCTGTAACTCAGTACGATTTGGGGAATGGTTCATGGCAAAAGGCTTTGCAGAATTCATTTTCCAGTGATCTGATGGGTTTCCCTGGACAGGAATAACCATGATTTAGATTAGATCCAGATCTTAGAATAACACCAAACTAGGTAGAAGTCAGGTCGCCCTGCTGATGAGATGAAACATCAGCAGTAACAGACGAGTTGCTATATTGAGAGTGTGTCCTGCATGTCTCCTACAAGACTATACGTTACGTGCTTACTTCAGAGAAGTGCAACAGCCATTGACAATATGGAAGACATTATGGGCATGGCAACCAGTAGGAATGAATTGTAGTCCTCCCACATGCTGAATGCAGAGAATAGCTTATGGAAGGTAATGATCTAATGCAAATAGCCCTGCTTCCCTTACTGCATTGTTATCGGTTGTGCTGTTCAGTTCTTCTCAGCATAACCCTGATTCTGATCTCTTGTCTAGAGGTGTCATTCAGAACTCCACGTCTTGCTAGTAGAAGAAAAGTTCCCATGTTCAAGACACACGTTTGGAACCAAAATCAAATAGTTAATCCTCAGAGGGCTCTGATTTGAGAGTCATGGCATCACAGAGTGGTTTGGGTTAGAAGGGTCCTTAAAGCCCGTTCAGTTCCATCCCCCTGCCACGGCCAGGGATGCCTCCCACTGGTCCGGGTTGTCCAGAGCCCCCTCCAGCCTGGTTTAAACCTGTTCATCAGAAACAGCTTATGCTCCTTGTGTCTCCATCACCCTCAGCCCCAAAGTTGTGATATCAGAGGATAAGTCACAGCAGGATGTTTTGGAGCAGTTCAAAGACAGTTACCTTCACTGAAATTTACTCAGACTGTCCGCTGTTCAGACTTCAGTTCGAGTCCTGTTTTATCAGCCGGTACGGAGTTGAGAATTGCAGATAAGATAATAGGGAGTTCTGGATATGAAGCAAGGCCAGAAACCTTTCTGTGTTCCAGAAATACAATAATGACTGGTGGATAGGGAGGCTGGTGAAGGAGGGCTGTGAAATTGGTTTCATTCCAAGCCCGCTTAGACTGGAGAATATCCGCATCCAGCAGGAGCAGAAGAGAGGACGTTTCCATGGAGGGTAAGGATGCTGTAACCTTTTAAAATAATTTGAAATCTTTTCTCACACTGGACAATATCTTTCAAAGGTCACTTGATTCTTTTTTATTGCAGTATGTATGAATGAGTGTTTGATTTGGGATTCCAAGCAAAAAGATGTGCTTGCAGAGGGTAGGCATATTAGATGTTGGCTGTGAGAAGGAAAAAATGTGTCTTGGCTTTAGAAAAGAGAAGTTATACATTGTGAGTGGTAACACTCAAAGTTTCTGAAGGGAGAGAGAGTTGTGTCAAGTCAAACCTTTGGTGCTCTCTCATATTGGCAAGGTTGTGGGATTTTTCTTTTTTTTCCCCCTCTCCATTTTTGCCCAAACCATAGAGATGATGTTTTGCATTCGACTTCCTTTCCTCTTCATCTTCCAGCCTGGCCCTTCTACCTTTCCACACTGCTGCATCTGGAGATAGCAAGGCCTGGGAGAATACAGGCTTGTGTGCAGGACTGGGGAGTAAAACTTGTTGCTCCTGGTCTCAGTTTGGATATTGAAGTATCTCTCTTCTGTAGGCTGAATAATGGCTAACTCTTTTCTCTTGGGAGCGGGGAGATTATTTTGCTACTACCACATTATTCCCACTAATTGAAATTGAAATGTAGATAAGAAGGAACAAAAAACTGTAATGGAGGAGGGAAAAGAAGGGTGAGCCAAATGATTCTAGGCCTGATAGTGAGCAAAAAGGGAAGCACGATTTCACCTGTGTAGCGCTGTCAGGGAATTAATGCAGTTAATCAAGGTTGGGAATCATCTCAAGTGTAAGCCGTCTAAGGAGGTGATTTTTGGAGTGATTGAGCAGCACGAACTGAGCTTTATTTCAAATTGATTTTACAGTTTCTGAGAGGGGTTCACAGAAACCAGTGTATTTCAGTGCATGGAAGGAGGGGTACCACGTGCAGGAGCTGCTCAGGATAATGATTCATACGTAACATATTAGCTGAAGAGTTCTCTGCTGGTGTGAGTGGACGTGACTCCACTGCAACAATCTAATCTCACCTGCAGAGAATACTGGGAATAAAACCCACTCTGAAACAGGAGAAATATTGTAAAATAGGACAACATTGAGATTTTACATAGTAAACAGACCCAGAAGTGTTAACACAGACCAAACCTAAAGAGGTTTTTATGTCCTTGAATGATGAGAACTGCTGCTATCAGTTACAGTATCCCAAGTGTTACAGCAGTGTCCAGGAGATGCATGGAATGGTTTTGCCATTAAACAGTCCCTGCTCCAGAGAGAGCTGGCAGGAAAGTGAGGGCAGAACGCTGCTTTGGCCTAACATCCCCTTGCTGGTCAGTCTGCATGTGGCTAAGAATACTAAGTACTCTTTCTGATACTGCAGGAAATCAAGTGGAAATTCTTCTTCAAGTCTTGGAGAAATGGTTTCTGGCACGTTTCGAGCCACACCTACTTCCACAGGTAAGGAGAGTTTTACTTAAGGCAACTCTTGCTATTTCTGTTACTTCTATTTTAAAAGTCATGTCTGAAAAGTGTGGGTTTTCCCCCTTTGCATTATTAGGATGTTCTGCTGAAAGTACACGTGCAGAGGTGGAGAAAGACATCTATTTCCAGACATGCAGTAGTTGCTAAGGGACTGGGAGTAAAAAACCTCAGGAAAAAGGGCAACTGTGCCCAGAACAGAATGAGTGACCAATTTAAGTAGCGCTGATGGAAAGCAAGAAGTGTGGAGTGGAAAGGAAAGGAGAACAGAGTGGGGTTTTGCTTGCAAGCGTTACGGTTGCTATGCACAGTGTGTGTTTAACCAAGTTCTTGTTTGGTCTTTTAGCAAAACAGAAACAAAAAGTGGTAAGTACCCTTCTGCTTTCGTTCTATATTCCTCATTTTGAATGCGTAATTCCCAGATTTCTCAGTTTGATTAATGATCTGAAGGAATGCTTTCCTCTTCCAGACAGAACACGTTCCCCCATACGATGTGGTGCCATCTATGAGGCCCGTTGTCTTAGTGGGGCCATCGCTGAAAGGCTATGAGGTATGTATCCCAGTGTTTGCAGTCAGTTCCCATTTTCTTGCCCATGGTTTCCTTTGATGCATTTGGTGTGTTGGCCTGATTACCAACCAGACATCCTTAAACTACACAGTTTTAGTCAAACCAGCACGTGCTTTGAGCTGAATTAATCCAAATTTAGAAGACATTTTCCCTGTAAGGTGATTCGCATGTTTTCACTTGTGAAAACTTCACGTCTTCCCACAAAGCTCTGTGCTGGCAAGCAAAATAGCTGGGCTGTGGTAGCACATCCGTATCTGTTCTGCAGCACCTGAAACTGAACATGGGGACCAGTGAATGTCATTTCAGTGTGTTTTCTTCGTGTTTGTTTTCTCATTACATTGTAGTATTGAAATATGAGGAAACCTTTAGCCCTTCTAAATTATTTGCCTCTCTGCAACATGGAGGTGGGTGTGATAACAGGTGCAGATAAACAGGAGACCCATTTGTCAAGATTGCTGCAGATTCAAAAGAGCATTTAGCACATGCTGAAAGACCAGAGGCTTTTAGCAGGGCCTGTCGGTGAACTTACCCATCTGTTAAGTGCTTTGCCAAATTAAGATCTAAATTAACATGAACATAAAATCAAGGATACGCTTCATTTAGCTTAATTAATGCTGTTAGTACTTTATAGGATATTATTAAACATTGGAATGGCTCTTTTCAGAAGGTTGCAGCAGGGTAATGTTAGCATAATGCGATGTTCTTACATCACTTTTTTTAGTAAGAATGATTAGAAGTGTAGTTTAGTGAAGCAGGAATGAGGCACTTCATTTTCATCTGCCTTTTAATTTTACGGTGGTGTTTCGTGATAGGAATTAATGTCAGCCATTGGTTTTGATGGTGCTCCACCACAGCTTAATTTGTCTGGGCACTGAAGTTTGGTGGGGAGAGGAGCAGTCTGTTGAGTGCATACCTCTGTACAAGTATGTTCCCCCTCTTTGTGTTAGAAAATAATACTAAATCCAATATCTTGAACATACGAAGGTGTATAAATGGTACTGCAGTTAGGGTGTTTTCATCCCAATTTTGTTCTACACAACAGAAACACATTGCTCTTACTTTGCAACCTGTATGGAAAAGTTCAGTGGTATTTTTTCTGATTAAGTTCTCTGAGAAGCACTTTAAAGGTAACCTGGGAGAATTAAACTGCCAAAGGCCTGGGGCTTTGGTGCAGATCCTATCTGTGTGTCAGTAGAGTTGTACTGAAAGGAACAGTCAGGAAAGCAAATGATGTCTGTTGGGGCTGAACATCTCTCAGATGCTCTCCCTGTTACAGGAGTGGAAACATGTTTTTTCCTCTTTGTAGGCATCTCAGAGAATAGTTTTGCTCTTACAGCAGCCATCCGACAGAACAGATCTTGTATCTGAAGTCTTATGCCAGTAATAATAACGTTACTGTGGGGGAAAAAGCAAGGGATTTGTTCAACCCAAAGTCCCGTGTGGTTCTGACATGTGCTGAGTCCTGCTGGGAATGGCATTGCTTTGGAAGGTGATGAGGTGTGCTCCGATGCCTCAGAGCAGATGGAGGCAGGAGCAGAGCAACAGCTCTGATGTCCTTTGGGCCACATTTTGTGAGTGAGTCAGAAAACCTGCAAGTGTTTGTTACAAAGCTGCTTCCAAGAGCATGTTAATTAAATGATTGTACCTACAAAAGGTATTGATTGTTGGCAGTATCCTTACCTTTTGCTTACCTCTTCTTACTTTTGACTTCTCTTTCTCCCTGTCATTCCCCTCTGCTCAATCTTCCTCACCTCTGCGAAGGTGACAGACATGATGCAGAAAGCTCTATTTGACTTCCTGAAGCACAGGTTTGATGGGAGGTGAGAAAGCTGTCCTTTCCATGCTTTTTTTCCACGTGTTACTTACGCTTTGGTGATATTTTTTAATGAAAGGAGACCGGTGCATGTTCCAAACTGATTTATGGTATCAGCAGCAAAGTGCAGCTGACAGTGGGTTGAAGCTGATACATCACTAGGTGTGCATGTGTCTTTGTATCATCTGCTATGTCCGTCGTAGGATTTCTTCATTTAAATGAATCATTTTGCCTCAGTGTCTCATAAGAGTAGGGCTGCAAGAGAAACCTAGATGAAAGGTGACTGGAGCACAAGGGAAGTGACAGAATAGCTTTGAAGTGGCATTTCCAGGCTTGGGTATTCAGCGTTGCAGTGGGAAGCACGCAGTGCCAGTACAGCTGGGAGTGCTGGGGAGCAGTGCCAACCTGTGAATAACCCTTTGGGCAGGGCTCAGCTCCTGGTTTGTTTTGTGTAGTTCCAGGCTCCTGTCCAGCAGGATGCGCTTCAGATAAAACTACTTGCACCCAAGCCCTGCAAGTACCATGTTGAATTGTGCAGAAACAGTCCATTTGACTGGAGGTAGTGACAGTGCTTCAGGCTGGCATCTGCAAGAATTTAATTCTTGACTATTGTTAGTAATCAGAAATAATTAAAGCTTGAAGATGGAAATGCTGAGCACCGAGATACACAAAAAGGTGTTTTATAACTACAGCTGGAGCAAGAAGAATATTTCCTGAAGAGCTGTGATGGGGAACAAGTTTGTGCATTTCCTTGTAAGGAGGAGAGGGTTGGTCCATGGCGTCCCTTCCTCACCCCTGAAGTTCACCCATGGTTGCAGATCTGTGCTCTGCCATTGGGATATTTGACCCTTCTTTCACCATAGTGTGTTCAGCGTGTTGTATCTGCATAGCAGGGTGCTTGTGCTGCACTGGTTTAGCTGCCCCACGTTTGTGACAAGAAGGAAGGTTTGTAAAGCCTAAAATGCTGGCACTAAGGTGAGGAAAAGAAGTTTCCATAGTTTAGAAGAGGTGGAATAGGATTTATGTTCAAAGCACCTTTTGGGGTGCAGCACAGAGGTGGTGATGCTCAAATAACTCACAGCTTAAACAGAGCTTTTAATAAGCAACCTTTGTGCAAAATGTTTGTTCCCTGCTCCTAATAGCCCAGCTGAAGTGGTTTTAACACATTCCACAAAGGCAATGATGGATTCCAAGTCCGACAGTTGAAGCAGTGACTGTTGCAGCCCACAGCTCTGTTTGCTGTGTTTGTTGCATGCTGTCAGGACACTCTCTCCCCCTCCTGAGCAGTTTGACTGATGTGGTTTCGCTGCAGCTCAGCACAGCTCTGGTGCACGTTTCCATCAGGGCAGATGCAGGACTGCTGCGTATGTTCCCTCCAGCTCCTGCCACACACCTGTCAGTTTGCAGTGTGCCTCTGGTAACTGACAGTCATTGCTTTTGGTGGGAAACCATGGCAATGGGATGCGATACGTCGAGTCACCAGGACACGACTGCTCTGCAGTGTCTTTTTAAACCGTGTTTGAGAGCCTGCTCAGCAGAGGCTGAACCCACATGGGTCAGCAGTGCCTTGGTGTGGGAGATGAAGATGTAGTGCTGCCGAGGGGATCAGCACCTTGCTTTGTGCTGCTGTGCTCTCACTGCTGTGCTGCCTGGAGTGAAGTGGTGCTGGGAAGTCTTCCTGCTGTGAGACACGTTGGCAACTAAATTAGGCAGACATGAGGCATTTCAGCTATGAAAAAGTTCAGTGCTACATACAAGCTGATACCATTGACTTCAAGTTTGAATCACTTAAAAAAATCAATAAAATTCATTCTTTGGAACCTGAGCTGCTGCTTGCTCCTCCTGTCTTTATGTTGTGTGCAATGGCTGCTGGTCATTTTCAGCCTGTTTTCTTCTTGTTACTCGTGGCTCTTTAGCTCATCACAGTCCTTCTCACTGGATTTTACATGAGGCGATCGCGTGCTCTTTGTTTTATAATCTGATCGAAGAACAAACTCTCAGATGCAGGTGAATAGCAGGGCCCTGTTCTGCACCCTGAATGCCCACACACAAGGCACGGGAAGGCTTCAGCAGCACAGCGGCTGTGGCTCACCTCACTTTTCTCCTGTTCTGACCTTGTGCCAAGTCCCTGAGCCCCCTGCACAGCCCTGTCTGGACGAGGAGCCGTGTGCTGGAGATCCAGAGCCAGCAGCTTCATTTGGTGACTCAGATGGGAGTGGCAAAGTTCAAATAAGGCCCTTCCCTACCTGCTGGCAGTGCCAGCTTTGGTTATGCCACCTGGGAGGAGTGCTGCCGTGCTCTGTGCCCTGAGACTTGCTTTAGCTTGTAGCCAGGTATTGTGTAAATCCATGGGTGGTGGGATGGGGAGACGTGAGCTGATTAAGCAGGAAAGCAGGAGCTGTGTGAAGAGTCTGCAGTAGCAAATAATTGTACAATTACTCAGCATTTCTGTTTAGCTGTTCTCTAATGCGATGAGTGGTGTTTTATTGGATTTGCACTTTGGAATGAAATGTGGCTGTAAATCATGCGTGGCACAGGAAAAAAGTAACGACTGTGGATTTGTTTTGTGCTGTGTTCTTGCCCATAGGATATCAATAACCCGAGTGACAGCTGACATTTCTCTTGCTAAGAGGTCTGTTCTGAATAACCCAAGCAAGAGGGCAATAATTGAGCGGTCAAACACACGATCCAGTTTAGGTAAGACGTGGACACAGCTGTAACTCTGAGCGTGGCTGCACTGTCCCCAGTTCTGAATGCACCTACAGCATTTTAGTGTGTAATTCTGTGTTTCACGTCCTCTGATGGGTGATGGAATTTTCCTGACAGAGGAGTGGCACAGAGCACAGTGTGTTGAGTTGGCATCCTGTGGAGCAACGCCTGGGCTAGAGCAAGCAGGATTACAGCTATTGTAACTATTCACCTGTGCTGACTTTATCAATTTAAACTTACTCGCATGCATGGGAATGGTTGAGAAAGGTCAGATTCATCATCTTCCTTCTAGTTCTGACGTGTTCCTTCCTTTTACTGCAGACAAAAGTGCCTTGGTGTGAACGTTGCCATCGGTGTCTTTTTAAATAATACCCTGACAGGATTTACCATAAACAGATCTTTGTGCTTTTGGGATTGTCTGGTCACAGTTCTGCTTTTTGTACAGATTCTTATTTAAGTTAAATCAGAGCTACAATTTGCAAACAAAAAAAAGTCCTAAAAAGTATAAATATATTACTGTCAAAAATAAATATCTTATGACTCCTGAGATATTTTGCAGATCTGAAAAATATGCCTGAACTTATTTTGAGTTAATAGAAAGATACATTTAGCTGTAGTGTGTACACAGTGTTTTCAGACAATGGAATTGCCTCAAAGATGACATTAATTTAAAAAATCCTTGAGTAATAGATTATTGTGTGAAAATTACATGAAGTCACGTGTGGAATTCATCTCAGAATGTATAGAGTTCGTGAAACTGAATGGGTGATGGTATTTTCCATGTGGCTCTGGGCAGCCTGGTCTGGGTTGGTGACCCTGCACGTAGCAGGAGGACTGAAACTGGATGATCATTATGGTCCTTTTCAACCCAGGCCATTCTGTTATTTTTGTGTAAGTAGCACTGGGGTTGAATGGCTTTCAATTGCTTTATTTTCCTCCTTTAGCTGAAGTGCAGAGTGAGATTGAAAGAATCTTTGAGCTGGCCCGGTCCTTGCAGCTGGTTGTCCTGGATGCAGACACTATCAATCACCCCGCACAACTTATCAAGACATCTCTAGCACCAATTATTGTCCATGTTAAAGTGTCTTCTCCAAAGGTAATGTATCTCACCATCAAATTATTTGCATTTGAGTTTTTCAGCATCTGCATGGCATTCGTGTACGCAGGATAAGATGTTTTACTCCTCCAACAATCACAGCAGTACAGGGCTTGAGGTTGAAAGATCCTTCTGGAGCTCTGTCAGCACTACTTAATGCAGTGGAAGTGTGTCAAAAGATGACTAATGTCTGTCATGTATTGTTCACTTCTTTCCTCCCATTCAATCCCTAGAGGACAGAGTTGGTCACGTAGCTCTATTTCTTTACAGCTGCCATTTACATTGCAGCTAATCCTGCATTTGGCATGTTGTTCGTGAAGATGCCAATCAGCATTTTACAGTCACTGTTTTCCCCTGAATCAGGTGTTGATTGTCCCCATTTTATCCTCTTGCATGGAGAGGCCACTTACAGAGAAGGGTGGGTTCAGTCCTTGGCACCATGTGCTGCTGCCCACAGTGATGAAAGTTTTCAGGATGACTTGTAAGTTCTTTATGGGGGAAAATAGAGTTACGTCTCAGAAGACATAAAAAATAATGAAATCATTTGCGTTTTCTAAGACAGTTATCCTTGCTACACAGGATAGAATTCAGCACAAACTGAATGCAGCATTAGAGCAGCCTGATTACGTTAGCACAGCATTTCACTTGACCTAACTTACCCTTCTGAAGCAGAGCCCGCTAACGCAGCAGTGCTTCCCAGCTTGTTGGAGCTGGAGTGAGGATTGGGGAGAGGATACCCTCACAGTGATGCTCTGGGTCAAAGCACTGTTCCCTTCTGGCTTTGGTTTTTGCAGTCCCTCTGCTGAGCTCCTCACAGCTTCATTGCTTCCTGTAGCAGCAGTGTGACACTGCTCAGCAAGCTGGCTGGGCAGCAGAAGCCAAAGAAGGCTTAAGATGCAAGGGAGTGGATAAATGGCTTGTGTTTGGGCTTGGGTGTATAGACAGGGCATTGCACTGTGTTGAGTGGATATACCCTGCCCCATCTGTATGCCCATACTGTAAGAGAAGATGCACTTTAAAATGCTTTTAAAGCTCAATTTGTATTGACTGAAGTCAATTTGGTTACTATCCAAAGGAATTCCATTAGAGCTGAGAAGTTTCAGAAATGTCTGCCGTGTGTGTTGAGTGTGATGGAACTCCTGCAGAGTTCATATTATTAGAAGACAACTTTGCTGGTATAGAAAGCCTTTTTTGAACTGTTCTCTCTGTACCCTTGCTACTGGCTCTCTGCAGCCAGCTCCTCACATCTCTATATGATCTTTCCCAACCTATACTGAGCCTGGGTAACTGGAATTTGCTGATTCCCAGCTGGGCTTGTTGAGCTCAGTACAGATGAGTAGCACTGCTGGCACGTCTGGAGGAGGGTCACATCCCACAGGGACTGGTGGCTAAGGCTGGGGAAGGGAGGAAAGAAAACAAATCTTCATGTAAGTGTAGGTGTATAGGAAGAAAACATCTGCCTTCACCTTCCTTTTGAACATGCCTTTTTTGACTACTGAAGTAACTTCCATTTAATTTCTTTCTGGTAATAATGACTGTTTGGGAAGCTTGTGTACAGAAAAAAAATCTGTCTCAGATTTTCCCCTGTCTTTCCAGGTAAGTAGGAAGCAGAGGGAGATCCTTGTTGCCTAAGAATAAACAAACTCTCCACAGTAAATATTACATGAATTGCAGCGTGCTGCTTAGATAGGGCCCAGCAGGAAATGACCTGGCTGCCTGTTGTCATGGGACGTGGAAGGAGCTGTGGGTGTTGCTGGCCTTTACAGCAGGGCTTTGCTGCACTCTCCTGTAGGCAAATTGCTGAGATACGCACTGGATGACTGTGAATTATCAAAAGGGTTTCAGACTGAGCAGACTTCTGGGTGCAGGGTGCAAAGTCTAACTGTTCCTGGTTATCAGGGGTCCGTAGTGGGGCAGCACAGCTCAGTGTCTTTGTTAACGACCTGGCTGATGAGTGCAGTGCACTCTGAGTACCTGTTTGTGGGAAATGCCGAAGTCTGGGGCAGGTTAATGTGCCAGAGGGTAGGGCTGACATTGAGGGGGACCTTGGCAGGCTTTCACCAGCATCCTAAAGTTCTTCAGAGGGAAATGCCAAGTTCTGTCCCTGGGCTGCTGTGAGCCCCTGCTCAGTTGGGGCAGTTGTGCAGGTAGGGACGTGGGCTCCTGGCAGGCAGCGTGGGCACGAGGGAGCAGTGTGCCATGCAGCAGAGACATGGCTGTGTGCTGGGCTGTGTGAGCACGTGCTCGGTCCTGACCCACAGGGGTTACCCCAGAACTCAGCTGGACAAAGAGCTGAGCACTGTGATCCTGCGAGGGGTTTGGCACAGAGACCTCTAGAGGTCCTTCCAGCTTCAATAATACTCCGTTCTGTGATTCTTTAATTTTCTTTGAGACTTTACAGGAAATCCTTTAAATTCTCTAACTGTTCTGACCCTGAAGTTCTAATAGTGGAAGAAACAAACAGAGGAATTTATGAACTGTGTGCATAACATTCCTTCTGTACCCAGAACATTCCTTGGAACAGATACAGTCACAGCATTATTGCTACACAGCATAACGTGCTCCTACTGCTGTGCTGCAGTCAGTCCTCTGTCATTCTCTATGTGTGTATTTACATTTTGTGCTCTTCTAGAAGATTACATTGGTCATAAATAGCCTGTCACTTAAAGCAAATAAAGCAAAATTGCTGTTTCCATTGCCATTGAAATATTTGTTAGGGATCGAATGTGATGCAGAAGGAAACACCCAGCTCTCAGGGAGGCTCTTAGCAATGTTTATGTTTCTATTCAGGGAGAATATTTTGTCCATTTTGTTAAACGTAATAGAGAGCTTCTGAAATTGGTAATCCTCCAGTGCAATGTCAGTCTCTGAGCATTATGGACATGATTCTTAAACTCACCTTTTCCTCTTTTCCTCTATCAGGTTTTGCAGCGACTGATTAAATCTAGAGGAAAGTCACAAAGTAAACACTTGAATGTTCAGTTGGTGGCAGCTGATAAACTTGCACAATGCCCACCAGTAAGTACAGAAGAAAGGCTAAAGAACTTGTGATGTGTGGAGTCTGAAAGATGTCTGCTGTCTCGGTCCTTTATTATAGCAGAGTTCAAATGTTATCACTTCCCTTTGTGGACAGCCCAACACTGCAACCCTAGCTCAGCTTTTGTTGCTGAGGAACAAAAAAGTGTGGTACTTTCTTCCTGACTGTCTCCAAAGCCGGGTTTGTTTTGCTCTTTGGCCAGATGACAGGTCAGAAATGTGGTAAAACTGATCTTCCAGCAGCACACGAGCAAATTACATCACTTGTGGAGCAGTGCTGTCTCAGGGGCCGAAGTCTCAGAGTCATGTTTGGGAGGAGGCTGCAGGGGACTTTCCTTCAGCCACGCAGCGAGTTCCTGCACAGCGTGAGGCACTCGTGGCTGCACACACGCCATCCCTGAGCTTCCTGGCACTGCAGCACCTGGAACCCTTCCAGGTGCTTTATCTGGAAGCCTGGTCACTGCTCAGGGCCATTGTATCACAGGTGCTGATATTCACCTCAATCAGTGTGCTTCTAAAGGAGCTCAGGTCTGAGATAGTGGATTAGGCAGGCAATGCTGTGCAGACAAAGTCTGTGCAGGGCAGACTTGCCTGTATTTGTGAAAGCCTTTGGTTCCTGTGACAGAGACAGCTGTTAAGTATGGGCATGCTTAGATGAGGGCTTGCTTTCTGAAAAGCACCATTTCCTACTGAAACTGCAAGGGAGCTTCAGTTAAGTTTGCTCAGCAGCACCAACCAGATGGAAATGGAGGAACAGTTTACACAGATCTGTCAGAACACTTAATATTGGGAGTTTTGCATAATGTTTTGGTGTATGTTCAGGCTGGATCTACATGGAGGTGTTAGAAAGCAGGGGAAAAGGAGATAGGTTTGACTGAAACTTGTCTTTGTCTGAAAAATGAATGGATTAAGAACATGTCCAGGATGAGACAGATCTGATTCAGGTTCCTCCTTTACCTGATACAGAGCTGAAATTCAAATATTGTAGAAAAGCACTGGTGATAATTGTGGGGCGTATCTTGATTTCTGCAGCCAAATGTACTGTTTGCAGTGCTCACTGTGCTCAGACTGCACACTCTGAGCCTGTCAGCTCTGCATTTAGAAGCCTTCCTCCTTGCCAGTGTCCACTGTCAGAAGTGGAAGATGGTGACTGCACATATATATGCAGCTGCTTGTGCTGCAGAGCCAGCCAGCAAGTTGAATGCAGCTTTGAAGCATCTGACTCCTTGTGTGTGTTCTGCGTATTCCCCCAAGCTTTTGTCCAGGGTTTCCTAAATGGGATATCATAGAATCATAGAATGGTCTGGGTTGCAAAGGACCACAATGATCATCTGGTTCCAACCCCCTGCTGTGTGCAGGGTCACCAACCAGCAGCCCAGGTTGCCCAGAGCCACATCCAGCCTGGCCTTGAATGCCTGCAGGGATGGGGCAAGGCATCTCATGCAGGAGCCCTTCATACTATTGAGACTTGCTTCTGCCCTGTGCCAAGCACAGTGTCACTCTCCAAGCTGCTGGCTATAGTATCTGTAGGTTGTTTGCTGCCTCATCCTTGTCTTCCACTTGGAGCAGCACAGAAAGATGTCGGAGCTACCTCCGTTTCTGCAGAAGTCAGCAGTATTGTGTTTCTCACACACAGTTTACACTGAATTGTTATGTCTGAAAAGGACAACAGGGAATTCCTGTGAGCCATGCAAGTCCAATCAACTTACACAGTGTTGGTAGTACAAAACAAGTTCTTTGGAAGTATCTGCCTTCCTCACTCTCAGTGGGTATGAGCCAAGTGAATGGAGTTGCACCTGCACCTGTTTGAATACAGCTGGTGCTGCTGACGCTGAGCCATCCCTGCAAGCTTGCACACAGCACCTCATTTTTCATTCTTCACATCTTGAAAGGTGCATTTATTCTTCCACCTGCACAGAGAAACCTGTGTGTGTTCCACAGCCTGAACTGCTCTCTCATTCAGTCACTTCCTCTTATTCCACTCAGCTTTGTGCAAACCCGTTGAAATGAAGCAGTGGCTGTTATTGAAGTGCACATTGTGCACCATGTTGTGTGAGCTGTAGCTCGTTTGTTGCATCACAGCACTTGGGTTGTGCATCTCAGGATCCACTAAACTCTGCCATAATCCTGGGTGCTGCAGTTCTGCTGATGCCCAAGACAACAACGGAAGGCCCTGCCTGAATAAGAGAAGTGTTTCCAATTTTCTGAGTTGCCTGCACTGTGCCTGCTGCTCTTATGGGTGATCCCATAGCCCCAGCTGGCAATTGGGAAGAAAAGAATAGGGTCTGGAATCTTTTGTGTAATGTAGGATGAGTGTCTTCCTGAATTAAGCAGTGTGGTGTTTTTTTTTAAAGCAGCATTTGAATTATCTGGAAAAATCTTCTGGCAGTGATGCTGCTATGGAATCTAACTCGGGTTCTTTTGGTATTGCCCACGGGCTGTGTTGAAGCCAGCAGGGCTTTCCCAAGCAGTGTGCGGTGCTGGCAGTTAAGTGTTGGTTTGTGCTCGTGAGCAACTAGGTTTGATTGAGTTTAAATTAAAGGGCCAAGTTGATCCATGATTTAATTAAGTACACTGCTGAGACCAAAGACGTTGCTGTCTGTCTGCTGCACCAGGCCCTGCTCTGTCTGTTTGCAGGCTGGATTCCTGCAAGAGCAGCGTTTGTTTGAAGTGGAGATACTTGTGAGCCATAAAAGCCACAGTCTGTTTCATGTGCTGCAAGTCAGTCTTAAGCAATCAGGTGGTGCTGTATTGTCTAGACATTATAAAAATAGCTTTCTTTCTTAAGTTCAGGAACTGCTTTCATTATTAATTCCTTGCTAATCTTTCACTCCAGCCACGGCTGCCACTGCATGACTCCGTTAAGCAGAAATGTGGCTCAAAGAAATGTGAGCTGTACTAACTGTATGCTTTAGGTGTGCTGGTCATAGGCATCCCATTCTGGTTTCTCTGTACTTGACCTAGTGCACTTAGGATGTTTTACAGTGTGGCACACTGCTTTCCCCAGAGCACGGTCACGTATCCCACTGCTGTTAATGGTTGTGCTGCATTCTTTTTGATATGCTTTAGTAAAAAAACATTAAAAAATAAGTTTTTTCTACCTTATGTACATTAACTATATCCTATATTTTACGAGGGCTGCTCCAAAAGTAATGCCTTCTGTTTTGTTATGTTGGTGGTACGGCAGCAGAGGCAGAACCTTCCTGCCATCATCCCATCAGGTGCTGTGGCTGTGTGACAGATGGCAGCAGAGGGACACTGTGACCAAATGGAGTCTGACATGGAAGTGCAGGTGGAGCAGAGCTGTCACTGAATTCCTCCACACGGAAACGTGGCACCTACTGACATTCATCAGTGCTTGTGAGAGTCTACAGAGACTGATCTGTGGGTGTGTGAGCACAGTGAGGGGTTGCTGTATTTCAGCAGTGGTGACAGCAACAGCAGGTCTGACTTCTATAAGCGTGGCATGCAGGCTCCTGTTCTTATGGCAAAAATGCAGAGCTAATGGTGGTGACTGTTGAAAAAATAATGTTTTATAGCTGGGAATTTGCTCTGTCAAATAGTGCTATCGTGTTCTTTGTAGCTGTTGTTGTTTCAATGGGAATAAATAGGAGGCATTACTTTTGGAGCAACCTACATGTATATGGACCAAGGCAATTCCTCTTCATTCAGCATGGCCCAGGTAAACCCAAAGGTTGGATACCCATGGTTAGTGGATCTTAGCACTGAAAGAGTGTTAAGCACTTGCTTGCAGAGGAGGGAACACTTATTTACCACACTGATAAGGAAGAGGAAATCAATATCAGGGTTGTAGAGCTAAGTGAAGTTCTGGAGCAGACTTGCAGGTGGCAGGTAGGTGCAAGTGAAGGTCTTGCACTTTTGAGTCTTATCTTGGAGAAATCAGCTTAGGACAGGTCTGACTGTGCAAGGCAGAGCAGCACGGTGTGGGCTGTAGCTGCTCCTGTGCCACCTGCACTTCTCATTTCCTGTGATGTTTTCACAATAGTTTTTTTCTACGGAGGTGAGAGAGTTAAGATCACAGATGAAGTACAGCATTTCACTGCCGAAGATACGTTTATCTTTTTCTTGAGGAGCTCTGTGGTTCTGTGTCAGCATTTCACTGCTAGCACTCACTGCCTGTAGTGTACTTTGGCTCCTTGGGTAGCACAGAGCCTCTTGGCCCCAAATCCTTCTGTGCTCACCAGGAAATTCTCCTCTGGGACTTTGCACTGAAAAGACCTGAGGCAAAATGCCAGGATTTGCATTAATGCTTCAGTAATGATCCTGGGTGAATTGAAAAAGGTGTGACCTGCATGGCTTTGTGGATGTGAGGACAGACGTGGGGCCGTGCAGATAGCTGGCAGAAGCAGAGGTGCTGAGTGGCACTGCACTGTGCCTGGGCAGAGCCCTGCTCTGCACTGCCATCACCGTATGAAATGCTGTGCTGAGCGTGCTTCACTCCACAAACGCATTCTGACTGGGATGTGAGAGGCAATGTAAAGTGTCCCAGTGTTGCTCTGACAGACTGCTTTAGTTCCTGTCTTCTGTTAGAATGCTTTGAGCAAAATAAACTCTTTGCTGGAGTCCTGTGCCTTCAGGCGTGCTGGGCCGCACAGTGCCTGGTGAGGGGAGAGCTTTGGCGTTGGGTGACAGAATCACAGAATGGTTGGGCTGGAAGGGACCTCAAGGATCGTGAAGCTCCAACCCCCCACCACAGGCAGGGTCACCAACCTCCCCATTTCATAGCAGCCCAGGCTGCCCAGGGCCCCATCCAGCCTGGCCTTGAACACCTCCAGGGATGGACGGGGCATCCACAGCCTCTCTGGCAGCTGTTCCAGCACCTCACCACTTTCATAGCACAGAACTTCCCCTGACAGCCAGCCTACATCTTCCCTCCCTCAACTTCAAACCATTTCCCCTTGTCCTGCTGTTATCTACCCTTTCAAAGAGTTGACTCCCCTCCCATTTAGAGGCTCCCTTTAGGTACTGAAAGGCTGCAATGAGGTCACCCCTCAGCCTTCTTTTCTCTAGGCTGAACAAACCCACTCATGTCCTTTGCTTTGCACTTGCAGTGCTCTGGTTGCTATTTATTTAATTCTAAAGTATTAGCATGATGAGAATTGTTTAACGCCTCTCTCACTTCACCCATAACATTGTAATGAACCAACGCTTTGTTGTTGTGATCAGGAAATGTTTGATGTAATTTTGGATGAAAACCAGCTCGAAGATGCTTGCGAACACTTGGCAGAATACCTGGAGGCATACTGGCGTGCTACACACACCACCAGTAGCACACCCATGACTCCTCTTCTTGGGCGAAACCTGGGATCCACTGCACTGTCCCCATACCCTGCTGCGATCTCTGGACTGCAGGTATGAAAATGCATTTCAGCTCCCAAACAGCAGCAGAGGTCAGGTATTTTGTTGTTTTATTTTTAATTTTGGGGGGGAAATGGTGTACTGTGTTGTGTATAGCGTAAGTTTTACGTGCTTCAGTGTCAACTGTTTGCTGTTTGGCCACAGCCAGCAGCAAGAATGCAAGCTGGAGGCCCATAGTCAACGCAGACACAGCTGAAGCACTGCGACAGCTCTGGCTTAAGTGGGAAATAAAACGGCTGCACACGTTGCTGCCATTTACGCTGGTATCACGGCCATATTAAAAAATGGCATTTTTTTAATGTGGAAAAAATGCCATTGCCAGTGGGATGCTCTCAGATTGAGAATACACTGTGGCACAGCAGTGGAGCTCGTGGCTGCTGTAATTGGGAAGAACAGTTTCTCTAATGTCCCATTCTCTAACTCATAACTTCACAAAGCATTTGCATTTGGGTGATGAACATCCATGCTTGTCTCGTGTCAGCAGAATGCCTTCACCTTTTGAGTTCTTTGAGTGTGAATAATTCCCATTTTTTTTTACCCATTGAAAAAAATTGTGACCATTTTTCTTCGCAGGGATAGCTCAAAAACGGCTGAACTTTGACACTTCAAACGTGGCATGTAAATAGTCCTTAACGAGAAGTACGTGCTTTACTAAGTTTGAAAACAGAACGTGTTGTTGAAGTAATAGTTGTGAATGCTTGGGAAGATCAGGACCGTAGTGAACTCTAAAGTCTGAGCATTTCAGAAGGTGTTTTGTGCGTGTGTGACTTCCTAGGAATGTGCACTTTCTAACGTATGTCAGAAGTCGATTGAGCAAATGAGATTTGATGAATGATTCACCTGACAAATTTAACCTCTGTTCTGCTTGTAGAATGTCTGGAAGCAGGTAACGCTTTTGAAGGAGGTGACTCAATGTTGAGTGTTCCCAATGAAAATGAAGCTATTTTTTCTGTGGGTGAATGGCACTTCATGAAGGTGCATGGTGTTTGGTACTCACCTTTCTAATGATGTGCTTGATTCTATTAGGCTCAGTGAGCCACTGTTTCCTGACTGGCTGAACGCACAAGCACTGTTCTGTTACTAATAAAGCACACATGTAAAATGTTGTCTCCATTTTCACTTGCCTTAAAATTTCAGTTTTCCATCCCGTCATGACAATAAAATACCATCTGTAGAACTGTCACCTCTTCAGTTTCATTTTGAAAACTGGGTGTATCCGCAGAATTTTTTTCAGGCATTTATTTCTCTCTGATCAATGGACACCAGCAGTGACTGTGAAATGTTGCTCCATTTACTTAGGGAAAACTCACACTGAAGATGAAAATCACCCCTGTGCAGTGGGCTGGCTGAAGGTATGCATCACCTAATCCCCACTTCACCCTCATTGTGAAGGCTTAGCTGGGACTTGAATGGTGCTAGTTCTCTGCAGAGGGGTAAATTTCTCCCTGAGTGAATGATGCCCAGTTGAGGACTGCAGGACGTGGCTCTCAGTGCTGCTCCAGCACTCAAAGAATTTGGGGGTTTTTACACAGTTGATTTGAAGACTTCCATCAATGGAAGCGCTTACCCACCGAGAGGATGTGTGCTAATTCCAGCCTTTGGAAGCATTTGTTTCAGTTGTAAATGTTCTGATGTCATGGTGGTGACTGAAGCCCTCACACATCCAAGGAACCAAACTAGCTTAGGTGCCTATGGTTATTTAAGAATTCATACTTCATAGGGCCTGGTGGCTCCTCTCTTGATACCTCAGGGAACCGAATACTGGAAGCCCCAAATACTAAAAGCCCCCAAGCTTTTTACAGCAGTCATATCTGAAACTGATGCAGATTTGCTGGGGCAGTCTGTTTGTGTTTTACCCGATCAGAGTTTGGGGGTGTCTCTTTCTCACTCAACTGTCACTTGAAGTATAGTTTATTGTGATTGAAGCTTCTAATGTAATCTGAACCTTTGGGCTTCATGAAGGTCATCAGGGTGAAGTCATTGGCATATGTACAGCTAAGTCAGACCAGCAGCTCCAGGAGTGTCCCATTACAGCTGTGTGGTGCACCTTCCAAAGCCTGTGGTCACTCGGTCCTTGGCTGTGAGCTGCTTAGTGGGGAGTGATGGGGATGCTCACATGTATTTGCAGGCCTCAGCAGGATGAGTGAACTGTCAATGCCAGCTGGGGCCAGTGGTTAGCATTTGTGGCTGAGCTCTGGTTAGGTCTAAACCTATGTAGTTCATCCTAATTCTGGTGAACAGACTTGCATCCTGCAGTTCAGGTCGTGGGGATAAGTGCTCCTTAGGCTCCAGAGGCATTTTAAGGCAACTACTGAAGGCCGTGTCATGCAGACAGTGCAACTGGATCAAAAGTAATTTGGGATATAACAGCAGCATGTAACCACACCAGGTTTATGCCATGGTTACACATCTCAGGAGGGAAATAGTGGGATCAGAATTACTATGCAATCACAATAAAGACTGGAAGGTTTTAAGAAAATAACAGTTTGCATCCAGAGAAGAAATTACTGCAGTGAAGAAGGAGAACGTGAGCATAGGAAGTTAAATTTGCAGCTCTCTAGTGAAGAAAATATATGGACTTTGACATACAGACACTGCTAAGACATGATGCTAGGAAAACTTGGGCAAGGCATTGTAGAAGTTGCTGCCCCGTAATTAAGCACGAATTTGTAGATCAGCAGCTTTTCTGTGTCAGCTCACTACATGGAGTCTCTCAGTGGATAACCTTGGTAGCATCGATCCACGCTGGGAGACGAGACATCCTATCTGCTGTGCTGTAATGTACACCTGTCTGCAGGGTTATTTACTTCCCCAGGCAGACAAGCCTTTTGTTATAAATTATGCAGTTTAACAGTTGCCACAGAGAAGATGTAGCGATGGGAGGAAGGTTTCAGAGCATGGAGAGCCTTGCCCAAAATTTCAGAAGGGAGAGGAGCAGGGAGTGCTGTGTGTGCCTGTGAACCTGAGGCCACAGGGCTGCAGCCATCACAGCAGCGTTCTGCTGGCACTGCCAGGATCAGAGCAGTGACTGTTATCTCAGGAAAGGGAAGCACAGGCCACGTTTGTTCTGAGCTGTACGGGTGAGAGGCTTAATGTGATGGCAGTAAACCGGGTTGTTGTCTGCATAGACCCCTTCAGTGTGCTACTTCATTGGCAAAATACATGAACCAATTTTTTTTTTATGTCATAAATGTAATACGTCATTTTGGGAATGTGAGGATAGAAGAAGCTCATTATCTTACTTAAAATACTGCATTTTAGCTGGAAGAATTTGTTAACGTTTTAACTATGGCTTTGCTGCCCAGTGAGCTGCTGTCACTTGTTGGGTCGTGTGAAGTTTTTTACAGAGAGCTCAGGGAGCCGAACCTTTAAAAACAAGAGGGGCAAAAACCACCTTCAGCTGTTTTCTGAAGATCCGTAAACCTGTGGCAAACTGTTTCTAAGCAGAATAGAGGCATGAATGAGACTATGTTCATGATCAGAGAAAGGTGATAAATGCTGAATACATCAGCTCACTTTTCATGCTAAGCGACCTGTAGTGTTTAAGGTGGTGAATGCCATAAGAGACACGTTGTAATGCCATGTTTGGTCTGCTTGCAGCTCTAGGAACCAAACTATTCTTGTAACCCATTCCTGTAAGCATACAGGTTTTAATATAAAACGAATTTCACAAAAGTGGATGGATGTTGAAAGACCTCAGAATAAAGTTTCAAAACTAGCTTAAAAGTACCCAATTCTCCTTATTTGTGCTAACGCTTGGATTCTTTGATACTCGTAGAGCCAGCGTATGAGGCACAGCAGCCATTCAGCAGAGAACTCTCCAATTGAGCGACGAAGTCTCATGACCTCAGATGAAAATTATCACAACGAAAGGGCTCGGAAGAGCAGGAACCGCTTGTCTTCCAGTTCCCAACACAGCCGAGATCACTACCCTCTAGTGGAAGAAGAGTACTCTGACTCATACCAGGACACTTACAAACCCCATAGGAACCGAGGATCCCCTGGAGGATATAGCCATGATTCACGACACAGGCTTTGAGTTCAAGAACCTGGGGAAAAATAGTATTCATCAGTTGATAACTTGCCATAACGTAGCTAGGAAAAGCAATTCACCTTAATTTGGCAGATGTAATGCGGTTATACTGAGGTTACACTCTGCTGTCATTTGATGTTCAGTAGGGGACAAAAGAGTTATCATGCCCTTACGTTTATGCCCTGTCATATAGATTGCATTTTGTTGTTGTTGTTTTTTTTTTAGTACAGCATTTACATTTATAGCCATACCTTTTCTCATCGTTAGATATTAGGCACATCAGTTTGTAACTTAGGGTTATTATCGAGGCACTTATAAAGTAATTTCCTGTGCTGGAAATTCCAAATGACCAGTTCCAGTTGGAACCAATTTATAAACCAATTCCTGTTGGAATTTGGGTGAATTGACTGGAAAGTCAACCTGAGCATGTTGCAATCAAGTGAAAAAGATAAAAATGAAGAATCTGAAAATTAGAAACCAGTAGAAGCCGGAAAGTCAGCTACAGTATTTGTTTGCCGGAAGCTCAGTTTACATTTACAGTTAGAATAAAAGCATTTTATCCTAACTACTTCCTTCCAGAATGGCTTTTTCAGACAAACCAAATGTAAACTGTTGAGAGTGCCAAAATCACAAATTATTGCAGCAGTTACAAAATACTTTCCAGTTTGAAATTATTTTTAGAGCTGGCATAAGTGTTGCAGCAAAATGATTTCTTTAGTTTAGCCAGTACTGACTTTTGTGTTGGGGTCAGCAGTGATGAGCTATGACACGACAAGGGGAAACAGGAACAGGAAAATGAACAAACTTTAGGACAGTTTGTGTGGTCAGAGGTTGGGAATAGTCTTTTTTTTCCCTCTCTCTCTTGTTTACCTGAATACAGCTAGTAGTCCCAAAATCATAGAATCACAGAATCACAGAATGGCCTGGGTTGCAAAGGAGCACAGTGCTCATCCAGTTCCAACCCCCTGCTGTGTGCAGGTCACCAACCAGCAGCCCAGGCTGCCCAGAGCCACATCCAGCCTGGCCTTGAATGCCTGCAGGGATGGGGCAAATGGAGGAGGAGGAAGGAGGAGTACCAAAACTGGTACCGAGACACACAGTATTTTTTCTCCCATTTTGAGTATCCTGCCTTTTTAAATGGAAAATGCTACTTTTCCAACCTAGAGTGTAGAGTACCTCCACTTCCAGTCCATCTGAGTAGCTGCGTGTTGCAACCTTCAAAATCTGTCTCTGAATGTCTGAAAATTCCAGCATCGCACAAGAACTCTCCAGAAGAACATCAGTTTCAATCCCTGTAGTGAAATCTGAGGAAAGGGGGGAGGTTAAGGGTCCCTAAATGATAAAAGTGGGAATAATACGCTCATCAGAATTAGCATGCAATAAAAATGGAGAATCAGAAAATAATCGCTCACATGCAGAGCTGACATTTTTAACTCAAAGAACTGCGATAAATCCTTGGAGATATCGCTGCCTTATTTCCTGTTGATCACTTATTTCACCTATTGAGTCTTCAGGTTTTTTTTAAATAGGTCAGTGTCTGTGAGCAGACCTCACATCTTACACCATCAGTGAAGCCTTAGATCCAATACGACTGAAACAGTGAGCAGAACTGGCAGTTTTGTACAACACAGCAAGGTCTGTAAGCAGAGACTCCTGAAGTTCCAACTGCTTGTTTTCTTAAATTGACAGAACTGTGCTGAACGTGTGTTTCTGTATGCAGGTTCATGTCAAAAGTTTTTTCAAAGATGAGGGTCATTGACTTCTGTATCTGAATATCTTCCCCAGGGGGGGCTTTAAGAGCACCTAGCACGAATTTCAGGGGGGAAATCCTAATTATTATGGTTTCTTCCGCTTTCTGGACCAGTTAACAAAGATCACTGATATTTTCCACCACCACTGAGCCTGGTTATCTTCTTGATGTTAAAAACAAGAAAAGTAATTCATCTCCTGCCTGGTACAGCCAAAAATGACGTACATCTCTAGCAGCATTAGAAGATCATGGATGCATGACTGATTTGTTAAACAGTTCTACTGCCTCAGAGGCAAACCTTAAACATTACTGGATGATTCAAGTGGGCCATTGCCAAGAAAAAAACTATTAAATACCTGCATCCATTAGAGTAACAAGTGTTAAGAATGGGTATGACAGACCTGATCCTGTTGGATTTTCTTCAGCTGAATGCTCACAGATTCCAAAAGTGCATTTAGGCTGAGAAAGCACAGCAAGATGTGGTCTGGGAATGGTAGCTACAGCTGCCTTCTCTAATATTTTCTGCTATAGCACAGTGGAGCATTCTCCAGTAATTTTTACAAATCTTTGTTACATGTACAGCACACATACCTGCATGAGAAAGAAGGCATTAGGCAAAACATATTTTCTATAAGCTTTAATAAGTTTCTTGTTTGTGTGCATTAAAGTATTAATTGCAAAGGATGCACTGAGATGTATAAAGCTAGATTAGACAGCTGTTTATCTTTATTCTGTAGTAGCATTAGGGATCCGATCATTTAACTGCTTGAAGATATTTGCATTTTAATGGCAGGTAGCTGTGAAGCACCTGCATATATTTTCTAGTAAACAAGGTTACTGCTTTATCATTTCCTAGGCAAAAATGGCATTTATTTCTAGAGCCTTTTGGAGCCTTGTTTTTAAGTCTTCCATGTCATGCTAGTAAAGGGAAAGATCGACACAACACATAGGCATAAATTCCATCACCTGCAGCATCTGAAGTGCCAAAACAACTTTGTTCTAATAGAAACAAGCTTGCGAGGGATGTTATGTATTGTCTTGGAAGAACCCATTGAGATCCTTTATTAGATGGGTTTAAGGTCACTGTTGTATGTAATTAATTTACCCTCTTCGCTCCCATTGCCCATTGCATTTTAACTATAAGAAATCAGTTACAAAAGATCCAGCAGATCTCATTGCTTGGTGTTTTTTCTTTTTTTCTTTGAGGACAGGTATATCTTTAAGCACAAATATACTGGACATGCTAATAGATGGTTAATTTATTCTAGATACGAGCTACTGGAACTCTTTCATTTTACACAGTAAATTATTTTTAGGAAACACGGTAATCAGTAAAAGCTGCAATGTTGATCAGGACGTGTTAACTCATAGTGTTTGTATTAGAACTGCAGCAGTGCTAGGCAGCTGTATTGTGATTTATTATGCAGTGCTGCTATATACAGCTGTGAAGTTCTGTATTCCTCAGTGAGTACGAGTAATTTTCCCGTCCTCGTACCATTTCTTCTTACTATTAAAATATTATTAAGCAAAGGCCGGGGTTCTGTTCCTAAGCTCTAGCTTACACAGAGAATTTTAGCTGGCTTTTTTGTTACCTGATGTTTTTTTCCTTAGGAGACTTGGGCTAACAATAGCTCAGCCAATGAAAGCGATACGACAGTCTTCACATCTAAAGACAATATTAGGCGGTGCGTTCGTATGTTTTGGATGAATTAAAGTACTGTCAAACTCTTGAAGGCACTTTAAAGACAATTCATTGTTAAATTCCTAATTTCAAATATTTCCCTTTTGGCAGGTTGCATTTAGCAGCTGTACGGGTTCATTTAGTGGCCACGTAGACGAACATTTATCCCATGGGGTGTGCAACTCACAGCTGGCTGTATTTCTGCAGTGAGTAAATTATGAAATTGCTGTTCAAAGGAACACAATGGAAGCTATTCTGTATAAAATTATAGTTTTATAAACAGCGGGCCAGGTTCTATGGTTGCTTTCTAAACGTTCGACCTGGTAAAAATCAGTTCCTCTGCTTGAGAACTAATAAATAGTGCAGCGTGGCCCTACACCTAGATTGTACCTCAAGAAATCCTCTTAGCCCCAGGCTGTGTTCATGATGAGCACAGCAGACTGGAGCACACCCTGGCTTAGATCTGATGTTTCTGGCTTGCTGTGCTGGACCCAGGTGCACTGGGTATGGTGGGCTGGGAGGAGGCTCTGGGCTCCAGCTATGGCCATATGCAGAGTGGTGGTGCTGGCTTTTTGCAAGGAGAGGCAGTGCCACTGGTTCTTCTCTAGGTTTGCAAGCTTTTTCTCAACTTGATGACTGGGGTGGTAACCTTTTGCACCCCTTTTAAAAGAACGTTTACACATAACTTGTGAGAATGAAAATTGCAAGCAGGGAGTGGTGGCTGTAGGAGTAAGGAGGCAGCGACAGTTGATTGAGATGTGCACAGGCCCTCAGCTTACAGTTCAGTCTGACTGCAGGTCTTCTGAATCCCGTTTGGTCTCAGTACTATGGAGTCCTCTGAAACCTCTCCAAATCACTTTACTGGCCCTAACGTTCTCAAAATAGTATTGCTAATTTAAGTAAATGAAGGCTTTTGTTGGTAGTTTGGCTTTGAGAATATCTTAAACGTCACTCTGATAGATTTTGTTGTCCAAGTTGAGTACTTGTGAAGCCTGGCCTTGACTCCATGGTCTTCATTTTTTTAAAGCAAAAGTAAACACTGTGAAGAAGAAAAAAATCAGATGCACGTTGGGTAGAATATCAGTAATACAGATCTGTTTTCACTCCTGAAAGTCCTTCCTATAAAATTGAGTTACATTCCCCAGTTGGCTTTTTAACACCACTTTTGAGTTAGAGAGTTTTTTTCCTGGATGAATGTTTTAATGTCAGTTTAGATTCACGAGGTTCTGCTATCTTTTGCTGCAGTTGCCTCTCATTCCTTCAAACCTGACTTCTCCAAAGGGTAAGGAACTGTAAGGCAATGTAGTGCAGCCAGCTTTAACTTTGGGGAAAAAAAGGAAGCCAAAAGTACTTTCCTTCACCAGCAGTCATCTGAATGGTGATTGTTGGGTTGCTATTCAAATCCAGTTTATTTTACATAGAAAAATAGAGGTACATGTCTTTAAAAGTACAGAGATATTTTAATAATGCTGTAAAGTACACGCGAGGTATTTGCTTAAAGAAGAGCTGAAGATTCTGCTGTGTATCAAAACCTTTGTTAAGCTGGAGACAGAGATGTTTTTCCTGATGCACAATCCATATAAAAAGTCCAGAGAGACATTCCAAGTGGATCCACGCAGAGGTCTGGGAGGAGGTGGAGATTATTGGAGACAGTAATGAGTGTGTCACTCATTTCATCATTCATAGCTAATTCCTTTGAGAGTGCTGAAGCTAGAAGCAGCACAGCCTTGGTCTCAGTGACGCTTCTGGCTTGCATTCGACCCCCAGGTTTCTTGGCAGTGAGTTACTGTGTGGCCTGGGCCCTACAAACACCTGCTGCTGGGCACAGTGGGTATTGCTGCCTTGTCTGAGAGTCAGTGCTTGCAGGGTCTAGCCATAACTGTCACGTACCACTTATCACACGCCTTACAAATGGTTCCTGAAATACAAAGTAAAATCAACTGAATGCCAGAGCCCCCTTTTTTTTGCTTCCACTCTGTATAAGCAGTAGAAAATCAATATAGTGAGGAAGTAATATTGTACAATACAGAATCGTGTGTTTTGCCAATCATGTAAAAACGGAGCAAGGGAAAAGAAGCACATTTGTAATAGCACAAATAGACAGTAATTCCACTATTGCATTTGGCATTGTGTTTTTGAAAAAAAAAAATAGGTATTTTGATCCAGCATTAATGTATTTATTGCATTTTCAATCCGTTTAACTTGTTGCCTGATACTTAAGCATTTTATTTCTAAGGCCTTGCATTTTGCATATGACTTGATTTTTCAATGACTTCATATTAACTAATGAAGAAAGAACCTTTTAAAATTACAAAATCTTGTATTCGTTTCTGCTGATTTCCTCCTCAGAACTGAAATTCCATAAACAGAAGCAAACTTTCGATTCAGTGCATAGATTTTGGCATCTGACTGATGAATATAGCACTCCTGTCCGAGCAGCCCAAGGTCTGGAATGAAATTCCCTGTGAGCTCTTGGGGCCGTAGTGCTGCATGCTGTCGTGTGCCAGGTGAGGGTTTGGGGGAGAGAACATTGCACCTGAGCTGCTTCGGGAGGGTCAGCCCTACACTGCCACTGATAGTGCTGTGCGTTCAGAACTGAAAGGACAGCAACTGTTCAGGCCCAGGTTGGGCTGCCGTTTGAACAGCCCGGTCCTCCTCTCGTGCACACAAAGTGAAATTGCACGAGAACAGCACAGGAAGAAGATCAGGCAAAGTGCAGTTTTATGTACGCGTGAGAAGCAGAGGGGTAATGGAAAGGTGAATACTGCTCACATGCAAACCACGGACCTTGGGCTTCTCAGTTCCCAGAAGATCTGTTCCTCACCCAAACTAGTTCCCAGTGCCAGCTTGGCAGTGCCCAGCCCCACCAGGAGCCAGTTTGGGGGCACTTTGGTAAAGACATGGCTGCCTTTACTCAAAAATGAGAGCCACAAATTCGTGTTTTCTCTTCTGCTGATTTGCCCCTTTCGGTTTTTACTTCTAGATACTGTATGTGTAGCATTCTACAAGGCATGCTAGGTAAAATATACTATGCAAATGTGTACAGTGTTGCATGCTTTGCTCTCCCTCTGCTTTTAGTGGCTTTCAAAGAAAAAAGAAAGTGTTGTTATTTTTGTGATCAGAATCATTTAAAAAAGAAAATGCAGACTGCATGCTGTTAGTATCCTCATTTCTATGGATTTGTTTTATGGGATTTAGATGTACAAAAATGAACTGCATTACAATAACTTTTCTACAATAAATCAAAAACTACAAACAGCACTCAGAAGCCTTGTAAGTCTCTGTGTTCAGCACTCAAGACTGGGAAAATGCTCAGAAGAATCACTGATGGAAACAGTTCTGAATGTTGTGGCATTTTTATTGTTTGATGGTGGGTTTTGGCAGTGGTTCCTCCTGTTAGCATTTTTAGTCAATATCAGTGAGGCTCTGAAGAAAGACATGCATCTGGTCTGTGAAATGAGTGGTGTTTATTTTTAAATCTATCTGCTCTTAAATAATCACAGCTCAGAAGCACAGAAGTCTGCGTAACATCTCACTGCTCCATCAAGAAACAAAATCCTTCAGCCAAAGGCTGAAAGATTCTCATGACCGTAATGGTCTTTGGAACCAATCCTCAGTGTGACCTCATGTTAATTCAACACTTGTTCCTAGAAAGAAGCAACTATCAGAATATTGTGAGATATTAAGAAAGAAGCAAAACCAGGTTGTAATATCCTGAAAACAGGAAAGCACTGAAAGATGCTACCTTTAGCTAAACCTGAAAAGCAGTCGTGGGAGTGAAATTACAGGGTGAGTTCTGTTTTGGAGTTGTTCCACGGGGAAGCAAACAGACTTATTTTCTTCAAAGTGCATAAGCAGCAACCCAACACAGTGGCCACGTAAGAGATCCGGGAGCACTGTGAGCCAAGGCCTGCACAGCCAGACAGCACAGAGCAGCTCTGAGCCCAGCAGTTGTGCTGCTCGTCTGCCCTTTGTACCCACCTGCTGCTCCTTGCTGCTGCTGGAGTGCCACCAGGTGCTCCTTGTGCCTCCCCAGGCTGGCTGGCACCCACAGGAACCAGCTCTGCCTGCTTCACAGCCCTCCTGCCCTGGGCCTGCCTTCTGCGGGCAGAAATACGGGTATCAGGTAATCTGTGTGCTTGTGGTGGGAATCGCTTTAAGTATCTAATATAAATGCAGCATTTTAAACACAACTGAGTAACTTTGCCTGACTGTTCAAAAGTAGATTCTAGCACGTGAGTTTCAATCAAAGCTGTTTAATAAAGAGTTTGTGGCCTTTTGAATAAATAGGGCAAAAAATACATTCTTTTGTGTGGTTTAATCCATTCCTGGAAGTAGAAGGTTTGTGAGCCACATATCCTGCCTGTCTCTTCTACACGTTCAGCTTTGCTCTGCAGTTGCTAGGAGCAGACTGTGTGCTATTTGACAGAGGCTTTTTAAATTTCCACGAGTAATAATCATAATCACTACAAACTGTGCCAACTGCAGTGCTTCCCTAGAAAGCTCCCACCAGGAACAGCAGCCAGGTGGTAGCATTAGCATGTAAAAAAACACATGTTGAATCAGGCCATAGGCACGGTTTAAACCGTGACTGAACTACCAGAAGGAAGCAGGAGCTGAAATCTTAACATCTTCCTGATCCTGAAATACATTGTATAATCCCTTATCTGGTCAAAATGCTGCTCCATTTGTGCAGCTGTTGGCTGTAGAGAGGCTGCTGGCAGTTGGGTAGCATGGCAGGGTGCTGGCAGAACCAAATACTGTTCTGAAATGCTGCTTAAAAACATCAAACAAGAAAAATGCCTGGTGGGGGGGGAGGAAGAGGAAGGAAAGGCAGAAGAGCTTTTCTATTTAAAGATTCAAAATAACTGAGTTTTGTTACCTTCTTCCATAGCTGTGTGAGTTCTGTCTCAACTAACCCTGGTGCCAGCCCATGCGTTTCAGGATCACCTGCTGCTCGCACCAGGACTGCAAACAGAAATCCGCTGTGCACAACTGGAAGTCTGTAGAGACACCGCAGAAGGGGTGGCTGCATGCGATTGCTGCTGGGACTGAACACTGGTAAAAAGCACACAGGTGAACCCCAGGGACAATGGCACATTGTGTCTGGTTATTTTCAAGCTGGATGGCTACCAAAGTTACTGGCGCAGAGCATGGTTCATTTCACGCTATTAAAGGTGTAATGTGCCGGTTCATTACTAGGATGTTTACTTTCTTCAGCCCTTAAGGACTGAACATTCCAGCACAAAGCACGAGTGCCCGCAGATGCACACAGAAACTCAGAGACTTTGCTGGCCTTGCTGCAACTACAGTCAATATTGCAGCAGGGGAAATAAAAGCAAGGAGCCACTATCAAAATGAAAGTTCCCAGCACAGTTACGTCTATTACTCAGATAACTGTAGGTGTGTTTTCTTCGTTGGACCCACCAGTGTTATTTAACACAGAGGCACCTGTGCCAGCTGCGGGCCCTGTCTGGAGCTCTGTGCTGTGGCAAAACCTCATGCTGAAAATAAGCACTGCTTGTGTGTCTGACCTCAAGCCTTGTGGAAAGACAAAACATAACTGGCTGAGGTAAAAGTAACCTTTCGTACAGGCCTTGAGGCTATAACGCAGGCGGTGCTGAGCAGAAAGCAGTGTGGAGAGAAAGCCTTCAGGTGGAAGGAAAGCAGCCTTTCAAAGTGCCTGTGTGAGAAACAGCAGCACGGCTGCCGTGTTGCTTGGGGTCATCATCTATGTGTCCAGAGAGCTCAGTGCAAGCTCAATGCTGAAGGAACACTTGTGTGTTCCAGGCCCTTCAGCCTGCAGCACTGAAACTCTGCTCATAGCAACCAGCGCTGCCCTGCGTGGGGTGGGACCTGAAGTGAGTGGGGCAGTGGGGGGTGCTGAGGGGTGATGAGGAGAGCTGAGGGGTACTGAGAGGTGATGAGGGGTAGTGAGAAGCACTGAGGGGTGATGATGGGCACTGAGGGGCAATGAGAGGCACTGAGGGGACACTGAGGGTAGCTGAGGGAGCACTGAGAAGCACTGAGGGGTGCTGAGGGACAAGCAGGACAAGGGGAAATGGTTTGAAATTGAGGGAGGGGAGATTGAGGTTGGATGTCAGGGGAAAGTTCTTTGCTATGAGAGCAATGAGGCGCTGGAACAGCTGCCCAGAGAGGCTGTGATGCCCCGTCCATCCCTGGAGGTGTTCAAGGCCAGGTTGGATGGGGCCCTGGGCTGCTATGAAATGTGGAGGTTGGTGGCCCTGCTGTGGTGGGGGGTTGGAGCTTCACCATCCTTGAGGTCCCTTCCAACCCAACCATTCTGTGATTCTGTGCTTCTCAGGCAGCACTCAGGGCCACTGAGGGGCATTAAGAGGCGCTGAGTGACAGCGAGCCTCAGCCTCCCGCCGGCCGCGCGGTAGGCGTGGTTTCCCAAGGCCGCCGGGAGGCGTGGCCTCCCTTCGCCGGCACGGCCGCACGTCCTCCCCGCCTCCGCGTGCCCTACGGTGGCCGTGAGGAGCGCGGTGTGGAGTGGAGTAGAGCGGTGCCGGCCGGCGGCCTGCGGGAAGGCTGCTGAGCGGCGCGAGGAGCGGGGCGGAGCAGCGCGGGCGG